>NC_134591.1:40112943-40427693 GCF_037038515.1 Microtus pennsylvanicus
TCTGTGCAAGGATGTCAGAAACCCTAGAAGTGGAGTTATAGCCACACCAGTGCTAGGAATTGAACCTGGGTCCTCTGGAAGAGCAGCCAGTGCTCTGAACCATTGAGCCACCTCTTCAGCTCCCAAGAAAGACTTTCAGTTGAGAAAATGCCTCAGCGATTTATGAAGGAGAGTCTAGGCCACTGTGGGCAGACACACCCCTAAGCCAGTATTTCAGGGAGCTGTAAGAAAGTAGACTGAGCAAGGCATGAGGAGCAAGTCAGTAAGAAGCATGTCTCCATGTTTTCTCTTCAGTTCCTACCTCTATGTTCCTACCTTGATTTCCCTTTGTGTTAGACTGACATGAAATAAACCCCCTTTTCCCCCAAGTTGCTTGTAGTCATGGTGGGTTTTTTTCCCCCACAACAATAGAAATCTGGAGATAGCCTACATGTATAAATTTGCACCACATTGTGCCTATGTCACAGAAAAAGGGTGTTGAATGGTTGTAAACTCCCACTGGGGACTGGGAATTGAACCTGGGTCCTCTGGAAGAACAGTCAGTTCTCTCTCTCTCATAGCTGAGCCATCTTTCTAGTCCTATTATTTCTCTTTCAACTACACAAACCCTGATCCAATTTTCTTGAGAGGAAGCCAAGAAATTAACAGCTTTGCTGGGCCATGTGAACAACCGTCATTTTTACAGAGAACATGGAAGAGCACTCAGTGTTGTAGTTATTTGTGGCATGCCATCAGCCAACAATGTAAATTGAATTAATTAAAAAGCATTGTATATTTCTAGTTCCAGCATGGGATTCAATACTCATGACCATGGATATTTTGAATAATGGGTAATAGTCATCTCTAATTTCTCAACATATGCTTTTTTCACTTACACAGCTGTGAAAAAATTGTATTTATATTTTTGTTGATGCATAATTTCCATCCTGAAAACAGACTTCATATTAGCATTAAACTTCCAACAGGTGTCTTTGATTTAATTTCTTCTTCTTCTGGTGAGCTGGAATAATCCACTCTTTGGCAGGAAGTCAGTATTTTGTCTCAATCACTTTTACATCCTTAAGAGTGCCTTTAGCATTATTTTCTACTTGATAAAACACATCCTCTCTAGGCTTCATTATTTCCACCCTGGTGTTATCTGATTGAATATTTCAATCATGAGAAACTTGGCATATTTATCTCCTATTGGAGACCGCCTAGAACTATGGCATGGGGATGTTGATAGTGTTTTAAAGGTTTTCTCTGAGGGCTACACATGACTCTAAATGACCCAAATGAATTCTAAGCCTGGATTCTTTTTTCCTTTTAACTATTAATTAAAATGTTCTTTTAGATGCAAGGTAATCACACCAACTACAACTGTTTCCTACATTTCACTCAAGAAAGCCTTTAGAGAAAGGAAAAATTCCCACAAGAACCTGCTGGTTTCTTCAAAAGTGCTTTTTTCTCCACCCACAAAAATAAATTATAAATAAATAAATAAAATTTAAAAAGTATCTCGGGGCTGGTGAGCTGCCTCTTCTGTCTGACTGTGGCCTTGCTAAGCTTTCCAGACTGACTTCTGGATTTATCTCAGGGAGGGGCTTCTCCCCAGCAAAGCTTTCGTGTTTCATCACCAAAGTGACACTTTCCCACCTGGACTATAGATAGTGTGGCTTTGTCTATAAAACTCCACATTATCTTTTAGACAGAAAACATAGCAAAATAATTAAGAGCTGGGATTCTAAAGCTAGATTTCTTGGGCTCACAGCCCAGCTTTGTCATATACTGCATGATATTGAATAAAATATATAACTTCTCTCTGCCTTAATTTTTGCACTGTGAAATAGAAGAAATAATTATACTTACTTGGTTGGTTATTTATGAGACTTCAATGAGACAGCATATGGAAAGTACTTAGGATAGTAGCTACTGAGCAAGCGGCAAGCACATAGCTAATGATTGACTTATCTTAGTTATTGTCAACTGTATTGTGCCTATCTTGAGTTTTCCTCCTCCTCCAGACGATGAGTCTCTTAAGAATATGGCTTTACATGTATGTACCCCAGGTGCCTGATACTGTTTTTGGCATATAACCACTGCTTAGGAACAGATGTAGGTTGGATGATGGAATAAATCAATATAGACACACAATCTGGAAGCCACCAAGCAGAGGCATGTCCTGTTTCTGTTATACAATATAATTGCCTTCCTTTGACAGTTCTTACCCTATTTTGTTCTAAGGATCTGCTTTCTCCCCGCCCCACCCTCCGCTCCGCCATGACAGTCTACAACATGAGGTGAATATTTGCTACCCGTTTGCAAGAAGGGTTGAGTCCAACACCCACACTCTGGTGGCCTGACTCGTTCTATTTTACGTTCCTTTACCGTTGCCAAAATGCATATCCATTGATCAGATTTCTAGCATTCATCACAGGCGGGCACCAGATGGATCTGAATAGTTTCCGTAACAACCAATTTGCATTTGGACTCTGCTCCAAAATGCCTTCCCATTATAGCTTCCCTTCGCCTTCCATGCACTCCATCATTTTCCAGTCTTTTCTGAAGGCCACACCTCTGATTTTGGAAACCGTGGATCAATTTGATACAACCGAGCCGCCTGGAATTAGAACAAGGAATATTTTATTGCCAAAGCATGACTTGCTCGTGTATTTCAACCTACACTGTGTCCCAAAATGTGTCACTGTAATCTTCCTTTGCAGACAGCACCACCCCTTCCCCTACCCCCACCCCAGGGATAGTTCCAAGACTGAATTTCCCTTTGCACTGTTCCTAAGGTCTCGTCTTTGGGTGAGGTTGCCCAGCGAGTACAGTTTTTAAGCCAAGATCTTCCTGTTAGAGTTGTTAGGCTTATTTGAGATGCATGTTAGGTTTCATGAACTTAAATGAGGAGTAAGTAATAAATTCATAGGAGAAATTGGGTTAGTATGTGATTAACATCATGGCTGATGCAGATGGGTGTACCAATGATGGAAACATGTGCTTGTATCATGATGAAATGCAGATTTAGAGGCCCTGGAGCCAGCCCAAGGAAATCTGCCCAAAATGGCTCCATCTCTGTCAGCTTTAATCTGATTAAAAGAGAATGAGCTTTAATGTACCAAGAAAAAATGAGACTGCCTGGTATAATCAAGTGACACTCTCGCCCCCATTGAGATATTAGGAAAATATGTTTTATTGTGGCATTTTGGGAAGTCTACCGGACTTGAGGGTAGAGGCTGTGGGTTCAAGTTTCGTCCCAGGCACCAGCTTACTCAATGCCATCACCGCAGGGTCTTAGTTCCTACCTCTGAAAAATCAATGTACTGGGTACCACTAATGATTTTCAGTAGTTTTTTTCTTCCTTTACAACACAACTGAAAAATGATATTCAGACGCTCCCATGAGCCGTCTCAGGGTTATGCACAATTACCCACATGCTGGTGTGGCTCAGTCCCTTCTTTCTGCTCAGATGAGCTTGTCAGGAAAGCCTATTGGAGAGACTGACATTTCAAAAATCATCTTGATTCCTGCTCTGCCTAATTTAGTTAAAATAGTCCAAGGCAAATAATTTGGAATTTTGAATGGATTCTTAGCTTTAGAAGGTGATTTGCTCTGTAATTTCCAAAAAGTGTATCTTCCAGACTAAATGGAGTTTACAGTTCTTTCTGATGTTATTATTCCATTCTTCTGAGAGCAGAAGAGAACGCCTGTGGCGTGGAGTCTTTGGCTGTTTGAAATGAAGTACGGAGGAGCCCTCACTTTGGTAGAGTTTCTCTTTCCCCTTGGAAAGTGACTGGTTCCGACAATCCCCTGATTTTTAGGCTAAGGCATGATGTGAAAGAGATTAACTTCAACAATGATGTAATAGCACCATCACTTAAGGCAAGATGGGTTACTTTTTTTAATTTTAATTTTTATTTTTTTATTGATTTTTTATTGAGCTCTACATTTTTCTCTGCTCCACTCCCTGCCTCTCCTCTCCCCTTCAACCCTCTCCCAAGGTCCCTTGCTCCCAATTTACTCAGAAGATCTTGTTTTCTTCTACTTCCCATGTAGATTAGATCTATGTCTCTCTTTGGGTCCTCATTGTTGTCTAGGTTCTCTGGGATTGTGTTTTGTGGGCTGGTTTTCTTTGCTTTATGTTTAAAAACCATTTATGAGTGAGTACATATGATGTACTTGATGCAAAATAATAGTGAGGTATACTTTAAAATGTTTCGTTGTATGATGTTTATCTGTAGGAATATAAAACAAATAATGGTAGTACGATAGTTATTAAAATTCTTAGTAGAAGAAAGGGTTTAAGGAAGAAGGTGCTAAAAGTCTATAAGATATTAGTGTAAATTTTGGATTTAAAATTGGTTTGACTAGTTTTCCATTTGTAACACTATGCTAGTATAGATAACCCGAAACACATCTGGATATGATAAAAATGGTAAATACAAGATAGAGCTCATGAAAAATGGGCACGGGGTTGGGGGGAGAGGTGCTAAAGTATTCACTGAAACAGAAAGCCCAAACTCCAAATCAGCAAGTTGGAGTAGTAACAGAGAAAAATTCAGACCTGAAGAACTTCCACAAACTTGGGTCACCTCTGTTTTAAGCTTGCATTGAGGAAAGAGACTAGTACCTAGGCTATTTCATATTTGAGTTTAAACTTTTGATAAAACATGATTTAATAGAAAAAAATCTATTAGTGAACCTTGCCAATCAGGGTAGACAACGTGAGTCATAAATAATAAAATTATTTTCTTTTGGAATTAAAACATCTTGAAAATGGATTATAGAATTAAATGTGTACTATTCCATAGTAAGACATTGTTGATCAAGCCAAAATTAACACTAATATACCTTGGGTAATTAGAAACTTCTGGAAATAGACACCTGCAAACCAGGGCATACAGTAGTCACACAGAAAAAAAGAAATCAAATACAGTGCTAAGAAAACACACAAGGAAACAAATTCATAGGTAAGGTTCAGTAGCCACTAGTCAAGATTAAACATCCAAGACCTCTAAGTTGTATAGCAGTTGAACAGAGAAAATAAAGGGGAATATTCAAAGTACTAAAATCACTACCGAGAAAAGGGATTTCAAAAGTGGAAAGGTGTGCTCATTAAAATAAAGTTAATAAGTGTGTTAAGCAGTAATATGGAGTGTGGAAAATATGAGTCTAATCTGTAGAAACTCTCCATAAGGGCTGGCAAGATGGGTTAGCAGACAAAGGCACTGCTGCCAAACCCGAAGACCTCAGCAAGATATTAGGACCTACATGGTAGAAAAAGAGAACTCATTCAAACATATTGTCCTCTGCCTTTCACAGGTGTCCTAGAGCACAAGTATACACACACACACACACACACACAGAGAGAGAGAGAGAGAGAGAGAGAGAGAGAGAGAGAGAGAAGTATATAAATATATAAATGTAATTAAACCTTTTAATAAAAGAATGAAGAAATCACCATGATTTTTTACATTTATATGGAGAAAAGAAAGAAAACGAAATTTCCTGAAGCATCAACATGTCAGTCACAGCCGGTAGTCAGTTCAGTTAGAAGGACAGAACTAGTGAAGCATTTGCATAGTGCAATGGGAGATGATGAGAATCAGCCCCCTCTCCAAGTTCAGCTTTCCCTAGAGTCGGTCAGATAGAAAATTACACATCGGTCGGCCCTTTGCCTTACTATCTTGAGTTGGTTCTTTTACCGCTGCTCGTCTTCAGAAACTTGTATTTCACCTGATCTTTCCGTCAGACCCAATGGGTGACGATATGTCAATTCAGCTCATTCAGAGACCCTGTGCTGCTCTGGTTGGTTCGTGCTTGAGCATGGTGTCGCCAGCCGCACATCTGAAGGTTAGAATAACCATTATGAAAACTGAGTTACGCCTTCGTTTCCAGCTGATGCTGTAGTCTAGGTCACACAACGAAAGGCCACCCGTGGCCAGGGAGCAGGACTAGCCAGCAGTGACCCAAAATGGCTGAGACAGAGGCAAAACCACAGAGGTTCGTGGCCTGAGGGAAGGGCTTCTGTTGATTATTGGAGCCCAGGAATTCAGGTCTAGTCTTGCAAAATCTTTCACTTTTTTGAAGAAACCAGAAGTCTGGTTTTATGAGGACATATCAGACTTGTCAAAACTAACTCAAAAATGTTTTCCTAAGTGTCTTATATAAAGGCTTACCACAGTTCTTAATGGCATAGACGTAACTAAAGCACGCTCAGACTGTGCTAATGAACAACGTGCAATGAGGAAAGGGTAGTTTTCCTTAAGTGTTATCTAGAGGCAGATATATACTCGAGGCTACCAGGGAAGTTACAATGAGGTTTCCTAGGGTTTTTTTTGGGGGGGGGCAGAAATGGGCTACCTGTATTCTTAGGGCTCGGCCTATAAAGATTAAGGGGCTTAAGCAAAGGCTGAAGTTATAATTATTCACACCGTGCGCTGCAAAGAGGAGAAAGGAGAGGATGGACTCAGTTGATTGTGAGGCAGCTGCAGACATGCTGGAGTTGCAGCCAAGTGCAGGAGTTTGTTCTGAACCGGAAGGAGGAAATATGAACAACAATTGTGGAAGGTATGCTGAAATTATTTCGGCAGAAATATTACTTAAGAAAAAAACCACAGAAACCACTAGCCTGGCCATTGGGAACTCACAGAGTCTGAACGAACAACCAGGGAACCTGCATGAGACTAACCTTCACCCTCTACATTTATGTGACAGATAGGCAGCATTGTCTGTATGTGGCACTCCCGGCAAAGGGAGCAGGGGCCATCCCTGGTGCTTGACTGACCCTTGGGAACCTCTTCCTCCTGCTGATCTCTTTGCCGGGGTTGAACACAGTGGGAAGTGCTTGGTCTTATGGCACCTTGATATGTCATGCTTTGCTGAAGCCCATGGCAGGCCTGTCCCTCTCTGGGTGATTACGGAGAAAAGGTGGGTTTAGGGGGACAATGGAGGGGAGGAGCTGGGGGGAAGTAGGAGTAGAGGAGGGAGGGGAAGCTGAGGTCAGGATGTAAAATAAATGAATTAAGTAATAAAAAAAAGAAAGCTTGGTGCACACAAATAGGAAGATCAAAGTGCAGGCCATAAACCCACTGAGAGATGAGGATGATCTGAATTCAAGGGAAAAAGGAACAGATTCTATTGATGGTGCCACCACAGGAGTGGGGAAGAAAGAGAGCCAAATGAAGAGACGAATCAGTGGTTGTTTCTGTAGCCAGGAGGAAAAGAAGGGAGCAGAAACTCAAGAGGGAGAAGGGGACTGGAAGGGGGCTCTGTTCTTAAAGTGTCTACACTTACACATAAAAAGCCAAGCAAAAGCTGAATCAGGCAATACATGTCTGTAACCCTAGCCTAGGCCATTGACTAGACAGATGCGCTTCAAGTTCAGTGAGAGACCCTGCCTCAAAAATAAAGGGGAAGAGCAATAGAGGAACATGCCCAATGTCAGCTCTGGCCTCCACATACATGCATGCATCCATGCACACACCCACACTTTACAAATATATGTACCACACCACCCAGGCACATAAACACATACATGTGCTTGCATATATACACATACATGTACACACACATGCACACATACACACACGCGCAAAAGAAAATAAGGAGAGCACACAGATGGTAAAGAGGACAATAAGGCTATTACATCCTTGTCACTAATCTTTACCTGAAGATGGCCCATTAACACTTCAACTCTGAACTGGTCCTCTTTGATGTTTATTTAAAATCACGTCGAAGAAATAACAATTTTGTATTTTGTTTTGCCTCCATCTCATCCCAACAATCCCGCCTCGAGGCTCTTGATCTACTGAGGAGTTTGGGGGCATCCAGGTGATTTGTAAGACGAATGACCTTCAGCCCAACGTGATGTACTTGGAGACAAAGTCACTCCATGAAATTTCTTAACACAACTCCTGAACTTCTCAATAGCTTCCTTGTAAAGTAAGAATGAGAACAATAACCAGAATTTTCCTTTAAATGTTTTGAAATGTTACTTGTACAAGACTTACTGTCAAGAAATAGACAACAGGGCTCCACAGATGGTACAGTAGTTGAGTGCTTCCTGCTCTTCCAGAGGATCAGAGTTCACTCCCAGCACCCAAATCAGGAGGCTTACAACCTCCTGTAACTACAGCACCAGAAGATCCAGCGCCCTCTTCTGGCCCCATGAACATGAACACTTATGACGTATACTCACCCTGATGCACAAACATACACATAAAGAATTTTTTAAATAGGTGAAAATAAAAGAATATAAGAAGTACTTGATGATTTCCAATCAATGATATTGCCAAGGAAATAGACACATGGTCAGGCTTTCCAGACACTCATGTCTGAGAGTCCTATTCTGAGGCATAAGCTTACTCATCCATAAGCTTCTTATCTCATTTCTTCGATCACTTACCTCTCTAGCCACCTGACTTGCCCATTCAACATTGCCGTGGTTGATCTCTAGGCACTAAAGTAGACATTAGGAACCATCAGAAGACATGCATTGGTGGAAACATGAAAGAAAAGAACAATTACAGGAGTTGAGTGTGAGTGGCTCACAGAGCACCCAACTAAAGAAGAGAAAAATAAATCAGAAACAGAAGCAAATACTTTGTTTTTCCTGGGGGAGAAGTCATTTGAAAAGGGTCATTAAAATGTGGAAACATTTGCCAAAACCTGGGTTGGGTCTGGTAGTATAAGTCTCTTTCAATCCCAGCACTAGGGAGGAAGCAAGCAGATCTTTGTGAGTTCCGTGTCAGCCTGGTCTACATAGTGAGTTCCAGGACAGCCAAGGCTGTGTAGAGAGATCCTATTTCAAAAAAGAAGAAGGAGGAGGAGGAGGAGGAGGAGGAGAAGGAGGAAAGAAAGAATTTAAGAAAGAAAGGAAGAAAGAAAGAAAGGAAAGAAAGAAAGAAAGAAAGAAAGAAAGAAAGAAAGAAAGAAAGAAAGAAAATAGTGAGACCTGTGTATGTAGTCAAAGTCACTAGAGCAATGGCTTACATGTATACAAGTTGAGGACTGTGTACTTGGAATGTGTGAAGGTGGAGCTAGGAGTCTGTGGACTGTGATTCCATTGCCAAGGAAATGGGGCATTTCTTGTGACCATGAAGGAAGCCTGGAGGCAGTTAAGCAATGTGCTGACGTTTACTTTTCTTTTTTGGAATTTCCTTGATAGCAATGTGGACAATAAAGAGTTGAGAAAGGCACAGGCTAATGGCTGCTCCTTGGTAGTGTATCACTGTTTATCCTCTCAGGACAGCTCTGTTGAGTCTGTACAAAATGAAGGTATTTTCCAACCCTGCCCTACTTCCCTCCCAAACCTTTAACTTCGGTTCATGTGTATTATAGGTCTCAAGATGTTAATGACTTTGACTAATTGTATACTCTAGCAATTACAATGACTGATACCTTATCATCTCTCACAGTGAGCATTGCTAATTAAAACTGTCTGTATGCCAGCGTTCCTAGCAATTGTCTTGCTCCCCAGCCCCCACCAATTTTGTTTAAGACACGAGCTATTGTGCTAATGTGGTAAATTACACAGGCGGGTTTATTATCCCAATTCTTATTTCCTAGTTCTACCTGTGAACCACTTTAGTGATAATTATGAAGTGTTGGGAAAGAGGTAAAAGTAACTGAACTTGTGGTATTGGAAATATCACAGATTTGATTGACTGATTGATTGATTGATTGATTGATTGATTGAGGCACACATTCACTCATTCATTCATCCATTCACTCTTTTCCCCTTACAGATCTGTTTTAAATTTTATTTATTTGTTCATTTTACATCCCAATGGAAATCCAGTTTCTCCTCCCTCCTCTCCTCCCATTCCCTCCCCCCACCTCCCCTCTACCACCACCCCTCACCCCACTCCTCCTCTGTTTCTGTTCGGAAAGGGGCACACTTCCAATGGGCACCAACAAAGCATGGCATATCAAGTTGCAGGAAGACTAAGCGCCTTCCCTTGTATTTAGGCTGGGCAAGGCGATGCAGAGGAGAAGGTTCCCCAGAGCTAGCTAAAGTATTGTGGACAGACCCTGTTCCCATTGTTAGGATTCCCACAAATAGACCAAGCTACACAATTGTTACATATGTCCAGAGGGCTTAGCTCAGTCCCATGCAGGCTCCCTGGTTGTTGGTCCATACTCTGTGAGTTCCTATGAACTATTTCAGTTGATTTTATGTGTTTTCTTGTGTTGTCCTCAATTACTCTTGGCTCCTACAATCCTTCCTCCCTCTCTTCAGCAGGCTTCCCCAAGCTCAGCCTAATGTTTGGCTGTGGGTCTCTGCATCTGTTTCCATCAGTTACTGAATGAAGGATCTCTGAGGAGAACTGGGGTATCCATCAGTCTGATCACAGGGTACGGCCAGTTAAGGCTATATATCCACTATTGCTAGGAATCTTAATTGGGGTCACCCTTGTAGATCCATGGGAGTTTCTCTTATATCAGGTATCTCCCTATCCCCTAACCACACCCCATTTCCAGTCATCTCTTTCAGTACACCTCTTAGGCCTTTAACAGATAGCAGTTATATGCTAGGAAGTGTGTTCGGGATGAAGACATGAGCAAGATGTAGTTGGAAGAGCCTAGTGAGAACAGCACGCTTACAAGATAAATGTATACCCTGACGAGGGCAGAATGGGAACTCTGCCTAAGGAGTACAGAAAGGTTACAGAGACAGCAGGTTTCAGATGTGGACGCCAAGCCACGGACAGCAACTGCTTTCTTGACTTTCGCTGCTGCTACCTGTCCTTCTCTGGTGAATGTATGCAAAATATATGGGCACAGAAGGCTTAGGAATCCAGACTAGGAATTAGACCCTGAACATCCCAGGCTAAACAGAAAGAAAACCCATGTCACTCTGTCGCATGAAGTATGAAAGGAATGAATCCCATGCCTGGGTCATGCTCCAGTTCGGAGTGCCTAGGGGAGGGTGACAGACAAAAAAGCTGGCTGGTAGTTCCATGACATACTAATTTAGCTGTAGGGCTGAGGTGTGCACAATGCCCTCGGCACTGGGAGTTGGTCAGCTGACTGTTTAACTGTGTCTGATTTGTAACTCAGTCATTGACTTAGGTAGTTGTCTTGCCCAAGGCTAAGGCCCTTCCTGGGAGAGACAGCTTGTCCTCAAGAGCTAATCCCACTGTCTCTATCTGAAAAGGGTAATCCCAACCCCAAAGCTCCCAACAGACCAACCACATGTCACGCCTCAGTTTCTCCCTCTGCTGGGTCCTGTCTCCCATGTCCTTTGCAGAGCAGTCATTGGCCAACATCGTGCCTAAGTTTCAGTCTCGAGGCTCTTCCCTGGGAATCTGAGTCTTGGAGAAGCAGCTGATGTTTGCTAGTGTGAGAAACTTAAGCGTACAGCAGATATATGGCTACCTACCTCATATACATCACAGTTTTGTGGAAGTCAGGGCCTGCGGATGCAATGCAGCACTTTATGAAACTGGTAAGCCCACAAAACACTGAAATAGAGGAGGAGGACTTTTAAGTACATGCTATTAAGTTGTACACATAAAATAAATAGGCCTTAGAAATGAGGATTTTCTGACTTCATAATGCCTTAGATAAAGAATGGAGGGCTATTAAAAACTGTAGAAAATCTTTCCTGTTAAAACAGCTGGACACTCAAGGACCATTTACCTTTTTAGGAAGCGATGGATTCACAGTCTCCCCCAGTGCCATATTCTAAGATAGGTTTTCTTAAGGCGAAATCCTTTCTCGTATCTTGCAAAAATATTTTCTCAGGTTCTGACCTCAAAACTGATACAGATGGAATTGTTTCCCTTTTAAAGAATGCTAGGCTTTTCATTTATTTGAACATCAAAATAATTTACATGCCAAATGACTTTTTAATTTAGAAGATAATGTAAACTTGGACATTGAATGGATAGTTGTTGATGCCGAGTCATCTTTTAGTTGCGATAATAGCTTCTGTTCATATTGCCCTTAAAAAAGAATCATTGTATTTTCAACACACAAATTGAGCTACTTAGGGCTGAAATGATAAGCTGTGTTGGATTAACTCAAGATAATGTGGAGGGGAGATAAGTGGAAGCTCAGATAAGATTGCCTATGAGTTACTGTGGAGACTGGCTAATGGCCGCCGCTTTTTTGATACATGTCAAAATGCTCCGGGCTAGCAGGTGTTGTGAGACATCTGTGCAGTAGGCAGCCGGGATGTGCCAGCTATTTTTTTGGCTTTTGAGGGGGGGTATGCTTGCATTTACCAGCTGAACACAAGCTAGAGTTACCAGAGAAGATAAACCTTAATTGAGAGCAGGCCTTCATCCGTTTGTGTGTATGGAAGCCTGTGGGGACATATTTTTTTGATTGGTGACTGATGCTTGATGATTGGTGAGGAAGAGCCCAGGACATTGTGTGCAGTGCCCTCACCCCAGGCCAGGTGGGTCGTGTCAGAAAGTAGGCTGAGTAAGCCAATAGGAATAAGTCAGGAAGTTCTGTTCCTCCATGGAATCTTCTTTAGTCCCTGCCTCTGGGCTCTTACCTTGAGTTCCTGGCATGGCTTCCCTCAATGGCCTGTGATCCAGGACATATAAGTCAAATAAACCTGCTCCTTCTGAAGTTGGTTTTGGTAAGTGTTTTTTCACAGCCGTAGGAAGCAGAATAGGACATGGGGTGGACGCTGCCTGGCTGCTGTTTACTCCTTTAGGAGAGCACTGCTGTTCTGTCCAGACTTCTAGCTGACCTCCTACAGGTCACTGTCACCTCATACTGCCCTGCAAAACTGAGCAGGGCAGGCCCACTCTCTTCATTCACCGGCAACCAGGCCTCCATCCACTTTGTGTCTCGGGTACTTTTTGAAAATTCTCATTTACCAAAGAATACCTTCTCATTTTGATAATTTCTTGAGTTTCTGCCCTTTGGTTTTCCATTGTGTTTTAAACAGGACCAGAGTTCAAAATAAATATACTCTTCCTACCTTCTTTGACCATTGATCATTTATTTGTATACTCATTCTAATAAAGACCTCTGCTTACTGCATCTTGCTGAGGATCCTTAACCAACACTGCTGAAATTCATGAAGATGCATTACAATGTATTGCGCCCCCAAATGAGATGTTGAAGAAACTTAAAATAAGCTCATTTGGGGTCTAGGGTGTTCTGGATATCATTAAGGTGAGGCAATACTGGTTTAAGACATTTCCGTAATCCAAATTGTCAGGGGAGTGCATCCATCTGAAGACACAGGAAGAAAGTTGCATGATGAAGGTAGATACTGTCCCAAGAGCTTCAAGCCAAGAGCTGCCAAGGCATCAAGTAGCTGGGGGGAAGGGGGAGGTAAGGAAGGACTCTTTGTCTCCAGTTTCCAAGGGAACATGTTTCTGGTGACATCGCGATTTGCATCTTCCAGAATATAGAATGTGAGGCAATGCTTGTGCCTTGTTTTAAGCCGTCTGGTTTGTGGCACCTGGGTGTTAGCTCTAGAACTGATACAAAGAGAGGGAGGCAACAATGAGAGCTTGGTAAACATCCACTGTGGAGACAGAGAGGAATCCTGCACAAATACCCATCTCTCAATGTCAGTAAATTAAAAACAACCTCTGGAAGGAGAACACAGGCAAGGAATGCTGGCAACTGAAAGACACCAGAAAAGTAAAATCATAATCCCTGAATCCTACAGAAAGAAATTAGTCCTCTAAATGACTTTATTTGAAGCTTTGTCACAGCAGATTACAGAACTGTAACATCATAAAATTTGTATTATTTTAAGCCAATAAGTTTATGAAATTGTATTATGGTATCCACAGGAAACTAATGTATTCTTCTTTCCTCTAAAAATGGATGCTCACAACTAACACACAAGGACTGGGCACACGGCTCCATGGTAAAGTACTTGCCTAGCATGCACTTGGCTCTGGATTTGATTCCCCAGCACTACAATAAGGGAAGTTGAAAGCATAGTACTTGATCTGAGAAAGAAAAACTGCTAAGTTCCCCAGAATTCTCTTTGCTGTTACAAATACTAATCTAAATCCCTAACCAACAATTATTGCTATAATTGGTGCCTATACCATTTTCAGAAGAACCAACACCTGTAAATCTGGATGAAATGGTGGGACTTATCCCGTCACCAACTTCTCCACAGCACCGTTGTGCCCTCAAAGCATCAAGAACAGAGTTCCAATCCCCATACCTGGAACAAGCTCTTTTAAACCATAAGCTCCAGCCTCACTAGTAAACCAAAGCTAGCAGCAGTATCAACCTCCCAGAGTGATCATGTCACCTAAGTGAGACAATGGTTAGCATCAATCTGACCATCTTAAGTTTGGAATGCAAAGAAGCAGGCTGGTGCTGATGTTGACTTTACCCTAGAAACGCGGTAGTCCTGAATGACAGTCCTTACAAGCTTAAGCTGAGAAGGATGACTCCCTCTCAGTTTGTGTGTGTGTGTGTGTGTGTGTGTAATATATAATATGTAATATATATTAATAGATATGTACCCTGGGAAATTCAGTCACCCATATGTACATGCATATGAGTATTGAATTCATGTGTGCCCCACAAACCACAAACACTACTAGCATAGCACAAGAAGAGGTTTAAATAATCAAAATGTGAACTTGAACATGAATTAAGTAGCTGCTGTTTGACAATAGCCCACCTCCATCATCTCATTTCTGTAGCCTGACTGCAGACTGGAACAGTGACGTCACTTAGATGCTTAAAGATAGTGATGGATCTCCTCTATGCGTCTGTCCTTACTCACTCTCCAGGCCGAAGTCCATTCCACAGCCTTAGATGCTCTGAGCTCCCATCTGATTATTCTTTTTCCACCCAATGGCAACTTGTCTGATTTCAACACATGAACTGGAGGCTGCTTTCTTGCTTCGTTTTCAGTGACTGGTCTCTGCATCTCATACTTATTTAACAGCCTGGAGAGGATTTATGTGTATGGAACACATTGACAAAATGCCCAGCATCAGAGCCTAATATCAGTATCGGTCATACTAATATCATTACTGCTTTATTGCTTCTATTTTCTCTCCAAATGGTATCCTACTGCCTCCCTCTGGTCTGTCCCCCGGCCCCAACCCTGAGGATCCATCTCCAGAGGCCGTTCCTCTGCTATATTGAGCTACAATCTCTACAGCATTAAACAGATAACTGGCTCCTGATTTCATATCACCTTTGTTACTGAAACAGGGACAGAATGTCCTTCAGTATGGCATCAGTTAATAAAACTAACCTGACCCCTACCTGGTAGAGATGACGAGCGCTTGTTAAGACATTGTTTTCATGTACTCATGAGCCCCTTGAAAGACATTAGCTATGTAAACAGCGGGATTTGGTTTCTATGCTGTTTGTCTGAATTCTTAATACCTATTCCCTGGATTGTATTGAATAGGTACTCTGCAAAGCCTTGCACTGTATGGGTGCTTGTGAGAGCTTCCAAACGTCTAGTACTGATAAATGCTGCTGCTCGGTGTCTCTGCTTCACAGTGCCCTCTTCTCCCGCTCCCTCTCCCTCCCTCTTCCTCTATCATTTGGACCCTTAGGCCTTCCCTTTTCAAGCTTCCCAATCTATTGATCTTCACCTTTGGGTACATATAAGACTCACGGGGCAGCTTTCTAAAGATCTAGATGGCCTGACTCCACTCTAAATGAGCAAAGCACAAGTCCATGGGTTGAGGCCTCGAACTCAATTTTCTGTAAACTTTTCCAGACAGCTTCCAGTGTGCAGCCAAGGTTAAGAACTGCTGAACTCATCTGACTTCCTTATGTACTACAGATCTCAGTCATGTTACGCTGGTAAACAGACAAATTAGTGCTTAGTATTTTATCTCAGCTCAACCAAGAGTTCCTCTATGACCCCTTTGTCTCTTGTTCTCTACTGCCAAAGAATAATAGGACCTGGAAGCAGGGACAATAGATCAGTGTGGTGGCATGATGCTGCTCTATCCCATAGGGGCAGGCCTAACCGCGGCCAATCCAGAAGAAGAGGTGGAATCCAGGGCCAGAGAAGAAAGAGCCAATGCCTCTTCCCATCTAGAGTCAGGTTCAAACAAGTCTCAAATACTATGCGCTCTTCCTTCATGCAGATATCCTTCCTCAGGGGTTGAGAGAAAAGGAAGGATGAGCTTAGTGTTTAGGTGGTCTTGGTCACTGTAGGATGTGATGTAATGAACATGCTATGCCTATGTGCCGATCAGCTGGGACTTCCGTAGCAAAGTGCTGGAGAAGAGACAGCTTAAACACTGGGCGTCTGCTGTGCTCATCTTTCTGAAAACCAAAAAAGGTGTATTCACAGTTAGTCTCTCCTAAGGCCTCCTCTCCTGACTTGCAGGACTGCCTTCTGGTGGAGAAAAGGAAATTGAGAACTTTCTAGTGTGTCCTTTTAAAAATAATGTTTTCACTTTTTTTTTTTTGAAAATTTCACACAATATACTTTGATTATTTGGATGCTCACCTTACTAGACCTGGATGGAGGTGGGAGGTCCTTGGACTTCGCACAGGTCAGGGAACCCTAATTGCTCTTCGAGCTGATGAGGGAGGGGGACTTGATTGGGGGAGGGGGAGGGAAATGGGAGGCGGTGGTGGGGAGGAGGCAGAAATCCTTAATAAATAAATAAATTTAAAAATAAATAAAGATGAAAACAAAATAAGAAAAATATATACTTTGATTATACTCATTCTCTTCCTCCAACTCCTCCCAGATCCTCTCCAATCACCGTACCCCCACCCAACTTCATTTTCTTTCTCTCTCTTAAAAGCAAATGAAAACCACAAAAACCTGGGAGTCCCAGTTGTGCTAGCCAACTCTTCCCTAGCTTGTGCCTGCTGTGGAGTGTGGTTGTTAGACGCAGTGCCAAGCCATTGAAGAAAACTAATGTTCCTTCTCTCCACGGCTATCAAATGCCAATAGCTCCTTGCTAGTGGTCTATCTTTTAATAAGAACGTAAGGCATTGCCCTTATGACCTCATTTTACCTTAGTTTACTCCCCATCAGCTCTATATCTAAGCATAGTCACAATGGGGCTTAGCTCTTCAACACTACAGGATGGTGTGTGGGTTCAGCGCAGTCCACAGTAGTGCTAAGTGTGTCGTGTAAGTTAGGAATATAAACATTGTGCCTCTCCCTCCCTCCTTTCCTCTCTCCCTCCATCCATCCATCCCCTCACTCCCATCTCCTTTGAGAAAACCAAAAGTTTCAAGGGATTTTGCATTCTCTCCATAGCTAAGGGACACTTACACTGACTCCAAATCTTGGCTACTGTGAGTCACGCTGCAGCAAGCACGGGATGGCAGGCATCTCTTTGACATACCTTCATTTCTCTTTTCTATACCCAAGAGTGGGATTGCTGGGTCATATGATGGTTCCTTTTTTAAAAAAAAATTTCTAGAATGACCTCCACACTGTTTTCTGTAATGGCTATATACCAATTTACACAATCTGATAGAGAAATGTCCACACATGTACACAGTAGAATACCATTCCACTTTGATGTAAAGGTGGAATCCGATCATTTGTATAAACGTGGGTGGAACCAGAAATTATTTTTCCTAGTAACATGAGGCAGGCATGGAGAGACAAGTGTCACGTCATCTATGTGACTCTGAAGAGGCCGATATCAGAGCTGAAGAGGGCGGAGAGAGCAGTAAATGTAAGTGAGACACTGGGTGATGGCGCCTTGGGCACTAAGATGCAGTCTGAGGGTCTGTGGGGCTGCTGCAAAGCGAGATGACTGAAATAAAACAAGCCAGTAGCGTAGTGAATATTGAAAAAGGCTAGTGGGAGGCATATCAGATGTTTCCACCATAAAGACATGATAAATGCTTGAGGAGATAGATTTGTTTAAACTGATTCAAGCATAACAATGTCATATATCAAGATTCCATATGGCACCCCATAAATGCATATAGTTTTTATGGTTTTGTGTATCAGTTAAAATTTGTAATTAAAACAAATGAATAAATAAAAAATTTAGAAAGGAATTTTATAGACGAGCAAAGATAAATGCAATCAAAGAAAAGGAGACATCAAAGCCTGTTCCAAAACGTGAGTGAGAACATCGCCAGTTACAGCCAAAAGTTAGAGGTGGGTCATGGCGAGATTGCAAGCCGCAGATTTGGGGTGTGGTGATTAACAAAGGAGGGTGTGAAGCTAAGACCTTTGCACTCTCCCTCAGCCATGTAGTTATCTTGTTCTGAATTTCCCAGCTAGATGGCTAGGTCCCTAAGGCATTGACCTGGCTGGCCATCCCTTTGTAACCCACTTCTTAGCTGAGGACACTACCTGGAAAGTGCACCAGCAATTGCCAGGCAGCTTGGCATATCAAAATCACTCACTTTTGCATGTGCTCTGCTTGGGCTAAAGCCATCTGGAGCCCACTTTGACCAGAGTAGCAGGAGGAATCCAGCATTGCTCCCTTGAGACTCCATCCCTACTTCCTGCTTCTGGGTTGTCCATGGCCATGAGCCTTAAACACTCTACATAGATGCTTTATCCACAAGGGGAGAGGCCTGGTGCCTATGCAATGCTGCAAGTCTTCCTGTTGCCTGTGGTCATGGGTAGAAAACTCTGCCTCATCATCACCAATGCAATGTCTCCCTGGCACTGGACTACTATCCTGGCTATTTTGTCCCCTGATATAGCAAGGTCCTCTTAAGTCCTCTGCCCTTCCCCAGAATGCCTTCATGGTAACCTTAACTACAAGCCTAAGCCCTTGTTCTCACAGCCACATTGAAATGGTAAATTCCAAACTCACATTTGCACCCTTGCTGTAGTTTGTCCCTCAAGCACTCATATGCTGGCTCCTTGGTTGTCACCATGACAATATTGGAGGTGGTAAGATCTGTCCCACGTTGGGTGCCAATTTGTAGGAGAAAGGCCACTAGTTGTTCCCAGCCACTTAGCCCCAAAATAATCACACAGAAACCAAATTAATTAAATCACTGTTTGGCCCATTGCTCTACCTTCTTATTGGCTAACTCTTACATATTAATTTAATCCATCTCCATTAACTGTGTATTGCCATGTGGCTGTGGCTTACCAGGTAAAGTTCCCAGCATCTGTCTCTAGTGGCAGTTCCATGGCTTCTCTCTGACTCCGCCCTTCTTTCTCCCAGCATTCACTTTGGATATCCCCGCTCTTTCTACCCTGCTTTGCTATGGGCTCAAAGCAGTCCTTTATTAACCAATAGTATTCACAGCATGCAGAGGGGAATCCCACATCAAGAGGTGGAGCCTGGTCAGAGATCACAAGGTCTAGATGCCCCTTGTGAAAGAACCCATCTTTTTCTTGTGGAGTGGCTAAGACTCAGGTAATGGAATTATTCCCAAGAGAGCAGATTGTCATGATTGATCCTAGCACCTCTCTCAATCCTGCACAGCCTGCTCACTGCTCTGAATGTCCCCTCCAATGACATCATTCACCATTTAGTGATGTAGACAGAAGGCCTTCACTAGAAGCTGAATACTGATGCTCAGTTTGGGAATTTAAGCCTTCATAACAGTGAGCCAACTAAGCCTCTTTTCTTTATAGAAGTAATCAGTCTCAGGTATTTTGTTACAGCAATAGTAAACAGATTAAAAAGCATCATCCCTGGCTGCCATTTCTTTCTGGCTTAAGTGTTTCTTCTAGTGGCCAGTTTCTCTCTGTTTCCTCTTGAGCTATGAGATATTTTTGTTAATAGTCTTCAAAGCACCCAGCTTCATGCCTCTCCCCCACTTAGGCGATCTGAATTAGTTGCATCAATGGTCTTGACCCCTGAAGCACAAATGCCTGTTTAAAATAATGGGCTGATTATTATATAATGAACTATATTCAGTTTACTAAATAGTTAACTTAAACATAAATATATGTATATATTTATGCTGAATAGATGTGTAATTTATGCTAATGATAATTACCAATAATACAAAGGCATAATAACTCCTCTACAGTGATGGCACTCATTACGCATGCTTCATTTCTCTTCTGCTCAGCAGTCAGATAGTGACAATTTGACATGCCTCGGGAGCTAAGCTGGGCAATGAGGACATAGAGATTGCTGTGATGTAATCCTTGTCTTCAGAGTTTAGTTGGGGAGTAAGACAGATGTAGAACAGTAGCTGTTACATTAGGAAGCCCTGCATGAGGGGTAATAAAGTGGATCCTGTTTTTACCAGGACTCTACTTCCTGTTTGTGGTACTGTTTCTGTGTTAGCTGTGGCCTCATCTAACTGGCCTGCATTGTAGTCACCTCCTTGTGAGGTGTATTATGTGTATCAGTTGAACTTGAAGCCAATCTGATAGTGAAAGAAATAAACCCCATAGTTTCTAGATGAAGGTGTTAACATATCAGAGCTTTAGGATTTTTGCTCACAGAGCACTCAGTATGAGGAGGGCAGCAACTGTTTCTCTTTGCTACCTAGGAATCCAGGCTTTCTTGGTGCATTTATAGATCCAGGATCTGTTAATGAGTTTAAGGATCCAGGATCTTGGTGCTTTATTCATTACAAGGAGCTGGTGTATCACTGGAAAAGCTGCAACTCTCAAAGGGAGCAAAAGAGTTTATTCTGGAGCCATTTTGAGTGATCGTGGCTTGAGAACATGGGTCTAGTTGCTTCAAATTCCATGTTTTGACAAAGAAGCAGTTTCACAAAGTTTATAGCTTTATGGGACCAAGAAAGTCATAAACCAAGCCAAATTTAAAATATATCTGTGGGGACATCAGAGAGGTAGGTAAGACGAGTTAAGTTTTCCTCTAGACACAAGATGTTGTCTTAGCTTGCGAGTTGGTAGAAGCTAGTATCTTCTAAGTTAATAGATTCCAAAAGGTTTAAATCTATTAGTAACCAGACGTTAGTTCAGAAACCTAGATGGCCGCTCTAGAACTAGCCCCAAATAAGGTAACTATCCTCAGGACTGCAACATTCTGGACTCCCTCAGTTTTAGCTCCACCCAGTCAGCCTCTGCGGACACACCTTGTTTCCAGAGTATTCCTTCACAGTGCAAGGAAAGTCTATCCATCACCAGTTTTAGAACTCACTTTTCTGCATCAGCAACGGTGCCCCACACTCTCTACAAGAAAGAATGGAGAACAGGAGAACCCAAAAATTGCCTAATGGCCTTCACTGGCCTTGCAGGGTCATGACTTTGAAACATGAGTTTCCTCTCTTTTAAATCCTAACTGCATTACTTATTTTTAAGGCCTATAATGGAAATGGTACAATATCCCCTTTCCTCTGGAGTTTTGAATTTAAAAATTAAGACATGCATGAATAAAAATGGGAACTGCTACTACTATCTATGCCTGGGTTGTTGTCTTATTAATCAAGTGGGCCCACTGTTGGAATTAAGAATCCAGCCTGCATCTGAACCAGTGGAGACAGATGACACAGAACTCTGCCTGGTATATAATGACTGGCCTCTGGGAGCAAAAAGAGCAAGGCGGAAGTGAAAACCATGTGCCAATTACTCTTACCTACCTGCCAAATAGCTAGGTCTTTGTACCTGCAGGGAAGGTGTGGGTGAATGAGAGGGAAGAGACTCTAATGTGTGTGTGGAGGGGGGTGAGGAAACAAAGCTGGGGAGCAATTTCTACTCCCTCTTGCTAATTGTGCCTTGGGAGCAGCCATGAAGCCTCTCTCAGGGTCAATTTGCTCATCTATAAAATGGCAAACAATATCTCGTGGTGTCTTCTCTTGGGTCTTTTATCACCCCTGCACGTTAGGGGATGTGCTGTACTTATAACGAGGGATAGTTTATAACATGCCTTCTATTAAATGCCCGTGAATATGTGAGACTACCTACTTACTGGTTTATGGATACCAGATGGCTTTGAACATGTTCTCAACCTCAGCACTCAAGATCTTCAAATCCGCTGAGTGGCTTTCAGAGACCTCGATCCACTGGCACTCGGTAAACATTTCTTCAGCGAACCTGAAAGCTGTTCTTGCCCTCACAAAAAGGAGGTGGGGGGGGCGGGCTGAATACACCCGTTCCCATCAAAGCCATCCACTCCTGTCTTCCCACTGGAGTTTCTATTTTAACCCATTTCTGACTACGTCCGTGTGAGTTGGGCAGCCCCTGGAGAATGGAGAGGGGGCCATTCAGCAAAGCGAACCATTTATCTCCTATGAAGAACTAATTAGTCTATGGCCTAGAGAGCCTGAGGCTGAATTTTCTCAGATAAGAGATTTCTTTTACTGTAAAAGAATTTTAAAAGTAAAAATGTTTTAAATCAAAGTATTAAATTACACAATTATGTGTGTAGACGCTGCCATTGAGGAAGTTATTTCTGTGGTGGAGGCTGAATCCAGCATAAAAATATTTACGGCCCCGAAATGTCAATATGAAATAATCAGAATCTAAAATTAAATATTTACTGTCTAATCAGTCTGCATTCATCCATTCACAATGTACCCGAAGAAACACTGATTGCACTGCATTTGACCACCTGGAATCTCGTGTTTTCAGGCTTGAAGCTGGGGGGTGGGTACCCAAGTCTCATTCACAGGCACTTTCTAGCATCTTTCCAAGGTACTTCTGGCCCACAGAAAGATGCAACCATTTGACTGACGTCAGGTCAATTAACACAACATATGCACCTTGCATAGAATGAATGTCTGGGTCCTTGTCCAAAAGAAAATGTGTATTTTGAAACCCCATCCCTAATGGGATGGCATCTGGAGGTGAAGTTTGGGGGACCTTGGGAGATTAGGATCCCCATGAATTGGGTTAGTGTTCTTAAGTAAAAGAGCCCAGAGAAGTTCCCCACCCCTTTGTCTGCCCTGGGAGGACACGGTGATATGTGAATTAGGAAGTACATGCTCACGGGATCATTAGTCAGCCGGCACTTTGGTCGTGGACTTTCTTCCTTCCCAAACCAAGAAATAAATCCATGCCATTTACAAGTCCATAGTATCCTGGCGAAGCAATCCAAACATGCATACCAAAATTTGAACCACTCTGCAGACATCCCTTGGCAAACCTGAAGGCAATAACGCACACAGTCATTACATCTTCACCAATTATGTCCAATAAAAAAGTAATAACGTACAACTATCCCAGACATTAAGGTTGTACGTGAGCTCTAGGTTCTTAGGAAACTTATTATAGTGTGAGAACAATAAATAAATAGTTAAGACAATGCTTCAAGTCTAATGCCTTGTTAAACTTCAGCCTAGTGGAGAAGGTTTACAGAGAAGCTCAAGACAACCCACTCTAAGGTGCTATCCCAAAATTAAGTCAAGGGCAATTTTATTATCTATTATACTTGGAAGAACAAAATTTTAATGTCGTATGAAGATCTAAATTTTCTCATTTATTAAAAAGTAATCAATGAATCTGGCGAACGGGGGATGTGGAATGAGGCTGATTGTATGTGGCAGCCTTGTGAAAGTGTTGGAGATGACAAGAGGCCCAGGAAGTCCTCCACTAGACAGCAGAGTGTCTTGTTTCCATCTGTGTGACCTTGTGTGCAGAACACAGGGCTTTATTACAGCACCTGTTGTTTTATTATTTTCAAAGCAAGGAGATCCAACCACCTCACATCAGGCTCCCATCACCTCACAGGGATAATGGCATGAAGTACAAGCAAGCCATTCTTGTTTTCTCTTAAATTACAACTGATCCTAGAAATGTTCTTAGAGGGGATTATATTATTTTAACATAGTTATCGATACTATGGTGGTGGAAGTATGTCATTGTAGAGGCCGGCTGTGGGGTCTCATACATGCTCAAGATACCATTCAGTGTCTCAGACCACTTCCTGTTGCCTGTGGGTAAAGATGTAAAAACTTTCAGCTCCTTCTCTAACACCAGGCCTGCTTGCATGTGGCCTTGCTTCCTGCCATGATGATAATGGGCTAAAACTCTGAAAATATAAGCCAACTCTAGTTTAATATTTTTTCTTCATAAGAGTTGTTATGGTTATGGTGTTTCTTCACAGCCAATAGAAATCCTAATGAAGGCAAATATCCTGTGTTTATTCAACAATCAATGAAATGACATGAGATTAAGAGCATGGGGGCTTGGGATCTGCAGGACTTTGTTTGGGTCCAAGTTTTACCAGCTGTTAAATTTTCTTGGTGTTTATTTGTAAATAAAGGCTCTCAAGGGGAAGTCTAAGAATTAAACAAGATCATGAATGATCTTAGCCCTGCTGAGTGCAAAAGTGACCTTGAGTAAGCAGAGTTGTGTTTTGGTACTTCTGTGTATCACACTAGTCCAAGAAGGAAAAGGAAATTCTTCTTTCCTACTGATCACCTTAACTGTTGCTAAAATTCTCTCCCTGGGGAAGAGCAGCATCTAGTCCCAACAACAAACCAAGGTTATGGTTCCTCCAGAGCTCCCCTGGGGAACCAATGAGTTTCCCAGGCTTGCTTACAGAGCACAGAGGAGAGGTTACTTTCAGGAGTCTGGGTGAATACTACCCTCAAATGTCAAACTGGAAAGTTTTCACGCAGGATATATAATGACTTCCCCGAGATATATAGATGAAGCCCCTTTTTCCCACCATCCTCCAGCTTAAATGTAATTACATGTGCCCCTTCCCAAGGCTACATGTAATTAAGGCAAAGTTGTATACAATGGGTTGGGAGAGGTAGCTAGGTACTCAAAGGAGGGTCTCCTGACTCTCTCAACACCTCCTTCTATGAGGGAACACCATAATTGAAAAGACCAGCTATTGGCTGAACTCCTGAAGATGACTGTTGCTCGTTTTGGAGGTTAGTCCTGTGCAACACTAGTCTGCATAGCTTCATCAGGGCCTAGGAGGAGTGGTGCTAACTTAAAAGTGAGAGACGGTGGTGTCCTGATGAGGTCTGTTCCGAAGATAGAATATGGAAACTGGGATGCATCAAGGTAAGCTATCTAGGCAAGCAAAGCAGGAAGACAGACGCAAGGGCAGCAGCAAAGGGTGCAGTTCTCATACTACACTCCCTTAGAAAAGAGCGCTTGTCAGTGGGTGCACAGGCAGGATCAGCAGGCAGCCTGGGGACGTGGCATAGAGGAGTTTTGGATGCCAACCACAGAAGCCGATTTACAATTCTTTTGACTTTAATTTTGCACTATGTCAGATTCCTTACTACTCGTTGCCTGATAGGTCCACATCAGGAAAGATCAAATCTGGCCAGTTCAGTCTCTGCTGAATGAGAATAATTTCAGTGGGGCTGAATTGTGGCATCAGTGTAAAGATGCGCGTTTGATCTCCTCGGTGGCTCTAGCGTTATGACACGATGAGGCACAAGTTCAGAATGGTTTTGATGTGTTTACACAGCTGTAGTTTAAGCTTTATAGGACTCCGTTTCACCCCTCTGCTGCAGTATGTAGAATACTTGCAAATAGTAAAATTACTCCAAGATAATTTATTTCCTGACTATTGGTTTAAATAGATAACCTTTAACAGCCCATATCTGTATTAAATGACAAGATGCCCTACATTCATAATGCTGACTTTGTGTCTGCTGTGTGGCTGGAATTTTCTTCTCCCCTCCCCCCATCCATTCTATCCCAATCTGCCTTTTATATTATGCAACAGGCTCTAGACTAGTGGTTCTCAACCTATGGGTCGTAACCCCCTTTAGGGGTGGAGGGGGTCAAATGATCCTTTCATAGGAGTTACATAAGACCCTCAGAAAGCACAGATGTTTGCATTATGATTTGTAACAGCAGTATAATTACAGTTTTGGAGTAGCAATGAAAATAATTTTATGGTTGAGGGGTCACCACAACATGAGAAATGTATTAAAGGGTTACAACATTAGGAAAGTTGAGAACCACTGCTCTAGACTGAATGACTGGGTGTGTTTTTTGGGTACTATACCATATATATATATGTGTGTGTGTGTATATATATATATATACATATATATATATATAGATCAGAATTTATCTTGGATAGCATTGTAATTGAATAATTACATGTTAAAAAGTTAACATGTAATCGGCGATAGCATCCATATCTGTTTCCTCTGCCTGAAAATAATAAGTCCCCCCCACCCCACCCCTTTTTACCCGGATTGTAATTTTCTTCCAGCATTTATTTTGCCTGAACTCTGGTGATGATTCACTTTCAAAGGCACACCAAATGTTAGGAGAGTGGCAGGGTTGGCATTCTCTCTCACTCATTAAAAGTCCTGCGAGAAGTGAGCAGGGCTCCAGAGAGGTTTGCAGGGATCTGGGCTTTCTCTCTGTTCTTGCTTCCCTAGCCTCAGAGGCTGCCATTTCCTCGATTGGGGCAAAGGCGGCTCATGCCAAATTATATTCCAAATCCTTGAATCAAAGGTAGTGAGAGTATTATTGAAAAGTGGTGGCCGTGTGGGTCCTCCAGTGAGCAGTGTGCAGCTATCTGTTATTATTAATAAGTAGGTAATTTTCATGGGTCTAGGAAATGCCAGTTTAGTCTCTGTTGAATGAATGATTTCAGTGCTGCTGAATTGGGACATCAGTCTAAAGATGCGCGTTTGATCTTTTTGGTAGCTCTAGCGTTATGACACTAATTATCATAATGAGTGCACCAGTACAGTTGCACTTGAGAGAGGCCTCTCTTCATTTTTTTTTCTATTTTGTTTTGTTATGAGCCGAAGATTGACTGGAGGATTTCAGTCCTGGTAAATTTTGAATTCCATGCATATCTCAGCGGCAGCGGCTCCCGATCCCTGCTCTATTTTCCAGACTCTTTGCCTGTAGCCAAATCCTATTAGATGTATTTCCATGTCATGTTGTGTTTAAATAATGTGGCAGGACAGGGCCTTGACTTAGAAAATGACACCGCTCCTCCAAGGCAGCTTCTATCACAATCATCTCATACAGAAATCATGTCTTGTATTTTGCCTCTGTGGAAATGGGCGACGTTGTTAAAAATTTATTTCTGCTGCAAGAAAATCTGATTCTTGGTTTATTGTGTCAAGCAGCTGCTAGAGTGTGGCAGTGGGCAACTGTCCAGCTGTGTGGCTCCCACAAATTAATTTAACCCTCCAATACACTGTGAGGCCAATTAGAACGGTCCCTGCAGGTGTGGCAGGCAGTGACTTAGGGGAGCCGTCGTGGTGGGGCAGGGGCAAGGAGCCAAATAATTTGATGAGGTCCAGAACCATGTAAGAAATATTTTCGAATAGCAAAGTTATCACATAAGGCTGGTGTGCAACAGCTTGGATGCATACATGTGTGACTAGAGCTAGCAGGAAGTCACAGAAGCACTTGGTTTGCAGAATGGAGGGCAAGCCTTTCAGAGCAATTCAAGGTATTTGACCATAATCATCACATCAGAACATTAAAACAATCTCTCTCTCTCTCTCTCTCTCTCTCTCTCTCTCTCTCTCTCTCTCTCTCTCTCTCTCCCTCTCTCTTCTCTCTCTCTCTCTCTCTCCCTCTCTCTTCTCTCTCTCTCTCTCTCTCTCTCTCTCTCTCTCTCTCTCTCTCTCTCTCTCTCTCTTTCTCTCTCTCATGCACGCATGTGTCTTATTTTTCTTTCTTATTCATTATAAACTTTTTTCATTTAATAAGTCAACTAAATCCAAGGAAAATGTTAAATAATAAGTTAGCAATTATCAAAGAAGCTCAAAATACCTGGACCTCCTCCTCCTTCTAATCAATCTGCCACATAAACTGGGGAAAGAACACAGTGAAATATCATCAGTTCCATCAGAAGTTTCACTCTGGTGCAAAGTTAGCTATTCTGATGGGCAACTTCACTCAATTACTTTTATTTTAAAAAATTCATATGATGTAATTTGATCATTTTTTCTTTCCTCAATTCCTCCCAGATCTTTCCCATCTCCCTATCCAACTTTATCATCTTCTCTTCTCCCCCCCCCCATTAAAAACAAACAGTAACAAAAACCAAGAAGCACACACATGAAAACTCCCAAAGAACACACACAAAATGGAAACTAAAATAATAAGGAAAAGACCAATAAGACAAAAAAATTGCAACCAAGGCAAAATGAGACAAAAAGGCTAGAAAAATATCCTTGGGTTGGTTTTCTGTTGGCCAACCACTCCCAGCCATGCAGCCCTGAAGTGTGGTTAGTAGACTCGAGTGAGGCTCCACTGGGAAACAGACTTTTCCCCCATTGTCAGCAGGTGTGAATTGTACATAGAACTGTACACAGCTTCCTGGTAGGGTGTGGGGCTGCCCACTTCATCCTCTCAGTGCTGTGACCCTGTCAGGCCTTGTGAATGTGGCCACAGCCTCTGGGAGTTCTTACATGTGACGGTCCTATTGCATCTGGAAGATACCGTTTCCTTGGCACCAGCCCTTACCTCTGGCTCTTACAATCTTTCTATGTCTTCTTCCACACAGATTTCTGTGCCTTGAGGGGAGGGTCCTGACTCATTCCATCTATAAATGAGTGTTCCAACGTCTCTCACTCTTCATATGTTGTCCAGTTGTAGGTCTCTGTGTTAGTTCTCATCTAGCAAGAGGAAGCTTCCTTGATGAGAGCTGAGTGAGGCGCTGATCTCTGAGTAGAGCAGTAGTATGTCATTAGGAGTCATCTTACTGCTATGTTTCCTTGGCAGAGTAATAGTATCAGGTTTTCTCCTAGGCTCATGACCTATATAGTGTCAGGTTCTTGACTACTCTAGCCATGTCATGCATGTGTTCTATCTGTGATGGAACCTTAAATCTGAGTAGCTTAGAGAGTGGTTGATTAGTCCTATAATATTTGTGTCATTATTGCACCACCCTATTGTATGTTACACGGTTTGGAACTAGGATATATTGCGGATTACCTTTCTCCTCCAGAATCACTACCAGTACCAGAAATGCTACTCAGCAGGGGTGAAGCTTCTAGGTAGGCACAAGCTCAGCATCTCTGTTGGATGATATATGTAAGTTTAGTCTTCAGAAATATGGTCATGTTGTAAAGAGTAACCATAGCCTTAGCAATAGCCTGTCATGTTAAGAAGTTTGTGTGGGGCCCCTCAGGCCAACAACTTGAAAAGATGTAACCCATTACTGGCACTGGAGGTTTTACTTGGTGATATAAGATAACTAGTTGGGGTATTGTCTTTCCAATTATTTGGTGACTTTATTTGGATTCCTTTTGTATATTATATACTTAGAAAGTTTCTCCAGTAGTAGATTGAGAGAGAGAGCAAATAATATATATGCTTGCAATAACGATTGATGAAAAAAGAGCCATGAATTTGAAGAAGATTGGAGAGGGGTGTATGGGAGGGTTTGGAGGGAGGAAAGGGAAAGGAGAAATTTATGTAATAAAAATATAATCTTAATAATGAAAAATAAAAGAGAGAAAAGAAGGAAGAAAAGAAAGAAGGAAGAAAGGAAGGAAGGAAGGAAGGAAGGAAGGAAGGAAGGAAGAAAGAAAGAAAGAAAGAAAGAAAGTTAGTTAGTTCTTTCCCAAGCCAATAAATTAAAGCCTATTCCCTGGTCTCTCTTCCATCAGATTCAGTGTACCTGGTTTTATGTTGAGGTCCTTAATTCTTTTGGAGTTGAGTTCTTTGCAAGGTGATGAACATATTTGCACTCTTCTACACAGTCATCCAGTGTGACCAGCACCATGTTGAAGATACTGTCTTTTCTCCAGTGTGTGCTTTTGACTTCCTTATAGAATATCAAGTGTCCATAGGTGTGTGAACTTAAGCCTGTGTCATTAATTTGATTTTATTGATCAGAATGTCTTTTTTATGCCAATCCATGCTGTTTTTATTACTACAGTTTTGTAGTACAAATAGAAATCAGGATGGTGCTACCGCCAGCAGTTCTTTTAGTATTAGGGATTGTTTTAACTATCCTGAATAGTTTTGCTTTTCTATATGAAGTTGAAAATTGTTTTTTTAATTTCTGTAAAGAACATTTTTAGAATTTTGCTGTAGATTACATTGAATTTATAGATTACTTTTGGCCAGACCATTTTCAAAATATTAATCCTACAGATCAATTAGCATGGAAAAATTTCCATTTTCTGGCATATTCTTCCATTTCTTTTTCATTGTCTTAAAAGTTTTGTTATATAAGTCTTTCATTTGCTTGGCTAGAGTTATCCAAAGATTTTTTTTTTTTTTTGAGGATGCTGTGAAAGGCACTTTTTTCCTGGTTTCTTTCTCAGTCTTCTTGTCATTTGTATAGAAGAAAGCTACTGGATTTGGTGTACTAGTTTTGTATCCTGTTATTTTGATGTTGTTAGCATAAGATATTCCCTAGTGGAGTTTCTAATGTCTGTTATGCATAAAATCAGATCATCTACAAATAATGATACTTTTACTCTTTCTTTCCTGTTTGCATTACTCTAGCTAATATTTCAAATACTATATTTGATAGACATGGAGAAAATGAACATCCTGTCTTGTTCCTGATTTTTGTGGAAATACTCTGATTTTCTCTCTGTTTAAGTTGATGGTAGCTGTTAGCTTGCTTTATATCATATTTATTATATAGATATATGTCACTTGTAACTCTAGTCTCTCCAGAACTTTTATCATGAAGGGTTATGAAGTCTGTCAAAGGTTTTTTCTGTCATCTAAAGAGATTATTAATTGTTTTTTTAGCTAAGTGTGGTAAATTAGATATCTTGATTTATGTTGAACCATCCTGCATCTGTGAGATAAAGCATACTTGATTATGAAAAATAATCTTTTCTGATGTGTTCTTAAATTTGGCTTGTAAATATTTTACTAAGAATGTTTGCATCTCCGTTCATACATGATATTGGTCTAAAATTTCCATTTTTGTTGGGTTTGCGTATCTGGGTAATAGTGGTAATATAAAAGAGTTAGAGCATGCTCCTTTAATTCATAGTTTGCATGATAATTTGAGGAGTATTGATGTTAGTACTTTGAAAATCTGGTAGAATTCTGCACTGAATTCATCTGTCCCTAAACTTTTTGTTTGTGAGATTTTTAATTCCTGCCTCTATTTCACTAGAACTTGAGGGTCTATTCAAAATTCTTATTTGATTAAATTAACAATTTCCTTTAGGTTTTCCAATTCATTGGAGTACAGATTCTTAAAGTATGTCCTTATTCTTTGGAAATCTTAAGTATCTGTTGTGATGTTTCCTTTTTTGTCTATGATTTTATTAACTGAATCTTCTATATCTGCCTTTTAAAAGATTTGGTTACGGACTTGTTAGTATTGTTGATTTTCTCAAATAACCAACTCTCTTTTCATTGATTCTTTGTGTAGTTTTTGTTTGATTTTATTTTATTCATTTCAGCCCCAAGTATGATTATGTTTTTTTCTTTTGATTGTCATCTCTTGTTGTTCTAAAACATTCAGATATTTGCAAAATTGCTAATAGATCCTTATAATTTTATTTGTAGGTACTTAGTTTTATGAACTTGCCTCTTAAAATTGCCTTTATTGTGCCCCATAGGTTTGGGTATATTGTGTTTTCATTTTCATTTAACTCTGAAAAGTTTTTAATTTCTTTCTTGGTTTTTTGTTTTGTCCTATTTTGAACTCAGTCATGATCATAGTTTCCATAGGTTTGTATCCAGCTTTAATCCATGGTAGTCAGACAGAATACAGGATGTTACTTTAATTTTCTTGTATCTGTTGAGACTTCATTTATATCTAAGTATGTGGTCAATTTCGGAGGGAGTTCCATTAACTAATCAGAAGAAAGTACATTATTTGCGTTTTGGTGAAATGTTCTGTAGATGTCTGCTAGGTCATGACTTATGACGATATTTAACTCCAACATTCCTCTGCTTTGTTTTTGTCTGGATGACCTGTATGTTCATCATAATGGGTTATTGAAGTTACCAACTATCAGTGTGTGAGGTCGGTGTGTGACTTTTAGCTGTAGTAATATTTCCTTTATGAACATGGATATCTTTGTAATTGGTACATAAACATTTAGAATTGCAATATCCCCTGGGGGGATTTTTCCTTTAATGAGTATAATGTCATTCCATATCTCTTCTGGTTAGCTTTGCACTAACCTCTATTTTTCAGTTATTAAAAATGACAACAATTTCTTGCTTCTTGGGTCCATTTTCCTGAAATATCTTTTTTCATCTTTTTACCTATCCTTAACAGTGAGGTGTGTTTATGGATCCTGTTTTCATGTCAATGTTGTCCGTCTGTTTCTTTTTATTGGGTTTTTGAGAACATTGATGTTGAGAGATATCAATGAGCATTTAGCAGCTACCCTGTACCAGGCACTATAATAGGTCCTTTACCTATTTACCTCATTTAAGCTTCAACATACCCTTATGAGGTATGTACTGTTTTCCTTTCAGATAGGAAGAAGTTATGACGGAACTAGCCAATAATGCACCTTCCATTTCCTAGAATCCACATTAGAAGAGTAAACATCATTTAGTTTAGTATCTATACAAAACAATGGCTAAGGTGAACTCTGATCCTATATAAACAATAAAGCTGAGTTTAGTGGGAAAGTTTTATAACTGCTTCTATTTTTAATTTTAATTTCAATGAATTAAAATAAAAAGTAAGAACATTCAATTCCTCAGTCTTATTGGTTGTCCCTCAAGTGCACAAGCTTCATATGTAGCCAGCAGCTGCTGTACTGTGTAGCAGAGACTTGCTGGGGGTGGGGACGGGCTCTCTGATGTCTCTCAGTGAATGTTTATTAAATATCTCTTATAAAAGTGGTGCTGGAGAGCTGGGGACATAGCTCAGTGTTAAAGCCTATGCCTAACGTGTGTGAGGGGCTGGGCTCTTCCCCCAGTACCATCTTAAGTCAACTAAACTAAAGTAAATACAATGAAAATGTCAAACAAATAAGCCTGGTCTCTGAAGACATGGCAATAAGACCAAACAAAGGAATCACTGCCATGGAAAGCTTTTGTCACAGCAGAAACAGAGGAGACAGTAGATAAACAACTGGAGATGCAAGGTGATACTCAGTACATGAACGCTGCATAGGAGCTATGCTGGACAGGCTGCGGTGGGCAATACGAAAGTCTGCACTCTGGTCAACTCTTGGGCCACATTCCACATTGACTATGATGAGTACTAACCCTCAAAATTAGGCAAACTCAGCAAGCTTGGAATGTGAGCCTAGCCTTACACAGAGGGATCAGGTCCTCCAACAAGGGAAGGGCATTTCCACAAAGATTTGAAGACCATGAGGAAGTAAGGCGTGTCATATCTGAGAAGCAGTTTACAAGAAAGCCATTGCAAAAGCAGGAAGAGTGGCCAGCTGTTGTGGGACCCAGGAAGAACCAGCGATAGGACAGGCTGTGCAGGGAGCATCATCAAGGGGGAGCACCTGGCTTTTACTGCGGTCGCTCTCTCTCTCTCCCCACCCCCCTTTTCTCTTATCCCTCCCTCCCCCAAGTTTAACTGCTACATAAAAATATAAAAATCATGCTTCACAATCCTATGAATATACAGCTCTAAAAGTCATTGCATTTTATAAATTGGCAAATTATGTGCTATATGAATTATTTATCAATAAAGATTTTGTTTTAAAATTATTCATATTAATGGGATGCTGTATAATATGTCAATATGTGTGCATATTGTGCTACATTTAAAGCAGGTGAATGAAGTATATCTGCCTCCTCAACCATCATTTTTGAAAATTTTATTGTTATTATTGTGTAGGTGCATGTGGGGGGGGTTCATGTCCCACAGCACATGTGTGGCGGGCAGAGGACAACTTTGTAAGGCGCACTCTTTCCTTTTACTTTAGTGTGGGCTCAGGCTATTGAATTTGGGGGTTGAACTCTGGCTACCACCATGGGAAGTTCCTTATGCACTGAGCCATCTCACCAACCCCCCATATGTATCATTTATTTGTAATGAAAAAATTCAAACTTCTGACATCGTTTCTCTAGCTTTTGTAACATAGGACATCTTATTCAACGTCTATGAGATCATATAACTTGTATTCCAAGTATGAGTGATATCATGAAACATTTCTGCGTCTGGTTTCTTTTACTTAAGAGAATGTTCTCCAGTCCAGTGCACATTGTTGGAAGTGACAGGATTTTGTTCTTTTCGTGGCTAAATAATATTCCGGTGTGTGTGTGTGTGTGTGTGTGTGTGTGTGTTGCACACATATTTTCTATATCTATTCTCCAGTTGGTAGACATGTAGGTTGCTAGCATTTCTCGGCTATTCTCACTGTTTGCTTATGAATCAGACTAGATGTTTTATTGACAAAACACTGAAGAACCATGAGAAGTTATAGGTAACCATAAGCACAATAGTTCAGTAATCAAGGTGGGGTAATGGAGTGTGCCTAGAACCAGAGCAAGAGAGACCGTGAGAAATTACTGGAGTCTGACTGTGTTTTTCAAAGAAGAGCCAATGTACCCAAAAATGTGCTAGAGATAAAGAGAGATGGGGGGAATGAAAGAAAAAAAGGAGGATAAAGGTAGAAGAGTTGGTGATAGCTCCAATACTTTGTCTAAGTCACTTGAAGAATAGAGTGTTGTTTGTGACATGGGGAAAGTTCATAAGAAAATAGGGATTTTAACAGATGGAGTGTAAATCACTTTTATTTGGGGACACCGGAAGATTAACATAAGAAGCAGTTGGGAAGAGGGAGGGGTGAGACAAGAGAGAAAAAGAGACGGGGCGAGGGAGAACAGAAACATTGGCAATCAGAAGACCAACCATAGGGCATGAAAAGGAAGACATGAATGGCTACACGAGAAATAGATGCTGGCACAGAATTTAAAAGTTGGGTGTTGAATGGAGTTTCGGAAGCATGAGGTCATCCTCTAGCCTCACGTTGCTTCAAGTGGGCTTTCTCCACCAGAACCTAACATAGGGCTGGAGCCAGGCTTTATCGTGTTCATACTTTTAACTCATGACACGCATAGTGCTGGCCACTCAAGGTAGTTATGGGAAACGCATATTCATTAGCTTATTTTATTGATCAGGAAACCCAATCCCAAAGAGTTTAGCAGTAAAGTAGCAATCATGCTGAGAACTCAAGTGTCTGGGTTGCAGGAGCGTGGTGTGGGTATCACCCACACAGCACATCTCTCTCAGCTTCAGTTTTCCAGGAGACAAGGAGCTGCGGCAAGGCCAGTCCCAAGAGGGCTGCCCCTGTGCTGGCCCCTAGCTGTCTCCCCAATTTGCTTCAGAGATCTAGATGAGGGGAGTAAAGAGGAGCAAAAGCAGTGAATTGTATCCCATGATCTGCTTTGGTGTTCAGCTCTGATATCTCTTCTTCTCATTACAGTCTCTCTCTTCTCTCTCTGAACCCACATCCAAAGGGTAAGGAAATGTCATTTATCTTATCTTCCCTCCGAGGTTCCTCCAGCTGAATGTGCTCTGCAAGCCTTCGTGGACCCGACTCAGAAGTCACACCCGTCACCCCTCTTGCTTATCCTCCAAGGACTTTGACTCAGACAGGAGGGTAGGCAAACGCCCCTGCAGCTTCTTCTGGGGAAGACTTCACTTGGGAAGATCAGTGCCCATTTTTATTTTATAAGGAGTTGTTTTCTGTGTTTTAAAAAATAGAGGGGGGAAATGTCAGATTTGCAAGCCAAAGATAACATCCTTAAACATTCTCTTGCATAGTTTCTTACTACTTTGGTTTATGCTCTGTCCGTGAGTGTGTGTGGGTTGAGAGAGAAGGAGAGATGGAGAGATAGAGAGACCAACAGGCAGACAGAGACAAAGATGGTGCATGTATGATGTGTGTGTGTGATTTGTTTGATAGGTATATAGGTCATATGTGGTATGACTGATTATGGTATACGCGAGAGAGGTGAGTCTGTGCTGTGTGTGTATATTTGTGTGCTGTATGTGTGTGTGTGTGTGTGTGTGTGTGTGTGTCTGCTTGATCCATGACATACACATGGGAGTCAGAGTACAGCTATAGGTTGTTGTCTCATTCCTCCCATCATGCGGTTCCAGGGATTGAACTCGGGTCCTCAGGTTTGGCGGCAAGTGCTCTTATCTGCTGAACTTCTTGTCACCTCATGTAGTATTCATTAACACTGTCTCGGTAGCTCTGCTATTGTTCAATGACAATGTCACTATCGCCTCTACAAAGAGGCATTTTAGTTGTTTCCAGTTCCATTGTCATGAATAATGTGACATGGCACATTTTTATCAGAATATAGATCGTGTGTTCAGAGACTTCTTCAGTCAAAAATTCCCAGATGTGAAATCAGCCAGTCAGAAGCTATGAGTCTTTTAGCTTACAGTTCCACATTGTTCATGCCCCACGTAAACACACTGTGCCGTTTTAAACTTTTACCTACAGCATGTGCCAAATCCTTTCTCTTCCTGCTAGTGCTAAGTATTGTTGTTATAGCTTTTTATGTAAACTATGCTAAAATGCTAAAAGCCACAACTGTTTAATTAATATTCATGTGTTTGCTTGATTTTAAACATGACTCTTTTCATCTGCTTTTTATTCATTATGCTAAATATTTTATTCATGTCCTTTCGTCATTTATCCATGGGGGCATCAAAACGTTCTTCTTGGAGGCTGAGCCTAACTTTTAATAGAGTAAACTTATTACATTTGCCAAATATTTCTCTAGCGGTATGCTTTTCCAGAATATTGTTTTCCCCATGTTGTTGATAGCATGGGTTTTAATATAAATTTAAGATAGCCAGTGCCTTCTAAGATAGTAAAGACATTCGTGGTGTGAATTTTAGGGAATGAAAGTAAGCAAAGAGAAGACAATAAGATCCTCTCTTCCTAGTGCTATTTGGGAATTGCCATTCACAACATTTATGTATTTTATTTTTATCTTTCCTTGTATACTTAAGTACATTTTATAAATAGAGGCTCAGAATGGACAACCTGCCATTCTGTTTTCCTACTTAACATGTTCAGGATATATTTGATGACAATAAATACTCTTCTTCATCATTGTTGTAGTAGCTTCTTATATGAACAGAAAAATACATTTATCTAGGTCACTATTGTTGGCTCTATGTGTAGGAGCTGTTTCTTTGGAGACAGGTAATCACCATCAGGGTGGAATGTGGATACTTGTCCATCATTATTTACTTAGGATGAATTTGCCTAGAGGCAGGTCAAAGGTTTAAACAAATGTTATGTTTTTTTTTTTTTGTAGTGAACCTCGAATTTCCTTTCAAGCCCATGTCTTAAGTTTATGGCATGGAATTTACTTTGACTTAAGGTTATAAATTTTTACACAGTATTTGAAGTGATTTAAAGGGAGAAATTTACCTAGCTACTTGTGTGGGCGGGGGGGGGGGAGGAGAGAAGATAAGTAAATACACCATGTGCCAAGAATCCAAATCCCCAGAGCAGATACCTCGACTCTAGAATAAGCTGAGTTTCCAAATATTGGTCATTTGCTTTGTCTACATTTTACTCCACAAGGCAAAATTTTCCAGATCCACTAAAGACGTGGATACAGACGATCTAAGAACTGACAACCCCACTAGTCCGTGCTTACAGAACGCAAGCCCTGGCCAATCTCCATGCTCTCTCTGACTCTTGGGGTAGTTTCATTTTCCAAAGGAGGAGTCCAGTGAGCCTGGGCCCATGTTGGGGAGGGGGGCTCGTTCTAGTTCACAGAGTGGAATTGCAAAGTTGGTATCTATTTCACTCTGATGGCATATGGCTTTTACTGCCTGCTGTTGCCTTCTTATGAACCAAAGGTTTCAGCAGGAATTCTGCTTCTAGCCCTCCCCTATCCTGTCAATTTACATGAGGATTTACATGTACATTTCCGATTGAGTTTTGAGACTTGTGACAAGTTCTCATTATAGCCTTTGGTCTCTCTCGGTTCCTCTATATTTTAATTAAGCCATTTTAATATTGTATACAGTACCCCCAAACAGAAGAGTGTAATACCAGTAAGATTGATCATATGCATACTGGAAAAGAACACAAACCCAGCAGTGATTGTTGACATAGCTGGAAACATATTATATCTTAATATTCCTATATTCAGCATTGAATAATGTTATGGTTTGTAAAAGCCATATGGTAGAAAATATTTGGAGGGAAATTACCATAATTAATTAAAGTATGTAACAAACTAATGCAGTGTGCAGTGAGACACAGAACAGTTGAGTCATGTGTGTTCGGGTGCTTTGTGGATGCTCAGTAGAAATAGATGATCTGAATTCATAAGTTCTTTGGTTCTATTTTCTTTTTTAATTGCTTTTACTGAGCTACATATTTTTTTCCACTTCCCTCCCTTCCATCCCCCTCTTCTTTCTGCCCTCTCCCATGATCTCCACGCTCACCATTTACTCAGGAGATCTTGTTTTTTTTTTTCTACTTCCCATGTAGATTAGATCCATGTATGTCTCCCTTAGGGTGCTCTTTTTTGTCTAGGTTCTCTGGGATTGTGAATTGTAGGCTGGTTTTTCTTTGCTTTATGTCTAAAAGCCACTTATGAGTGAGTACATATTATATTTGTCTTTCTGGGTCTGGGTTACCGCACTCAATATGATGCTTTCTAGATCTATCCATTTGCTCAAAAATTTCAAGATGTCATTATTTTTTCCCACTGTGTAGTACTCCATTGTGTAATTGTACCACATCTTCATTATCCATTCTGCAGTTGAGGGGCATTTAGGTTATTTCCAGGTTCTGGCTATGACAAACAATGCTGTTATAAACATAGTTGAGCACATGTCCTTGTGGTATGACTGAGCATCCTTTGGGTATATACCAAAAGTGGTATTGCTGGTAGGTTGTTTCCTAATTTTCTGAGAATTGCTATATTGATTTCCAAAGTGACTGTACCAGTTTGTACTCCCACCAGCAATGGAGAAGTGTTCCCTTTACCCCACATCCTCTATTTGACTTCTTATTAATACATCAATTTGGGGAAGTGTCCCTCCTTGATTTTCTTTTTTTTTCTTTTTGTTTTGTTTCATTGTTCATTTATTTGTTTTGTTTTTTGAGACAGGGTGGTTTCTCTGTGTAGCCTAGCCTGGAACTAGCTCTGTAGACCAGGCTGGACTGAAACTCACAGAGATCCACCTGCCTTTGCCTCTAGAGTGCTAGGATTAAAGGCGAGCATCAAAACCAAAGACATGTGCCACCATGCCCAGGTCCTCCTCGACTTTCTTCTTTCTCACTTTTAGGGTAGAATAGTATTTGTTTCCAATGGAAGAGTTGAATTTAATACTGAATACAGTAGTCTAAATCACAAAGTGATGTCATCAGAAAAGAAACAAAAAAGAGTTGGAATGTCAGGGTGTTACTCAGGAGTATCAATAACTGGGGGATGGCTCAGTTGGGAAGGTGTTTGCCATGAATCGCTAAGTTCAGACCTCCAGCATGCATGTAAAAGCCAGGTATGGCCGCCTAGGCCAGCACTGGGATGGTGGAGACCAGGAGACAGTTGAGGCTTGTGGGCCAGCCAGTCTAGCCCATCGGGTAGCTCCAAATTCAGTGAGAGAGCCTGTCTCAAAAGGTAAAATGGAGAAGTGGTTGAGGAAAACTCCTGATGTTGACATCTGGTCTCTATATTCATGCTCGCACGTATACACACACTCATACCCAAAACTGAACAAGTGTTTGTTGTTGTTGTTGTTGTTTTGGTTTTTTTGTTTGGTTTGGTTTTTTGTTTGTTTGTAAAGAATGTCAAATGGTCTCCCCAGTATTTCTGGTAGATGTCTTGTAAGCACACTGTGTTCTTTGACTCATGGGGCACCCCCTCAGCAGACCCCCATCTCTACTGCACAACATTAGTTTCTCTCTCATCTGGGCTAAGCATTCTCCATACTGCATACATGACTTAAGGAATGGCTGCCACATTGCCCTACCTGTTTATGTCATGCAAATGAGTGACCTAGCAATTTCTAGACAGGTCTCTCTGAGCCTATAAATCAGTTTCCCTTTGCTCAAAAGTGGAGGGAGGGGAGAAGGCTCAATTCAAAATCCTGAGAAGCCAGGAACCTCTCTGATTTCCTCCCTAACTGCAGCAGCTCTAGCTGGTAGGCTATGAATTTGAGAGACAGGAATTCTCTAGGCCTCAGGGCATCCCATAGCCGCATCTCTCTCGAAGCTTCTCGTTCTTTCTAGTCCTGGAGCTAACAAGACCCTTCTTTCATTATTATCCACCAGAAGCCATAACACTGTCTCCAGCTGAGGTCAGGAACAAACCAGAGACTCTACAAAAGAGAGTCAAAGAAACCTTGAATAAAGTGATTGCCCTGAAATATTGTTGTTGCATTTCCTCTCTGGAGAGAATTCTAGAGAAAGGTTTGCTAAATCTGGGGTCAAGCTGAGCAGTACATGATGACAATAGTCCTGTACCATCAGCCTATGTCAGCCCTGTTTTCAAAGTAAAAAAACTGAGGCAAGCCAGCATTGCATACAGAGAGGAACCTTCAGTAACAACAGAGCCTTTGTCCTTGGAGAGAAATCAGCCTTGTACCGCATTGTCGCCAACCTGCCACCACCACAGAAACCTGCCTCCTTCGTGGAACCCTCTGGATTCACGTTCCCCCAATGGAGAGATTTAAACAGGGTGACACTATGCCTTTCCTGCCACTGGTTTTTGCCCGGACTATCCAAGAGTAAACTTGTTGCTGTGAGGATTGGTTGCTCTCGGGAATATTATTCTGCGCAAGTCCGTCAGTATCCCCCCGTTTGGGGCATCCCCTGAATGGCTTGTGCCTGCATCTTTGTTTCCAAGGGCTTTGCAGCACTTTTCCTTGAAGCTGACTTGGAGTTCATTTGCATGGAGATAGGTGCAGAAATCAGGACTGGCCAGAGGTGGAGCTAGACAATGTCATAGCCACAACAGAGACCATGCCAGGCTCGGCAGCTGGCGTGGCCCTGCAGAGTTGAGCCACGTTGTCAGTCACTAGATACTAGTAGAAGAGAAGATGCTGTCCATGCAAGGGGACCAAGGGAAACAGGTGCTGTGGTAAGCTGTCAAAGGTCAATCCCACTGTCAGTCTGTTAAATGAGGGTTTCCATGGAAAGGGAGAATTGGTCACTCTGCTGCCCTTTGACACTGGGAACCATCCCCAAACTGGCATTTCTGCCTTTCCATTCCGTTCCACTTGCTAGCCTCACCTATGAATGCTGTCCAAACAGCACCACCCATGGGACCTCTCCAGAGTCAGCGGGCTCTGCCTGGAGTCCTGGTGACAGCCTGAACTACCAGACACTGTTCACAGAAAGCCTTCGACTGAGGAGTTAGAAAGCCAAGTTTTATATAAATCTGACACTTTTTAATTCCCTCTGCTCTTGCTTCTCATGGTGGATCTGTGAACGTACTGCACATGGTCTTAGCATATAAAAGACCCTTAACATAGTTGAACTCTCCCCCTTTACTCTTCATTATAAGGTGGGTTCAGGTTGTATGTTACCTAGAGTCTCTCTGTAGTCATTCCATTCCGGCCTGGAATAGTCTAATGGTTTTTCAGGCTCCATTTTATCTTCATCATGCATTCTTTATTGACAGTTTGTAATATACCATTTTTGATTTCTACTTAATTCTCCCAATCAGGAAATCTCAGGGCTGGAGCAAACATCTGGTACAGTACAAGTATTTTCTTTTACTCATGAATAAGCCACCACATTCGTAGGATGAGGGAGGGAACTGACTTGTTCAAGGTCACACCACCAATAGTGACAAAGTAGGGAACATCGCCCATGCTTCTGACCCATCTGAGGCTCATCAGCCCCCAACACTAGCTGCAGCTGGTCTGTTCTGGTCTATAAAGCAACAAGTGCAGCTTCCCTTGTGTTAACATTATTCTAGCATGTAATATTTGCATGGGAGGCAATGACCTGAGAAATACTTTTCTTTCCAGGGCTTCGCTTATTCTGCAGGGTTTATTAATTTTATTTATGTATTTGATCTCTCAAATGAAATAATAAACTAATTAGAGAGACGATTTACTGGGGTGCTCCGCCGAGGGTTCTTTACAGCCTCCGTAGAAGCCTGTCGGGCTGTGTTGTCAGCAGATTCGCTTTCGGCCCGGCTGCTCTTAATTGCAGCCATGAGACACGCACGGCAGGCATGTTTGGGATTTGTAGCTCCAGGGGCATCTGGAGATGTTAGGTCATAGGGCCAAGTGATTGTTTTGTGCAGGAGCTTTTCAGAATGCCTTCATCAGACAGGCTGCTTCGTATAGCTTGCAGGGATGTGGCTGTGGCTCCCAGGTAACAGAGACTGGTACATAGAAGGAGGTTTCCTGGAGAACGGGGAAACCTTGAGGGTACAAGTACCGGAATTTAGAGCCAAATAGGTTCATAGTACAAGATGGAGACAAAGGTAAAGACCATAGACATTGGGGTACTGCAAGCTGTGGGAGCAGGAGGAGACATGCTAAAGGAGCAGTTGTTGGAGCAATAGGGCAGTAGACCAGTTACATTCATTCACTTTGGTAAAATTGGCTTTGAGGTGAACTGTCTTCCCGAGTCCTCATGTCATAAACGGTTCTCAGCTCTATTCTTTCAGTGTGAGTCTGTCCTCACGTGACTATGAACACCAGGAGTTAGAAGTGTCTAAAGATGGGGATGGAACCTGGGGTCTCTGGAAGAGCAGCCAACATTCTTAGACACTGAGCAATCTCTCCAATTCCCAGCAGCCATATCATTGCTCCAAATTATCTGTAATTCCAGTTCCATTGGATCTGATACCCTCTCTGGCCTCTATGAGGAACAGGCATGCATAATGTACATAGATATGCATCCAGGCAAAACAGTCACACACAGAAATACCATAAAAAATAAAAATGTAAAAAAAAAATAATTAAAAACAAGTGTCTAAAACTATGTGTGGAATGTAAGAAGGCTTCATAAACGTCTATTGAATAAAAGGATGAATAGATGGATACGTGGATAGATACGTGAATGGGTATGTGGATAAATACATTGGTGGATCAATGCTTCAAAGCTAAGTAGGGCCCCGAGGCCTATGAATTGCAGTTTGTTCATCATTTCTTATGTGATGAACAAAGATAACCCATTCTAGTAATTATAGCCACTACAGAACCCTTTCGGCAGAGTCAACAAGTCTCCCATACACAAGCATTTGACTTAAGCATTTTTCTCATCAGTGCATGCAGCGCACACGCACACAGCAACACTCATCTACGGTAGAGGTCAAAGTCTTCCAGCGTCCTGATGTCTTAACAATGTTTCCGCTTGCTCACTGGCTGCCTGGAGACACAAATACAGTCACTCTTCTAGCAGTAGCTGCACTGTCGCTGTGGATTGGAGCAGCATGCCGCTTGGGCTGTTTAAATTCCAAATCTCTTACTACAGTCTGGTTGGAGCACAAGCAGATAGGATGGATGTACGTCTACCACACTCAGGAAAGCTAAGAAGTCTCATGGTCCTCGCTGGAGAAATCTCAAACTGTGATTCATTCCTCTAAGGGTTTTTACCATTTGTACCTCTGCTGTGGTTGGAGGCATACAAATTAGCAAACTCTAGGTACAATTAGTGCATGTGCCAGCTCTGCTACCCCGCTGATCTGGATATAAAATTTTGACAGCTATTCACGAGAAATGCCCCTGACTTGTTTATGCTGTTCACCTACAGTGGCTCTCGTTGAGATATAGTTAGTCCTTGTATATTAACAGTGTTAAAATCCTGGGTCCATAGCTGGTCCTGTGGTCCTAGACCCTATGTTCACTTCTTGGCAGCTTGGACACAAGGACTACACGGATGCTGTGGTTCTACATGTGGTCATGAGTGTATCTTAGACATCCTTAGCAAGTATCTATAATCACAGTTTGTGTAACAAGCCTTATTATGGACTTACCATTTCATCTCTACCTGTTGTATGGAAGCCACTGTGTCAAGGTCTTTCCTTACAGTGCTTAGCGCTGCAACACATCAGCAATCAGGTGAACTAACTAAAGTTTAGAAAGGGAAAATGATGTGTCCAGAATTATACAAGCTTTATTATATTAGTGAAAATTACTACGTTCTTCCAGAGTTGTGACAATTACCAAAGAGGTAAAAACTAGGTGAGACAAATGCTCAAACAGCAACTTTCTAGTGACACAGTCTTGTGTAGATGTGTGTTTGTGTGTGGTATATGTGTGTGTACTGGTAGTTGTGCACCTGTAGGTGTGTGCACGTGTGTAGGACTGGAGACAAGGGGTTGATGTCAGGTGTCTTTCTCGGTTCCTTTCCACATTCGCTTTTGAAACAGTCTCTTGCTGAGCCTGAAACTCGCTGCTCTGTCTTTTCTCGCTCTCCATCCGACTGACAGACTAGCATTTGGGCTTTTTTACTTGCTTCATTTTGTCTCCCTCCTGTACAAAGCCCATTGAAATTGGGGCAAAAAGAAAAGCAAATAGCAAGAGGAAAAACATACATGGCCACTAAAATACAGAAGAAATCTGTCTTACCAGTAATTATAGAAGTGCTAATAAAATACTACGAAGTATTTTGCATTTACAAGATTGGAAGAGCTGGGCTGGAGAGATGGCTCAGTGGTCAAGAGAACATGCTTTTCCTGTGATAGACCCAGTTTTGAGTCCCAGCACCCAGATGAGACTCGCAACCAAGTGTAATCCAGTTCCAGAGGATCTGATGCCTCTAGCTCCCCACCAGCGCTCATGTCCACATACCCATTAGCAAGCCACACATAGTTGAAAATAATTAAAAAGTAATGATTGGACAACATGAAAGGTATGGTCACATGAAAATGTGAAGCAATCTTGGATTACTATAAACACAGCCGTCATTTTATGGAGCAACCTACGAGGCTCGGTGATATTGAAGATCCATTTGCTCTTTGCCTTGGCAAACTCAGGGTTGAATTTGTTCTCATGCCTATGTACCTTAGAAGTCCCTACGTTTCATCTCCATTTGTATTGGCACAATAATACTCGACAAAATAAAGAGGCTCCTGATGGGCACCTGCAGTTTGAATACCACTTACAGAAAGCTTTGAAACATTCAGCCCTGGCTGTATTGTTTATAGATGCAAATGGGTATTAGAGGCTGTAATACAGGCGCTGTGATTTAGGATAGCTGTTACCACTGTGGTACTGAGAAAGCATTCACAGCTGAGTGTGCGTACATCTACAATGTTCAATCCAAAAAGAGAAAGACCTGGAGCATAGATGGGAAGGCAGAGTGCTCAAATCCAGCCAGGCTGGTGGCACTACATGACTTTCTTTTATAATTACATCTGTCTTCAACTTCACAATTGAAATAGTTCATAAGGAAAAAAAGAGGAGATCACTTAAGGGTAACTTGGAGGGAAGAGAGTTCAAGCTATAGTCTCTCCAGGAATACAGTGTGACATGGTAAGTGTCTAGTCTAGGCTGGTTTGCTGGGGATCCCCACAGTTAGAGGGGACCAGGCTTTGGAACTAGACATGCTGGGTTTGAGTCTACACTCACATGCTACTGGTATTTCTGTTTGAGTCTTCTCGTTTTTAAAGTGGACAATGAATCCTCACTACAGACAAAAAAGAGAGAGAGAGAGAGAGAGAGAGAGAGAGAGAGAGAGAGAGAGAGAGATCAATGATACAGACAGTTCAATCTTCTAAATCTTCAACAACACATATAAACCTTCAGCTAAATAATGAAAAAGAGATTTCGCTAAAATACAGTATTACCAGTTTCACAAAAATTCCCCAAAATAAGAATTGTGAAGTGCAAAAATGAGAGCCCTTCCCACTAAATACGAAGAATACAAAATGAGCTAAGGCTTGTGGGGCCTGGCGTACATCATGGTACACAAACTGAAGCCAAAGGTGGGCATGTGTTCCACAGTGGCAGGTACTGATGTAACAAAGACATAACCTGAAGTCTGTTTTGAAACTTCCTGTGTTCTGTCATACTATCTGTTTTCACAATAAACTCAAGAAGGATAAATCCGTTTATTTATGAAAAAATTGAGCATTATAAAGATCCAGTCATTTGCCAGAGTTTACCCAAATTATCAGGTCTTCCTCCAGAGAAATATAACCACAAATTAAAACCCTGTGTATATTTCAATAGTTTTATAAATAGACTCTATTAAATTTCAATGAAACAGAAGTATAATCTATCCCTTTGGGCAGGGAGTCAACCAACCATTGCTGATGAAAACTAATAACAAACACCTACCTAGCTTATGTATTTTTAACCACAAATATGTAAAGGAATGGAATTGTAATGTAGTGGCAATAAGAACGTATCCTTGTCTGAAACAGGTTCTTGTCTTGGAATACACTGAAAGATCCCTGGGCGGTGGTAGACCACTACAGTTGGGGCTTTGTTATTTTCAACTACAGGCTCTCCTCCATCTGTCTTGTGGTTGCCTGTGAACCCTGCTGCTTCTCTGCCTGCTCTCTTCTTCTGTGAATCCAGAGAAAATTTCCGTGATCACCATGATGACTTTGACTGAGTGGTTCCCATTGAAGAAGTGTTTATTCCATCCCTCGGTCGTTTCTTTATGCCGCAAGGGTTGACTGAGTGACAGCTCGGCCTCTGGTTTAGGCTCATGGGAAGCAAAGATCAAGGATGAATGATGACTTTATCAGGGGAGCCCGTGACGAGAGGGAAGTGGGGAGGGAAATGGGCAACTCGGTGCCAGGGGACACCTGCAGAATGCTGATCTCCAGGGACTCACAAAAGAGGGAAATCTCGGCTTAATAAGGAGGTGGGGGGGGGGGGAAGTGGCATGGAAATTGCGATGCTAGAGGTAGAAAAACATTTATTTCCATCCAGCAAAAAAAAAAAATGAGATCTTTGTTAGAAATTTTGAAAAACATAAAAAAAAAATAAGAGAAAAACCTACAGTTATGCCACAGAGGTCTTCACTGTTCTATTTTAAACTTCTCCATAGGAGAATTCAAACTCTAGCAACAATTTTGCTACATCATAAAAACATATTTTCTATATTTCATAATTTCTACTCTTATGTTTAAATATACATAATACCATGCCTTGCATAAGTCCCACCACTCATGTCACCAGGCTTCCACTGACTATTTCCCTCTTACAAATAACGATGCTAAACGTTTCTACATAGAAATATGGGTCTGCACTTAAGGTTTCCTTAAGAACAAATCCAGGCCAGTGGTGGTGGCACACACCTTTAATCCCAGGACTCAGGAGGCAGAGGCAGGTGGATCTCTGTGAGTTGGAGGCCAGCCTGGTCTGCAAGAGCTAGTTCCGGGACAGGCTCCAGAGCTATAGAGAAGTTCTGTCTCGAAAAAAAAAAAATCCAGAAGGTGAATAATCCAGGCAAACTGTGGATTAAAGGGTGTGCCCATGAGTTTCAAAAAGATCCATAAACATCCTGACCCCCTCTTAGCAGGCATACTGTACCTGTCTAGACTATACCTTTAGTAATGATTGTTTGTTGGGTTGTCATCGATGACAGTGGTAGTGACCTTTGTATCATTGTCCAAATTCTCTGGGCCTGTGTGTGAAATGAGGCTGGCAGACATTGGGGAGAGAGAACATCCTTAAATAATTCAAGCTTAGATTTTCTTATTCTCATCTTTTGTTTGGTTTCAGTATTCAACAAGACATGGTGGCGAACCAGAACTTTAAATCTTCATGATTGAAGGATTCTTTTGCACAACAAAAGGTAAACACTTGAGTCTGATCCTTCTGATGGGAGAAAAATCTTTATCGTGGGGAAGGTGGCTCATCAATGTGTCCGGGTGCTCATGAAGCAATGATGGCTTGTGTATGTGTCATCGTACTTTAAACCTGTTAGAGGGCTCGTAGAATCCTTGGAAGTTGTCATGGAAAGTGACTTACCTTTGGTCCAGTTCGTTTGTACTTGAAGGAGTATTGATCCTTCTTCTTCTTTCTTTAAGTACCTAGTAAATACTATCAGGAGCCCCAGGTTTTTCTGTCTGGATGTATTAGCTTCTTCTAACAGAATCTTTAAGGCTGGTCTCACTTACGAACAACAATGTGCGCTGTCTTTTCTCAAATGGCAGCCATTCCAATACATTTACCAAGGGAAGAAGGCATGGTTGATTGTTGACCATAAAGTTAAACCATGGGTAAGACAAATGTTCCGACCTAAGTAACAGACTTGGGGATTTATGAGGCGAAGAGACAGGTACCATCATTTTGAGTTCCCAAACTTTTAAATGATGGCAACACTGAATTATGGAGCTCATACAGGAGCCGGGAAGGTACAATTGAAAACGCTCATTCCTTTGACAAATTAGAAGCATCTGTTCTAATATCTATTTCTTGTTTACTGGGGATTGTGCTGAATGAATCACACACTGGTGGATGGATGTTCCATCCAACACTTTTAATTAGCTGCTCTGCCTCTTAGCATGAGCCGAGCGTTGCCTTTCTGCCATAGATTACCGCCCAACCACCCGCCCCCCTTCGCTGGAATAGAAGTCTTATTCTCCACAAGGTAATATTCATCTCTTCCCCAGCCAGACAAGCATAGAAAATTAAACAATGGTCTGCTAAAAAGCCTAGATAATATATTTATCGTTTTCAGTTTATGTGAGGGTACAAGGCAGATACAAGCAGGAGAAGCTATTAGCTATGGGACCTTAGGGAGCAAGAGACTGGAGAGAGAACTGGGGGGCCAAGGATGTGAGCCTCGTGGAAAAAAAAATCATTTCAAATATGAGGATCCACTGAAGACATAAGAAATTAATGACTCCAAGGGACTCAAATGCCACCAGTCCTTTCAGTGACCCAGGGAGGAGGCCGAGAACATTTTTCTTCAAGTTTCTACAGCCGAGAAGGAGGGGGCTGGGATTCCTCGGCTGTCGATTTTGGCATATCTTTTATAACTTAGTGACATGTTCCGCTGCCTTGTGCCCCAGCCTCCTCTAATGAGAGGAGTTAAATGAGAAACGCTGTTGTAGCCAGAGAGCCCTCGCCCTGTAGGCTGCCCAGGGTGCTCAGATGAGCTGACTCGCTCAGCAGCCGTCAGGCCTGAGGAAAGCCCACAGTTCACCACAATGGGTAGAAGAGGTGACCACCCAAAGCAGGCCTGAATTTGATCTTTTGTTGTTGCTTTTTCATCCTCGAAGTTATTCTCTGAGATGGGGTGGATTTAGAAAGACAAATTAAGGTTTTCTGAGGAAGTCTGGGGAACAGCCTTTTCCAGAAACAGCTCCCTTTTCTAGGTTGCTTGTCTAATAAATCTCTCAGAAATCTTTGACGCTATAGACATAAAGTGAAAAAAATATTTATGTAATGACCTCAAAGTTTGGCATCAGTAAATACAAATGGAGTAGAACCTTTAAGGCAGTGGACCCTGCCTACACTCAGGAAGTTGGTATAATTTTAAACATTGCTACTAAGTGGCTATGGCCCAATGTGTCTGTCTAGTCCTTCCAGTCTCTCTTGGTACACTTACAAAATGGGAAGAATGATATCTATCGCCTCTGATTTCAGAGAAGATTAATATACCCCAAAATAGTGTTGAAGAATGTATATATCACACATGTGCCGTGTCCTTATTGTCCTATTTCAAAATCTTAGCTTTTAAACATTGAGGCAGTTCTGTTCCTTCCTGAGTCAAGGTCAAGGGACTTGGCTATGTTCTCCTGGTTTATTCATTTAGGAATGGCGAGCAGATAAACTAACGTATTAGGAATGGAGGTTCCTCTAAGGACTTCTTTGGGTCTGTACGAAGCATGGCTTTGAAGGCGGTTGGAGTCCCGGATATCCACATCCAGGGGCAAGCTTGGAGAGAGCACCACGTCTCCAGCTCTGCAAGCCTGTGCCTTTGAAATTGAGATGAATCATGGGTGTCAAGGTGCAGTGCTATGAAGTTACGTGACCCCCAAAGATGGAGAAGGGGATATTTCAAAGGTGGCTCATTCCTAGGAAGAGATGGCAATGGAGTACAATCTATAGGGCTGGAGGGTAAGGTGAACACTGAGCCTCCTTTGAAAGGAAGGCAATCCAGGCTTAGGAGATAGCATGGGAGACATAAAGGAGAGACCCGTGAAGTGGCTCTAAGCCTTACAGTGTTACCCTCAGGCACTTGCAATGACAGTAAGGCAAACAAGAAAAGCTCAGGATACGATCTGTTCACTCAAAGCTCAGTAGGAAAACAATTGACCACCAGTGTAACAGATGAGAACAACCCCAGGAAAGCAATGCTTGGAAGTGTGCTGAAAGGGACGGGGGCAGGGGGATTTGAGCTAGACCTCAGAGGAAGCAGCCTTGTGCTGGACGAGAAGAAATTCAAAACAGACGTTCTACAGAGGGCCACCAACTTACAGCAGCAATGGACCACAGGCAAGAGAAGCCTTGTGCACCAGCATAGGCTCAATGACATCAAGGTTTCCACGCTCCACCGTGTGTTTGTCCTCTCTCCTGCCCTTGGAGGGACCTGAGGAGGCCCAGATGCATGATGCATAATGCTGAAGCTAATGTTCCAATTCCTCGGTGTTATTTTTAGCTTTTTGTCAGTTCCCTTTGAAAGTTCTCCTTTGTTGACGATTTGTTTATCATGTCCATTTGATTTTGCCTGCTTTATCTCCACTTGCAGCTATCAGAGGTCAGCCATTATGCCTTTCCTCTTGGTAAGGAAATAGTATTGAGGCAAGAAGTGTATTTTAAGACTTATTCTTATTTACATGTATGTATGTGTGCTTGGATGGGTGTGTACACCACGTGCGCTCGTGCAGTTAACTACAGAGGCCAAAAAAGGGGGCAGATGCCCTGGAACTGGAGTTGCAGGTGCTTGTGAGTCTTCTGCCATGAGTTGTGATCCGAATTAGTCTGTGTGGAAGAGCAGCTAGTGCTCTTAACCACTGATCCATAGCCTCCTTTCCGAGACAGGAAATATTTCCCCTGCTATCCTGCCTTTCCTTTTCTTTATTTAATCCACCCCCTTGGTGCCTCCTATCGACCTCCTTGTTTCATTTTATCTTCTCAGACTCCCTCTGTAATCTGTGTTTCCCTCTTTCTTGACATAAAGTCACATATTTGCCAACTTAAAAGAAGGAGGAGAGCCTAGATAGCCGGCAGCTCTGCCGTCAGTGTTTAAATAGGATTCCTAACAATGTGGCAGCTCCTTTATCTGGGATGTTTGATGGTGGTGATGAGGTTGCCTTCCAAAACTGAACGTCTGGGATTCAGATATCTACTTCATAACAGCTATTTGACATTGAGTAAGTCACTCTCTTTGAAATTCAACTTTTATATCAGGAGACAGATAGTTTTCATTCAGGACTATTGAAAGAATCCAACAAGATAATGCATATGAAGGGACCTGGCACATGATATACTCTTAATTTCTATTGTCAGCTCTTAATTGTTGCTTATAATGATGCCTTCCTATTAGAAATCTTTAGATGCAAATATATTGATTGTTTGGTAGCAAAGAAGATGCTGTGGAGACTTTTTCTGTTACAGCTCTCTTTGAAAGACAGAGGAACAAAGGTATTGAGGGGAGCTGATGTGTGAGATCCTGAAAGTCCTCCTTTGCTAAAGTGACTGGGATACCGACCAATCAGATTTCTGAGGTTTCTTCAGCTAAGTCAACTCTCTCCCAGTTGCTGGGTCATGTCCTGAAAGTGTGGGAGTTTTGTAATATGCTAACATGGCTAGATTGAAGGATGCTACGTAGAACATAGTCTCTAGTATATTTCCCAGTTAAGTGGCCCCAAGAAGACTTGGGAGATTTGGAGACAGAGAAGTCCAGCCCTTTTGCTCCAGGCTGCTGTTTGCTAGAGCTCAGTCACTTGGCCTGAAGCAGCACTGTGGCCTACAGGGGCCCTCTATTCCCTTGCTCTCTCCTTGCTTCCCCATCCCCCTCCATGTGCTGCTTAGTAGGTCTATACTTAAGATAATCAACTTACTTAAGGAGAAGGTTGGCCTTGGGGCACAGATATGAAAGCTCCAGGCCGTGGTTGGTCAGCCATGTTGTTCTGGGCCTGTGGTAAGGCAGCAAGCATGTTGTGATAGGAGTATGGTGGGAAAAGGATGTTTAGCTGACTGCCCAGAAGCAAAGGAGAAGGGGAAGAAGCCAAGGTCCCACAAGCACCTTCAAGGGCCTTTCTCCTAGCAACCCAGAACATCTCATTAGACCCCACCTCTTAAAGGTTGTCCCACCTCTCACTAACTCTAGCTTGGGGACCAAGGGTTTGGGACATGAGCCTTTGGAAGATGTTCAAGACTCAAATGACCTCACTCTACCTAATGTCACCCACATCAGCAAGCTGAGAGGCTATAGACACCAAGGTTCCAGTAAGTTCTCTGAGGCTTCAGCTCCTTCTCCAGCATGCTCTGCTATTTCTGATCTCTCTGTTGTATCCATTTCCCTTCATAATGCCCTGCTGAGCAGACTTTCAGCTCTAGCACAAAATGTGAGACCGCAGGGCTTAAACTGCTCCCACAGCTGCATCACCCTGACTAAATAAATAGCACATATGCCCTCATTAAATATATATTTACATACATTGAATGTTCACCTGTGTGGAAAATCAATCACTAGGACGTATGTGTGTGTATGCATACAAATACACATGCACATGGACACACATAAAACACACATACAACTAATCAAATAGTGCTTGTTTCTGTGTCTCTGGTTGATCCCTCACTGCTACAGATAGCCATGAGCTGTCATAATGCAGAATTCTCTTTCATGGGGCAGACCATTGCATGTCTATGTTGTTGCAAGAAAGAACTACACTTTTAATCTGAAGATGTTTTTCAGGCCAAGATATACCCCACACTCTCATCATTTTCCCCCTCTCCATCCTAAATCCTTTCACAACTTTTAACTATACTGGGCTCCATCCATTTACAGTCTTTCTGTTTCTCACCAGGTAAACTTTCACATAAGACTCCAGATAAAAATTAAGCCCATATGTAGGATACCACAGAAGCCTTTCTGTTACTCCATCTCCCTGCATCTTTTGAAGACAATGCCTTATCTCGGTTTTCACAAGGCACAGGGTGGCAGCATGGGGAATCACACAGACTCAGACTCAGAAGATGGGTGTGGTCTCCGGCGACCCCAGAGTGCTGGCTTCATCTGCTGATTTCACCTCAGAGGACCTCAGGTGTAGAATGGGCACACTCACGGCAGACTGAACAGCTCTAAGTGTTGAAGGGTCGACTGATCTCAGTCTGTCTCTCACAGCTAGAACAAGCTCATGTTTGAGGTACAGGAAGCTGGTAGTGACCAAAGGGTGAGTTTGGCTAGATCTAGTGACACAGGTCTGTAATCCCAGCCACTCAGCTCTTCAGAAGGCAAGACAGGACAGCCCCATGATAAAGACCTGCTTGGACTACAGAGGGGTTTCAAGGCCAGCCTGGGCAACTCAGTGCAACTCTATCTCAAAATACAAAGTAAACAGAAGTCTGAGCATGTAACTCAGTAGTGTGGTGCTTGGCTAGACATGACTGCATGTTCAGTACCCAATTCTGTCACAGAGAAAGTTGAACTTTAGAATTCAAAAGAGTAGCGAATCAGAACACTATTTTTGTTAAGATTATTTTGATTTTAACTGGGACATGATTGTGAATGCATATGTGTACCCTGTGAGGCTTTGATTAATATATACATTTTATAGTACTCAAATCATGGTATTTAGTAAGTCTACAATTTTGATCATGTGCATTTCCTTATGACAAGAACCTACAGAATCATCCTTTTAGTAATTTTGGCAGAATGTTAACTGTAATCCCGCGATGCCATTGAATAGCAGAATTCACTCCTCCCACATTGCGGCAGTTCCCACCTATTGACTGCTGTCTCCCATCATCCTCTCCTCTCTTGACTCCCTGCCCCCTCTGAGTTTGATGAGATCAGCTTCTTTAGATTCCCCCAAATCGGTGAGATTATGTAGCATTTGTCTTCCTGTGACAGACTTATTCCCTTAATGTGATGTCCCCCAGGGTGATCCATGCTGCTGCAAATGACAGTGTCTCCTGCGGTTTTGTGGTATCCTAACCTGTATACATATCATATTTTCTTTAATGATCTATTGGGGGACACTTACACTGATTGCTTATATTGGCTGTTGTGAACAATCACAGTAAACACAGGAGGAGTCTGGATGTCTCTTCAACATACTGATTTCATTTCCCTTGGATAAATAACTAGTAAGAATGCTGGATTCCTGTATAACCCTGGTTTCAGCTATCTGGGGGAAACACCGAAGTATTTTGCTCAATGAGTTGCCAATATACATTCTCATTGACAGCATACGAGGGTTCCATTTCTCTACATCCATGCCAGCATCAGTTATTGTCTTTGATATGACATTATCACTCTACTTACATTTACGTATGATTTGTAATGTAAAACATTTTTCATATCTCTCTGTGTGTGCATATCTAGTATGAACACATACGTTGTTTGTTGTTCAAGTGGGGCCTTATGGAGCTCATGTTGGCTTTGACCTTGGACTTTTAATCCCCCTGCTTCTACCTCCAGAGTGCTGGGATTATAAGAATGTGTCATCATATCCATCTTATGACTTACTAGGAAACTGAACCCAGGACTTGGTACACGCTATGCAAGTATTTTGTCGACTGAGCCATATCCTCAAACCTGTATATTGTCTTTGGAGTGACATTTTCAATTCAAGTCCTTTGCATATTTTTCAATTAAGTTCTTGTTAGTGTTTTGTACTGAAGGTTTGGGGTCCTTTATGTATTCTGATGCTAATCCCTTGTCATATACACAGTTTATAAATATTTTCTCCCAATCTATAGGTCGTATCCACTGATTAATTTTATTTTTTGCATAAAATCTTTTTAGTTTGATTAGAAATAATTTTTTCCCTTTTGTTAACTGTGGTTTGGGGTCTAGTAAAAAGAAGTGATGCGAGAGGAAATGAGAGGGGAAGATTATATAATTATAATTTCAAAAATAAATAAAAAAATTTAAAAAATAATTGACCATACCAATGTAATGAAATATGTCTCCCATATTTTCTTCTAGCAGTTTCAGAATTCGGTCTTAAATTTTAAATCAGTTTTATCTGATATATGTGTCTATAGTGAGAAATTGGAATCTAGTTTAATTTTCTATATTTAGCCATCTAATTAACTAAGCCTCATTTATAGAAGAAACCATCTTTTACTCAGTGCTATTGCTAGTATCAGAGCCTTTGTAGAAAATCAAGTTCTGTTTTGTTTTCATGTTCTCTGTTCTGTTTCTTTGGCCAGTTTGATGATTTTGGTATAATACTATGCTGCTGTTTTAACTATTTTTTCTAGTATATTTTGAAGTCAGACACTATATGGAAACTCATATTTCTTTAAATAGATACCTCAAATGGTAGTAGCCCAAATTCCTGTACTATATTCAGCGTCTACTATAGCCAATTTTCCCTATATTCTTTCTTAAAATAGTTGAAGTAATTGAATGCCTAGTAGTTTCTTTATAAATGTCTCTATGTGTAAAGATGAATACACACAATTTTCTCCCTTGAAGTCATGTAATAACAACAAAAAAAGCCTAAAGAAAATAGTCATGACAAAAGAACCTACCATAAAACTGACTACAAAAAGGAACTATATGCTCTATATGCTATAACGGAGAGCCTTAAAAAGTGGCACAACCAAGGTATACAATTAAATATGCTTCAGCGAAGCCTTCCTGAAAGAGCCGCGGAAGTGTCCTCTCTAAGAGAACAGCTGTCCTCTCAGATGAGAAGAGGTGATGCTGAGATCATCTTGATGTGTGGTGTGAACAGCCAATCATGATCACACACACTTGGTAGAAAAATCTCAGTCATTAGCAAGTGCACGGATCCTAGGCAAAGATGCGGAGAGGTTAAGTCCATGGTTGAAATTGCTTTTATGGCCTTTCATCCTGTTTCTCTGTGCACATTTATCCTTGAACAACAGCCAAGAGTTAAAAATAGCTCCGTTGTCTCTATTCTGTCCTATCTCAAGCATCAAATAAATAATATACACAATTTCTGGCCCATAGTAGGTCCTCAGGAAATGCCTGGTGGTAGGTGCATGTGTTTTTGAATCGTGAAGTATCTCAAGGGGAACATCTACAATATAACGATATTTTGTCAGCATCTGGGACAAAAATGAATTAGGGAAAGAATGCCCAGAAGAATTGCTTTTCACTAAAGATTTAACATGCTGATGTTCATAACACCTCACTTCCCCAAGGTATCCCATTCAAAGGAAGCCACAGACAAGATTAAATTGGCACTGCTGTGGGGGGTCTTGCCCATATGTGAAGAGCTGACTGTTGTCTCCAGGCAACGAAGTTGTAACATGAGGAGTTTTATTTTTAGTTTTGAGGGGAAAATGAATTTGATACAAGAGACCCCCATAGTTAATAAGAGAAGGCTGGGGCTACATGGAGGGACTGTAAGTATGGTAAGTTCAGACCAAGGGGGATGAACAGAGGGCTAGAGCAGAGGGGAGACTGAGGTAAAGGACCAGGCATCTCACAGTAACACCAGCATCATAAGGAAGTGTCCCAGGACCTCCATTTGGCATTTGACCTGATAGTGCTTGGATGAGCAATGTCAAAGTAGGCACCAGCTGGCTAGCAGAGGAGCTACTGGTATGCAAAGAATGCTAACAATCCTCCTGTACAGAAATGCCTGCATCCCCTGGGGAACAGGCATAGATAATGAGATCACTACAGGGATGGCGATTTGGTTATTAGTAGTCAGGGATGCAGCAGGTGTGTTCTGAACAGAGTAAACAAGTAAGTGAGTGAGATCAAAGTATTCCTTAGAAATTATGCTAGGTGGCCTGTGCCCCAACCAGAAAGTGATAGAAAAAGTTAAGGAAAATGCATCCGGAGCTTAGCAGAAATCAATTATAAGATTCCTTATAAAGGGAGAAACATTGTAAGTTGAGCGAAGCACAAAATACTACAGGTAGTTCTTCCAAAAGGAGCCAATCTCCTCCACCATGACCCCATCCTTTGCACCCCACCTCCTGTATAGAGCCAGGGTCCAAAGTGTTGCACTAATGTTGGTGTCTTTATTTATCAGTGCCTCTTAGCTGGGGAGTACTAGGTTTCCCACTGAAGTAGTGTTCCCAGATGGATCACAAATTAGGTTGAATAGCATGGAGCCATTCTTCCCTGTTAGTGAGCCCTTAGTGCTGAATGCATTTAACTCCACTGATACTGTCCTTGAATTGTTCCATCCTAAGCATGAATTGATCTGAGCAGAGACATAAGCTAATAGTGAGGGTGCGGAGCCTTTGGAGTGGAAAAGGCTGTGGAGATAAAGCCTGGCTTTGGGATCCCTTTGACCCTTTTTTAGCTGTGTGTATCTGGCTCCTAGGTCATCCTGCCCCTACTCATTCAGCTTTGTAAGCATGCGAGTAAGAAGCTGTTTCACCATCTATGTAAAAGTACTTGGTAATGAATAATGGTTCTGAAATATGCTAGTATAGTATAGTTAGATATGAAATACGAATAGATACTATATTGCGTCATTTGATGCATCCTCTTCATTCCAGCCACCTTAGGAGCCTGAAGGATGTCAGAGATGAGAAATCTCAGCTTCCTTTTGAAGAAACCAAGTCCTCCAGTGGAGAAGTACCTTACGTCACATAACACATGAAACAAAACTGAATCTCAAGGTTATGAGTTCTGCTTCTCTATCGCTTCTTCTGTCCAAAGCCCTTCTCTCCCCCTTTCCATGTTTCTGCACACTGCAGCCTGTGATGGAACTTACTCAGAACAGAACCCACAAACGGCACACAAGGAGAGATCACCCATTTTCAGAAAGTCTGCTTTTCACAGTATAATATGGGCCCTGTGTTTTAGCTACAATTAGGAAGGCAAAGGTTGTGAATTGTGGGGGATGGCCTATGCAATGGAGATTCTGCCAGACTCTGCATTCTGTCCTGATATCACTCTATCTTATGGGTGTGACTGGAGGTTTCTAGCCCACTCGCCAGCTCCCAAATAGCCACTCAGAGGCTCAATATTAATTACAAACTGTTTGGCCTATTAACTCAGGCTTATTATTGACTAGCTCCTACAACTTAAATTAACCCATTTCTATTATTCTATATTTTACCACGAGGCTTACATTCTCAGGTGGCTGCTGATGTCTCCCTGACTCTGCCTTCTTTCTCCCTTCCCCTCCTCTCCTGCTCGGATTTCCTGCCTAGCCATATTCTGTCCTGCCATAGGCTAAAGCAGATTCTTTATTAACCAATGGTAATAAACAATATTCACAGCATACAGAACTGCATCTCGCATCAAGTGTGCCTGTTGATTCCCTTTCTGAAGTAGACTCAAACACATCCTTTGGTCACCCATTAGAATGTAAGTTCCTTGGAGGCAGGGGCCTTGCCTGTAAACCCTTTGTAAACCTCCCAGTACAAGGCTCTGAGTATGACTCAGCATTAAATGAGGTTTTCCTCAATTCAATGTCATATTGATTTCTGAAGAGCCTCCTAGAAGTTTTTTCTCTTATCCCACTGCTCCCAACCCTTCTTCACACTCCAACATCCTGATAAATCACAGAGACAGGGCATGCCTCTGCTTCAGGTGTTCCTATGGCTTCCCTTTGCCTGCTGGAACTGAAAGAGCTCCTTGGGAAAGATTAAAATTCCTCCTAACTTTCCAAGCATTTCTATAGAATTCTCCTTTTCATCCTTCACACACACTCCCCTCTGAATTTGTTTTCTAGACACACTGGATCGGTCTCTTATGTCTGTTTCCTGTGTATAACTGAGTCTTTTCCACCGTTTTTCTCATTGGAGTCCTTCTGCCTTTTCCTCTGGTGAATACCTCCTCCATGCCCTTCACATTCCCCCTTAAAGTGCTTGGTGTCTCACAGACCAGTTCGTGGACAGATGCCTCAAGGCCATGAGCCTATCTTTGATCCTATGGATTAGCAAGTAGGAGAAGACCCTGGGGGAACTGAGCTCCTCTGCACCGGCCCTGCAAATTGCTGATCCCAAGTTAATGCTAAAGCTAAGCTTTGAGAATGACAATATTTGTACTGGATCCACCCAAAATGCCACCAGGAGCAGGAAGATCTGTGTGCTAGCAGAGAGCATCATGGGACAGCAGAGTAGCCTGCATGCCACCTCAAAAGGCATGCTTCCCCACAACTGCCAGCCATACAGCCTGGGGTTCCTCACCCAGCAACACCTACCAGGCCCACTCCCTAAAAAGAAATATGAATAAACACTGATTTTTATCTCTGCATTTAACTCTAATAAAAATATCACACATGATTTATTGTTTTTATTAATGAAAAGAAACAAGATATGATTTTATTAGAACCATATGGACTGTGTATTTATGCATTCTATTTTTTAACTTTCTTTTTCTATTCTTTGTGTCTTTCACCTCATGCATCTCCATCCCATTCATTTCCATGCCCCTTTGTATCTGCCCTCTACCCTTGCAACCTCCCAAAAATAAATTAAAGTTAAGAGAGGGAGAGAAAAAAAGAAAGAAAAATTAATCTTGTCATAGAAGCTGTAGTGTGACACAGTGAGTCATACATTAGCCCTTTCATCCATATATCTTTACCTACAAGTGTTCACTGCAAAGGGACATTGGACTGGTTCAAGGTCTCTGGTTTCTGCTACACCATCAATTCTGACCCTCACTGGAACTCCTCTTGGTTATCCTGTCGTTGCCCTGTGTCATGGCGATCCAACAGCCTTTGGTCTGCAGGACTTGACCCTTCACATGCTCCAACAGGTTACAGATGGGCTGAATGTTGGGTGGACCAGCTCATAACCCTGGTTCTGGGCTTGGGTATTTGCAGGATTGATCAGCCCGTCAGCTCTCCCTTGTCCTCACCATCAGGGTGCGCTCTCATGCACTGCACTGGATAGATGCCCCCTCCCCCCCCCACCCTTTGTAGCAATGAGCAAGGGACCGGCCAGTTCTGTCACTTTCACATCCTAGGGTTGGTTCTCCCACACCTACACCCTCAGGGCCAGCTCTACTGTGTTGTCCAGGCGTGGAGTAGAGGCCACACTCCAGGATGCTGCAGCTGATAAGGGGCAGGGACAGCTTTCCTGCTCTTATGACCTCAGGGCCAGCTTTCCTACCTGCCTCAGGCATTGATGGGCAGGGTTGGGGAATGGGGGAAGGCATCTCTCCCCTGTCCATGCATCATATGACAGATGAGTAATGGGGACAGCTCTCCCCTATTCACAACTTTGGAGCTGTCTTACAGGATTGGCTCTATTGTGCTTCCTAGGCGGGGTATTCATTCTATTTCTAAATGAAACACAGTACACAGAGCTTAGAAATTAAATACAAGACAGAAAATAACCATTACCCTTCATTTGGATGAATTTCGCTCAGCCTTTAGATTGTTTTAGTGTTTTATTTTATATTAATGCCATAAGAAAGATATATGAATATATACTCTGGTTTCTTTCCCTTAAAAGCATTCATCAGTGTGACTGAATACCTCAGCAATAAGCATTCTAAGTGACTGAATAATAACCTATTAAATAGGTGAGCTATTGATGAGGTTTGACCCACCCTCACTTCTGGAGGGTTCTTATTTAAGATTAGCTTTTTTGCTAGATTTAACTCATCTCAATTATATCTGAAATGAATATATGTATATGTGTATACATATATAAACATACATATACACACATGTTGATAAACATGTATAAACATATACATATATGTGCTTATACGTACACATATAAGCTTGTATATATGCATGTTTATATACATATATGCATATATGTGTTTACATACAGATACTTTGGCTTAGAATATACATATAATTATATGTATTTCCTCATATTGGATATTATAGAAATTAAGACAAGTTGTGACACTACTTTATAAATAGCACCTCTAACAAGACCACTCATTGTTCCCTTCTACCTGATCTTCTCACCAAGGTAGAAGTTCATTCTTGCTCCTTTATGATTTTTGAAGACCCACATATGCCAAGGACTGTGCACATGATCATGTGGGTCACATAGGATTTGTACAAATTCTGTTTTACAATAGATTTAATTTTTGAGTTTATGTGTGAGTATGTGTCTATCTCTGTGGGTATGTGTCTGTGTGTCTTTGCTTGTGTGTGCATGTATGGACCTGTAAGTGGGTACCCACAGGTCTGAAGAGGTCTTGGTCCAAGCACTGTGTCTTTGTGAATCCTGTATTCCCGGTTAACTCATTAACTAGCCTGTTCTATGGTTCCAGTTTACAACTCAAGATACCCGTTAGCTCTGTGATGAATCTCAGCTGTCTCTACACATCTGACCCACCAATACCCCACCCCTTAGAAGGAGATGGGCATTTATTTGCTCTTTGAAGAGTTTGCTGGCTCAAGAAGGCTGGATTGGGCTTCCCCTTTCTGCTGTGATACCATGACTCCATTTACACATATGTGCCTCTATCATTATGCATGGATCTCTGAAAACTGAGAAATACATCTTTTCTATTGTGTCATTAACACAGTACCCCACACATCAAGTGTAGAATTAAGTTAAGTGAGCCCATCGATAGATTTGGCAAATGGGATAACCCTGTACTATGCTATGGAAAGAGTAAAACAGATGCAAATGTTGACAGATGGTGTCTCCTCTCATTTTAAAATGGCAAAGCATATTATTAGCAAAGCACAAAGAGGAAAGAGACTCAGTCTACGTGGGAGTGCTGGAAAGAAGCTGCTGGTTGGAGCTATGCAAAGACCTCAGCTGATTTATTCATGTGCTGACAGATAGGCAGATTTTGATTGCATGGAAATTTGATCATCCTGTACAATTGCTGATGACATGCCAATGAGTTCCACGTTCTTCTCTCCATCCATATTGAACTCAAGACTCCATCTGCATCCTCAAACATCTCTACTGGGCACGTACTAGAAGGTCAAGTTTCAAAAATCCCAAACCAAACAAGTGATTATCCACTCCAGATTTTATTTTACAACCTCCCCATCTTCATGAATGGCAACTCCGGTTTCTCAAGGCGCTCAGCCAGAAACCTTGGATAGTCCACCTCTAGTCATACCATAGATCTCACGCCAAGCACACTCTGTCAGCTCTACCTTCCTGCTGCATTCAGAAATTCAGAATCCAGTCACTCCTCATCACGCCGCCACTGCCTCGTAGCATCACGGCCTGTCTGGGTTATAATAATACTAACCCATGATTGCTTTGCTTTCAACATTGGCCCATGTTTTAAACATAAAAATCAAGGTATCTTTCAAATGTTTTTCAAGTCTCTCTTGAAGTCCTTATGTGCACATTATACTGTCTTTTCAGGCTGTTAAGAGATAATACTCTAGACCGGTGATTCTCAACCTTCCAAATGCTGGGACCCTTCAATACAGTTCCTCATGTTGTGGTGACCCCATCCACAAAATTATTCCATTGCTACTTTGTAACTGTAGTTTTACTACTCTTATATATTGTAATGTAAATATCTGAGTCGCAGAAGATCTGATATGCGACTCCCAAAGGGGTGGCGACCCACAGGTTGAGAACCACTGTCCTTTGACTGATGGTATAACAAGTAGATATCGGTAGCACAGATTCTAATTGGTCTTAAAATCTTCGAGTCAGCTATCAGCAAGTGAACGTTAAAGAATCAGAGAAGCAGAGTGGCCAGCCACTAGAGAGTTCTTTCCTCTACCAATGCTCAGACCAAAGGGGCATTCCTGTCCTCAAGCCGTATCCTCAGACTGCATCCTCAGACCACACTGCTCCTCACGCTGCATTTAGCTCCTGTCTCCTCCTGCCTTATTCCTCTCTCCACCCAGCCATGTCTCCACCTCCCTAGCGCTGGGATTAAAGGTGTGGAATCCCAAGTGTTGGGCTCACCTTTGTGTGAACTCTGTTTCTCTTTTAAACTGGATCAATTTCAGGTAGCCCAGGGTGGCCTTGAAGTAGCAGAGACCCCTCTGCCTCCTGGGATTAAAGGTGTGTGCCACCACTGCCTGGCCTCTAGGGTCTTAGCTCTGTACTCTGATCTTCAGGCAAACTTTATTTGTTAAAACACAAACAAAATATCACTACAGACATCCATTTCCCACAGTTCTGGGAAGACGTTCAAAGTGTCTTCTTTCCTGAATGTTAGCCAGCTGCCCCCTCTCTGTGTCCTCATACGGTGTTTCCTCTGTGCACACTCTGAAAGAGAACAGCATACTATGGTATCCAATCCTTTCCTTGGACACCAATCCTATGGAATCACGATGCTACCCTATAACCTCACTTAACCCTACTGCTTTTCTAGGGACCAATGTCTAAAAGCTATCAAAGTGGAGTTCGGGTCTCCTTTGTAAAAATTTGAGAGCAGGGCTGGAGAGGTGGTTCAGAGGTTAAGAGAACTTCCTGCTCTTTCAGGGAACTCCGCTGGTTCTTATCTCCCACATCAGACAACTAACAACTGCCTGCAACTCGAGTATCAGGGGATCCAATGCTCTCTGCTGGCCTCTGTGGGTACCCACATACAGGTCCCATACATATACACAGAACCCCCGGCAATAAAGATGTAAGCAAATATTTTAATAAATTGATCTATTATAAAGGGGAACTTGGGGGAGGACATGATTCAACCCAGATTCCTACGTGACCCATAGCTTTTTGTCCTCATCATCCTTCACTATTCCAACCCAACTGGGCTCCATATGGTTCCTGGTACATCTCCAACACACTCGCATCCCTGAAATGCTGCATTGACCAAGCCTCCGCCTGGACACATGCATGGTTTATATCTGTCCTTCTGGGGTCTGCCCCAAGTGGCATTTGCTGACTGTCTTCTCCTTGACCTCCTCCTACACAACACCGTTGCCCCTCCCCAGGCCTCTCCAGTGTGCCTATCTCTGTTGTCTCTAAAACACTGCGGTTACCAGGCATTATATATGTATTAAGTTACTCATTGTCTTTGCTCCATTGCAAGAAGTCAAGAAGCAGGAGTTTATGCCTTTCTTGTTTACAAGTATCTTACTGCTACACGAACAGATGCACAGCAAATAGTTATGGAGACAGTGAACAGAACTTTCTTTCATATTCTCTACCCTAATTTTGCCTCAAACCCACTAAGATCGGTATTGTAATTTGACAGATGACGGCAGCAAGACTTCTAAGGGCTATATTTCATGTATGCGGTTGTGAGTTCATTTGTTGGGTGCTTAATGTCAGTAACGGATATGCAAACTTGTTTCTATTTAATCCTTAGAGTAATCCTAAAAGATTATATATTATTATCCCAATTTTAACACAATGTGACTTAGAATAGTACAGCAGCCTGGCCAAGGGAATTGTAATTGAGTGAAAGCCTAGATGTGAACTCTAATCTGACTTCAAAGAGCAAGTTTCTAATCTATGATGATAGCCCACATTTCTCCAGCATATAGAAATGTGGCAGGTGCTGTGAGTGACCCCGTAAAGTCATATGACATTCTCCTCCTAATTTCAAAGATAAGATCACTGAGCCTCTGAGAGGACATTGTTTCAGGACAAACCCAGCCTACCCAGAAGTCTGGGTGTCCCGTGCTAGCATTCTCTCTTGAAGAGCCAGGTCTTGAACCTAGGACTTTCTACTCGCCTGTCTTTGAGCACAAACTGCCTAAGTTAAATCCAAAGTTCAGGATGTGGCATCCCTGGCACAACCTTATCTTAGTAGTTTGTATTCTGATATCGGTAGGTACCATGAAACATAAAGTCTGGACGGACAAGGCAAACTGATGCGTCCATTAAAACTATTGCCAAACATTCCATAATGTAATTATTTTCAAAAGATTGTATGGTTCCCTTCCAGGTTAAATCAGCCTCTTTGTAACTGTACTTTTTCTTCCAAGGTACCTAGAAAGATGTGTGTATGTTTTGCTCCGTTTCTCCTCCTACCTCTAATGGCCTTGCTTGCGTTTAGGAGTAGAGAGGCATAATTGAATCTATTTTTCACACTTTCATCAGTGGACCCAAATTCTGGGCACATCTTATTAGAATTGTGATGACCAGACATTTCTTTAAAGTAGAGGTTGTTGGGCTGAGAGAGGGGGAGTATTAAGATGCTTTACAATGCCAGTGGAGAAAATATACGGGGCACATTGATTCCTCACAATCTCCCTTCCCTCAGCCCAGAGCTCATTCAAACTACATTGCCTGGTTCAAGGTTCTCCCTTCAGCATGCCCCACTGCCTGGATCCTGACCTCGCTGCCTGCATCTCTGCCACACATTAGGCTAACAATTTTCAATTTTTAAAGTGTGGTCCTGACCAGGATCAGCACCATCAACCTTACCTCTGCACTTTTGACACTTCCAAAATACCACACTCTACCTTTGATCCGCTCAACCAGGAACTAGGGGTAGACCTGAGCTCTTTGTTGTTTTTGTTCTGTTTTCTTTTTCAAGACAGGGTTTTGCTGTAGCTGCCGAGCCTGTCCTGGAACTCACCCTTGTAGACCAGGCTGGCCTCAAACTCACAGAGATCCGACTGCCTCTGCCTCCCAAGTGCTGGGATTAAAGGCGTGCGCCACCACCGCCCAGCCGCTTTGTTTTTCAAAGGCCCCAGAGGATTCTCACGCATGATGAAGCTTGAGAATGCTGAATAGGGAGAAGGGACAGCTATTTCTTTACCCCTTTCAACCCTACCCATTAGCTGCAGCCACAGTTAAAGTAGACAGTCTGACTGGGAACCAGATCTTGACATAACTTCACGCACAGCTTTGAGTTGAGTTCAGGCAACAATATGTTTAACTGTAGAGCATACAGATAAGACACATTTATGGGTAATTGCCATCTGCTTTAAGAAAAATCTCATTACTAACCTTTCCCATTTTGATCATATCTTTAGTCTTATCTAATATAGCATAATAAGAACTGCTGTTTAATTGAAGACATTCTATTTGCTTTAAAATTGTTATTAAAAAAATCTATTTACTACACTGGTAACAAATAGCACTGCAATGCCTATTAAGGAGTGGAAGTCCCTAGCCCCCTTGAGCATGCCTAGCTCCACATTCTCGTTCTTTTAACCCTTTCTTTGCTCTGCAAACCCACACTTCTGAAGAACACACTTGCATGGCTGTTTTGTGACTTGGATTGTGGCCATAATCTCTTAGCTTCCGCTTACTGCGCGTGAACATGCAGTCAGCCCTCCTGTGTGTTCTTTGTCTTCCTGACCCTCACAGCAGTCTGCCCTCCCACCCCTCCTCTGCCTGTCTGTCTCTTTCATCCTGGATTCCCTGGCTGAACTGGTAAACTGAAGGTTAGCATCCAACTGCATCCCAGTCCCAGAGCCTATAGTTGAAACTCCCTCCAGGATGCTCAGTCACTGCCCCTTTTCCTTCAAGGTCAAAGGGCAATGGAAATCTCCTTAGCTGTGGTTAGTCCTGCTTCTGTGTTATCACAAAGACCACTTGAATGCAAACACCCCAAAAGAGGTTTTCCTTTCTGGCTTTTAAGCAACATTTTTGTTTTAGTAATTTATCTACCAATTTATATTAGAACAACTAACATTTTGTTTTAGTAATTTATCACCTATCAATTTATATTAAAAAAAGGGTTTTACACTTTTATTAAATTTTAAAAATTATCATTTTAGTTGATAGTTCATATTAATAGATAGGTTTTTGTATTTGAAAGTTTAGTACTACAATTTATAAATTCCCACTTTGTGATTCTCTCCCTCCACGGTGTACTAGGAAGGTCTGCAGTTTAAAACAGTGATTCTACCAGAAATGTTGTTTTAGAAATATGTAACTTTCTGAGTTATTACCACATCCGAGGGATTATTTCAAATCTATTACATGTATAAATTGCTTCTTCCTCTCAACTCCGTATTGGCTCATCCCGCTCTATTTCTGATAACATTACACAGATGAGAAAGTTGAGCCACAAACTAGTTAAATAGTGTGTGCTAATTCCACAGTCCGCTCTGCAGCAATTCCATAGACATCTTTTCGAACAACCCTTCATGTGTCCTGTTAGGTTCTTTAGAGACTCTGTTATCCTTCAGCCTTATACAACGTTTGAAGCTTAGCTATAGTAGGTCCCCGGTCCCTTTAAATCCTTATGTCACGCAATCACATGTTACTCGCTGCAGGCTGATGGTCCCTCAGAAGCCCGCAATGAAGCCATGCTGGGCATTACTCCATGTACCTCCGTGACAAATGATTTCCATCTCTCCTGGTGCTGATCTCAATTTCCCAAGGTCTGGGTCCTGGCTAAGTGGAGCTGGGGAGGAGACAACCTGTTCCAGACTCATGGCCTTGATGCTTTGGGCTTCTGACCCCTCCTCTTTGTGTCCTGACAAATTCCTTTATTCAGTGTTGTGTTCACTGTTTGTAGGATTCCCTCATAGCTACACCAAACATGTGTGTAGACAGTCTTATTTTTAACATGAATACTTAGGATTCCAAGGCAGGGGTTCTGTGTTCATCTCCATATTGTCACAGTTACAGTCTACTTTCTCAGAGACTCTTTGTACTTGAGTGATAAATATTCATTCAATGGGAGTGTAAGGGTTTCTGTAGAGCTGGACCTGCCTAGAAGTGTAAACAATGTGTCAATTTTTCTTTCTTCATCTTTTTAAAAATTAAATTATTGACCTTGCTCACAAATAGTGGCTCAAATCTTAGATTTTTTTTTAAATCACAGGAGCAAATCTGTGAATAGGACTGTGCACACAAACACTACAGCCTGGCCCTACCTCTCCTTCCTACTCAGTGGATGGCCCAGCAGGGTTTGAGTTCAGGCCTCCATCTGTTCAGGGGAAAATGGTACTAAGGTAAGCAAAGCAATTGACTGAAGAGCAGAAATCTTGCAAAGGCCAACACTGGGATTTGATCTCAAGTCTTCGGATTCTGAAGAGAGTGATTTTATCGTCTCTCACTTACGTGTTATCCTCTCCCTTTTATAGACAAACCCCAAGGTATCTACCCTGAGGTTAAAGAAATGACCTTTTTTTTTTTTCCTCAGCAGAAAGCATCACTTAGGTTAGCACGAAGAGACAATTTTCCTGAGGTGAGGGTTGTCAGATACCTGAATGAGCTCTTGAGGTAGGTTATAAAATTTCCTCTTCCGTCATTCTCAAAAAGCATCAAGACAAGGGCTTTTAAAATTGACGCAGGTTGCCAATGACCTCTCAAGGTGTCCTCAGGCACGGCAAACCTACAGGGCTAAGCACAGCTCAAGACAATTGAAATCCGGAATCTGTTTCCCTGACATTGGTTCCTTGGCTGTTTGTTGTCTTATTAATGAAGCATTCAGATGACAAAACTAAGTGACTTTTTTTTCCCCTGTGAGCTCGTACACCTCCTGACTCTGCTATGCCATTATCATGGCATCCAGGTGGAAGGGATAGCTTGGGAAATTGGAAATAATCTTGGTTGTCTCTCCTCTGTTTGCTTCCTTCATCTTTTTTCTGTTTAATAAGCACAAAGTAAATACAGAACTGATTTTTTTTATTCTGAAATGTTATGAACATTAAGCTCTGAGTATTATCATGGGGATGCATTTCATTTGAACTCCAAGGAGCACTAATGTAATTTTTTTTTTCAAGAGAGGAAAAAAAAATCTAAGTTTTATAATGCTGTGACAATTTCTCTGAGCTGCAGTGGATCTAAAAGGCTTCCCCTTGGGCAAGACCCATGTCTGAAGATCCATGCAGGCCCTTGGCAGTGCAGGGATGACCTTGAAGTATCTGGAAAGATAAGGCCTAAAGGAGTAGGCAGAATTCCAAAAGATTTGCAGCTGATTGTGGCAGTTTCTATAATAAGTCAACCACTTGCTCTGTGCCACATCATCTATCGTCTCTAGGCATGAGTTCCTACACACACACAGCTAAAGATGTGTTCTCAGAAGCCAGCTTTGTAGATGGTCAGTTGCAATTCAGAGTAGGTAAATGACTTGACCCGAGTCACCCAGCCAGTAGCTGTCCATGTTGGGCTTTAAACCAGGACTGTCTGGTTGCTGTATTGAGGCTCTGACCACCAGAACCTGTTCCAGTGCTGCTGCTGTGGCCAGTAACTTGTTGGCTCATCCCTGTCTCATGGGTGTGAGTACGGGTACGTTCACTCGGGCTGGGCTTACCCTTCGTCAGTCTTTCCTTCAACTTCATCTCCTGCCAGCATTCTGTTTACTTGGCTCTCAGTGCTAGCTCTGGCAGAGCCCATCCTTGCCTCATCCCTCAGCCATTGGCTGTGTTCGGTCTACCTTCCCACCACACCAAGGATCCGAAGGTTGAAGAGTTTCTTGTCTGAGGGACAGGGAAAGGGATGTATACAGACTCAGGAAAGGAAGAATATACCATTACTGCAAGGAAGAGCCAGTGTTCCATTTTAGTCTGCCAGTTAAGTTTTCCTTGAAGACTTCATTAGACTTTCAAGAGAGGGTGGGACTAGTGATGACTTTACAGATGTTTATACTGGCTTCAATTTTGTTTCCTCCAAATTCATGCTGGTGCTGTAGTTCTGGTACCCATGAACATGACTGTATTTGGAGATGGGATTTTTTAAGTGGTGATTAAGTAATGAGAACGAGGCTTTGGGGTGAACTTTGATCCTGTCTTTTGAGGGGACATCCAGATACTGCAGGAAACATTGCAGTGGACACACGTGAAAGAGGACAGATAAGAACACAGCACGATTAATGTGAGATTCCCCTCTGGATGCTGTGAATATGTTTTGTTACCAGTGGTTAATGAAGAAGCTGCTCTGATCTATAGCAGAGCAGAATATAGTTAGGCAAGAAAACTAATCTGAATGCGGGGGGGGGGGGGCGAATCAGGCAGACGCCATGTAGCTACCCAAGAAGCAAGACATGAGATAACAAACCACAGGCCTCCTGGTAAAATATAAAATAATAGAAACTAGTTATTTTGAGATGTAAGAGCTAGCTAGGAATATGCCTGAGCCCCTGGCCAAACAGTGTTATATTTAATATAGTTTCCATGTGATTGTTTGAGTATGGGTGGCCGGGAAACAAAAGTGCAGTCTCTGTTTAAACACAATGACCAGGGTCATCGCCATGCCAAGGAGAAAGGCCCCAGGAGAAACCATCCCCTCTAACAATTTGGTCTTGAGGTGTACTACCAACCTTCAGATCTGTAAGAAAATACACTTCTGTGCTGAAGCCACACAGCCTGCGGTCTTTCTTCATGGCAGACATAGCAAGCAAATATGTGTTCCAAACTTGCTCTCTTTTTCTTGCTTAGGACGCCTAAGTCCCTGAACAGTCCTCCCTTGACACCTGTCACTCATCTTTCTCTCCTCCCTCCTTCCGTGGAGCTTTAGAGCATGCAGACTCATCCTTCAGTTCCTCTCATTACCGTAAGGAGGAAGGTTTCATGTGAATGCTTCAGCCAAGGGTCGCATGGGATGCACACCAGTTTATAAATATTGATCCTGGCAAGGCACAAATAGCTCCTGGCCATTTATAAGAAATGTATGTGTTTCTGGCATATGCTCTATAATCTCTCCCTAAATAAGCTCAGAACCCCTACAATATTGACAGTAAATGTGTCACTTCTGTGTAACGTGACATGGAGCAGAGAGCCGTTTATAAGAATCGTAAGCGCCTCTGAGATTTAATTACTTATATAATTTTATGCATTTTATACATTGATGCTTTTAATCAAGGATTTGGAATTTGAAAGAACTGTAAGAACTCAGCGAAAGTAGGAAAATGCCAAGGAGACAAGTGGGGAGAGATCAAATAGAGTGCTAATTAAGATAATATGCGTTCGGTGGCCGGAACAGCACTGGGCCCACGGTATGCACAATGGAAGTGGGAGACTTAATTACTGCTTTGAGACAAAACTGAAATTCCCCAAGGCACAAAGACTCTTGGAAAACATTGAACAAAGATAGTAAAAGCTGGAAATTAGAAGAATAAAACTTGGTAAGCTTCTTTGATAGAAATGCCAGATAAAAATAATGAAAAAAAAACTGTAATCTGTGCACAACAAGTAAGAAATGCAGGTTTTAAATGTGAGAGTCAGGACAGGGGGCATTTCATAATAACACAGGCTCTACGGTACTCAGCAGAATGCATACACACACACACATGCACGCACACACACACACTCAGATTTCCAAGTGGCTATTACAAAGTTCACATATGACCAAATAATGTTAGCTGCTTTATGGGTTTTGACTTACCAGTTTCTCTCCCAGCAGACAACAAGTTTCCTACGTTGAGAGCTTGTATCCTATCTCCCTCATTCTGGTATTTTCTGAGTCTGCTGCTTGACACTGAGTGACCACTCGGTTAACAGGCTGATAAATGGACCAGGGAAAAGATGAAAGGCAGAATGGATGAGCACAGTCACAGGTTAAACGGGAAAGTGGGCAGGAGCTCACTGGGTTGCCTCCAGTGGCTGCATGTGAGCTGCCCACTCCCTTGTGCCCCGATTGTGGTTTCTGTCTGACCTCTAAAATTAATAGCTAATGTCTGTGCAGCCCAGTGCACTCTACAAACGCTTTCCTGCCTGTCAGTGCATTGACTTTGAACTTAAAACATGCCTGAAGAGGCAGGTAAAGCAAGAGCTGTTTTATCTCCTTGTACAACTGGACAACCTGAAACTCAGGGACTTGGTTTCTTGCTCAAGGTCACACACTGTATACATTAGGCAGATTTTTGGGGGACCTAGTACCAAATTATCTTGCTCCAAGTCAGGCAATCTTTCCAGGTCACCGTTGACCATAGAACAGAGGAGACTGTGAATACCTATCTGCATTTAGAAGGACTCATAAAAGCATTCCCTGGGAGCTGACAGTTAAATTTGGGTCATTCCACTTCCTGTCCAAAGACCCAGGAACACTAGCCTCAGAAGATACGGATTCCCAGTCAAAGCTTGAAGACCAAGAACCAGGGTGCCAAGGCCAGGGGGAAGATCAGTGTTCCAGCTCAAGGGATCAAGCAGTCAGCAGTGAATTCCCATCCTCTATTCCTTGTTCTACTGATGCCCTTAACAGCTTTGGGTAACTTTCATGTGACTGGGTATAGTCATCGACTTCCCTGAGCCAAATGCTGACCTCACCTGGAACTACCTTTGTTGTAGTTTGAAAGTGAAGTGCCCACCATAGGCTCCTGGGTTGGAATACTTGGCCCCTAGTTGGAAGTGCTGTTTGGAAAAACTGTGGAGACGCATTTCCTCACTGGAGAAAGTGGGCATGGGCCTTGAGGTCTTATGGCTCAACCTCATTTTCTTTTTACTTTCTGTTCCCTGAATGCAGATGTCATGTGATCAGGTGCCTTCCGGTCCCACTCTAGGGCCGCCTTAGCCATAACAGACAGTATCTCATTTTCGCTGTAAAGCAAAATAACCGTCCTTCCTTAAACTGCTTCTTGACAAGTGTGTAGTCCCAGCAACGAGAAAAGCAGCTAATGCGTGCAGCCTTCCAGGACCTACAAAAGGGTGTTTAACCAAGGCACCTGTGACCAGTCGGGTTCAAACCTACGATTATCCATCACCTCAAATGTGTTTATGTTCTCTCAAAAGTTCTGTGCTGGACATAAAATTAATGAAAGGGAGAAAATGAAAATTTGTGTGCTGAAACTTTAATCTCTCAAGGCAAAGTCATTTGGAAGTAGGTAGATCAGAAGAGCGGAGGACTCATGAGTGGGATTGGCACTCTTACAGAAGAGGCTGGGGGAGCTGCCTGGCTCTTCAACCCTGTGAGGACACAATTAAAAGTTGGACACCTGTAAATAGGAAGCCTATCCTTACTGGACACCCAAACTGGCCTTTTCTGGAGCCGCAAAATTGCACTGCTTTGCTGTCATTGATAATCACCCACTTCTAACATCCTAAGGCAAAGGAAAGTTTCATTCTGACCGCTCATGGCTGCATGGTTCTCTGTGGGGCGGCTTCCCTCACTAGTACCATGCCCTGGTACTAGTAAGCTTGCACGCATGTCTTTGTACTTGCGAGTGCCTTTGTAGCCACTGTATCTTCATACCTACATATTTTAACTACTACAACCCTCTTGTATGTGGAGAATGCTCATTCTCTAATAAATAATAAGTGCAGAAGTTTGGCACTTATGATCCATAAAACATGGCCAGCAGAAGGCAAATATCTCACAGTCCTCATATTTGAAGGCAGGCAAGAAGAGACTAGTCATTTTCTTAGAAACTTTCACTGGTTCCTTGCTGCCCCACAAATACAGTGTCCTGGACACTGCCCTAGGAAGTGCTTGCCCAAAACAGATCCACCATAGAGTTCTCACTGTTTTAAGGCAAAGGGGTAAAAAACAGAAGACTGGGCTTTATATAAACATAAATAGTCTATTTTCAGCTACTATCCTTTCTTCTAAATATTTGGTATTTATATACTACATTTGTTAATAAATGTCACTTCTTTCTTAAGATTATAATGTCAAAAGACAGTGTCTCTGTAAGTGCCCCTATTTAGGAAAATATCCCTGACCCAGCATTTTTGTTTGGCTGTGTTTCTTAAACTGGTGATGAGATCCAAAAGGTAGGGTTTTGTTCAGAGCTGAGCTGAGTGAAACCAGGTAAGAATAAGGTCTTCTCTGAAACTTCCCCAGTCCCTGACTTCCCCTACAACTCCTGTAATCCACAAACCCTCGGCTTAACCTCTTCATAATCCCAGTGCCTCTACACTTGATGATGCTTGTGCGCCTTTCCCTGTAGATCTCTGTCTGGACAATACCTTTCCACTCTTCAGGTGTAGCTTGAAGATTCAACTTTTCACCTCCCTCTGCTTTGCAATGCAGGGCTGGCCAACCCTGTCTCCCAGAAGCTGCTCAGTCTCCGTTGGCACACCTCCACGTCTCAGCAGGCTTGCTTGCTTCTCAATTTCCCAGGAGACCTTGGCTCCACAGGAGCAAAGATAGCTCCATGGTTTTTCTTTTTTTAAAAATTTAAATCCATTTCTATCTAATGTAAACCTAGTGAATGAGATGGTGGAGGAAGGACATATAAGGAGGATGTAAGATTGACAGGAAGAAAAATATAGAGACATCAAATTGAGACAGAAAAGCAAACACAAAGGAAAAGGTCGGATCTGTGAATAAAAAGATAATGGGAAAAAGGGGAAAGATGAATAGAGCACATGATACTTTGAGTGAAAATGCCCCCCATATGCTCATAGGAGGTGTGGCCTTGTTTGTCACTGAAGGTGGGCTTTGAGGTTTCTAGTCCTCAAGTCAGGCCCTGTGTCACTCTGTCTTCCTGCTGCCTGCTGATCCAAATGTAGAACTCTTGGCTCCTTGTCAGCCCAGCCCCATTCTTGCCTGTGAGCTACCGTGCTTCACATGACGATAATGAACTAAACCTCTGAAACTGTAAGCCAGCCCAATTAAAAGTTTTCCTTATTTAAGAAGTGACATGATCATGGTATCTCCTCATGGTAATGGTAACCCTAACTAAGATAGAACATAAGACAAAGGGGAGCAAGAGGTGGAGGAGAGAGGGAGAGGCAGAGGAGGGAGGTGAGGGATGACCAGGAGCAAAGGATCTCATAAGCAAAAAGTTCCTGGAGCCACGATTGTTCATAGTCTGGAGTGTTTCAAACCTGCCTTTGGGAGAAAAATGTTCCTTCCTCATCATCTATCATGGGATCTTATATCCTAAACTGGCCTTCAAAGCACCTGCACTCATGGGCATACATACAGACACACTCACACACACACATACACACACACACACACACACACACACACACACACACACACAAACCTTTTTTAAAAGAATGCCTATGAATGCATTCAAGGAAGACATCATCATCTGAACACAGGATGCATAACGTTCTTCTTGAGAGCATTGCACGTCCCAGGACTTACTGAGGTGCCTGGCCTGTGTTATTTCCTTTGGTTAATCCCATTTCTTCTCTATGGTGAACTCAGTTCCTAGGGTTTCAGTTACTAGGAGGTCCTGTGACTGGGAAGTGCCTAAGTTTCCCTCTCATTCTGACATTCAAAGCCCATGAGCCAAGGTGTTCTTTTGGGCACAGTAAAGACTTATGACCTGTTACTGTAAACCCAGGATTGAGGCCACTGGCTGTATGGACCTCTGGTCTTGAAAGCTGAAAAGATAAAAGGACCAAGAAAACACAGCTTATCGAGTGCCTATCAGGCCCCAGGTGCTTTCATTCAACCTCCCAGTGACACCTCACAAAAGCTTGTGTGATCACAATTGTTCTTCTCACCCCGTGTTGAAGAAACCGAGCTTCTGAGAGGCTGAGCAGCTTGCTGTGGGGCCCCAAAGAACCTCTCTCAGTATTCACATGCCATAATGTACATGAAAGCCAGTGTCTGCTCCCCTAGAAGAGAGACACCCTTGCTTCTTTTCGTCTGTCTAAAGGCCTGCAATCCACTGAGTGATGGACAGCAGTTTGCTTAGCACATAGCCTATGCTCCCTCATTTATGCTTCACCGTAGACCTAGGAAGGAAGCACTGTCTTTAGCCTCTCCTTGACTCCGGTGCTCTAGGACATAGCTGAGCATGGCTCCTAGGCATAGGTAAGTATAATAAGCCAATATTCTGAGGCTGCTTGAAATTGGAAAATGCAGGCCCAGCTTAGGACATTCAAGTTTGACCCATTTCAATATACCTCCAAGTCTATTTGTAGGTCACATATATCCCCCTGCCTCAATTTCTTTCCCTAGCCCCGAGAGACAGGGTGCTGCCTGGACCATGTGCGGCTCATCCTGTAAAAGCTGACAACTTCCTTCATATTCTTATTTTAAGATCGCACAGTTGATCTTCCCAGATCTGATATTCCAAGCCCATCCATCCCACTTTCCTGCAGCTTTTACAGCTGCTACATGCAGCGCTCATGTTATTACAAGACCCCTAATTGTTATTAATTGCCATTGGAGGTGATAATAATTAACGCACTGTAAAGAAGCGCTAGCCCACCATCCGGGTGTACATATTTAACCGATGCTTACCTAAGGAGACCAGCAGATCAAATACAGACCTTCAGTCGATGCTGTAGCAGAGAGGGGGTGTCTTCATTCTGGATACCCTGGAAGCCTTGGGTTGTGCCCGCCTTCCTGGGGAGCTCACTGCTATGGCCTGCGCTTCCTATAACTTCCTATCTGCTTCTCTGACTCCCCGCTGCCAAGCTGCTTTGCTTGATCAGAACAGCAGGCTCATTTGATGGCATGCCAGCACAGGCTTCAAACACCAATTACCACTCCAGCGATGACAAATACGAAGGGGGGAGAAGCAGCAATGATCATTTAATAAATTAATTATGAAGACAAATGGCCCCTCCATAAATCACCTCCTCTCATCATTGAAAAAAAAAATCCCTGCCTCTTCAGATACAGAAAGAACAGGGTTAAGTTTAAAATCCTGAAGGCCCAACCCATGAATGGATGTTCGGAAGAGTTTGAGGGACCCCCAAGGCCTGAGAGCAGGGTCTGTGGTGAGATTCCCTAAATAAGAAGAGTCATTGTTTCAGTTCTGTATGGTTCTTGGCACTACAGAATGCTGCTAGGAAGAAGCGTGACTTTTGTATCCTGTGGGAACTTCTCATGAGCCCCCCAAAAAGGTCTCTGACAGCTTTCAGCATGGAGAATGCTCAGAGAACAAGGGAGAGAAGAGGGTGGCTAAGCGGTGCCATGAGCAATCCCCGCCAACATTAGGTGGGTGTTCTGCTATATGCTTCATTGAACGAATGTCCTCTGGCCCCTTTGAAAGCCTACAAGGATGGCGACTGAGCAGCAAAACACTTACCTGCATCAGCCTTGGTTTCAGGTGCTCCCTGCACAAGTCCACAATGGACCAAACCACTCTGCGATCTTGATTAAGTGATTTAGCATCTCTGGGTCTTAGTTCCATCAGCCATAACAATAAAGATGATAGTAGCAACTGTCATCCATATTTGTTGTAATGATGACGTTGAACAATATGTGGTGGTTACTACTCACTCAAAATACTTCATCTTAATTTTAGGTTATTGTTTCCCCACCCTCCCAGGGAAGAGGCCCACATCCAAGGTTAGATCTCACCCACACACCTACAGCTAATGGCAAGGTCTGGGTACAAAATGTACCATGGTCCCACTCCTCTGCCCATGTCTAACCTCTAAGGTTTCCTGTGTGAGTGAGCGATGCTAAGGTCTGCAGGACTTAACAGAGGAAGGATGCCTTGCACGGCCTTGTCTGTTTCATCCCAAAGGAGAGACAGGGGCTCTCTCTTCTCCTTCTTTGTCGGCTGTATTCTTTGGGGTAATAGGAAAATGTAACACTAGCAAATATGTAACTGGAAATGCAGGAGTCCTGTTTTTTAAAATGCTGATAAACTTGCATTCTCACTTTTTTTCCTCTTTTTCTTCCTGGGTACTAATATGTTCCTCCCTGCCTCTCCCATCTCCTGTCCTCTACTGCTTCCCATACCTGGATTAGCTGCAGGACTGCTAAAGGCATCTAAGATTGTGTCTCTGCCCAAGATTGCTAGTAGACTTCAGCCAGGTCTTGTCCAGTGTCTATGTCTCCATGTACAAATAGCTTGAGGCAAAAGCACGCCTAAGGAAGACTATGGTCAAACAACTGGCCAGTGCAGTGAGTGCCTCTCTAAAGAAGTGCTCATGAGCCAACTGTGTGCCCGGGGATGGACTTGAGGATGAAGTCATACAAAGGAGTACACAGTGTAACTCTGGAGACTGGCTGTGATTGTGTGAGGTCAGTCACAAGCTATCTGCAGTGAGAAACCAGTCACGACCGAGGACATGGCCACTCTCCATTGAGTAAATACTGTGTATGATCACCCTTCCATAGTAGAGCTAGGAGAGTTCACACACACACACACACACACACACACACACACACACACACACTCAGACCCTCCTCAGCCAAAACCTCAGGGACAACTTTCACCACTTCCAAAACAGACATGTAAATTCCTGAGCAAGCCTCCCTTTGTGCAGAAATGTAAAATTCATGGCACATGATGAGGTCAGAGGTTGTGAGTTCTTAAAGGCTCCCACCATCTCACCCTGTCACTCCCCAGAGAAACAGAATGGTCGAGACAAAGGAAGACTCAGTTTTCCAAGCCAAATCTTTCCCCCCTCAAGACTCACACACAGAGATCTGTCCCACCCCACCCCCAGCAAATCCGTCACACACTCACACATACAAGTTTAACCCCAGGGATGCTCACTGGTATACCACTCTACTTGTATACTTAAACTGAAGATCATACATGTTCTTTCTCATTCATACATACAAGCATACTCTTAATCTCTAGTCTACATGACAACCCACACACACACACGCCTGTCTTTGACGCCCAGAGAGAAGGGGTGTTTGAGAAAACGGTACAGCCTGCAAGTTGTCTTGTTGGGGGGAACAAGAGTCTCTGAGAACAAGCCTAGTGCCTTCTGTCACTGCTGATAATGCAGACAGTGGGTGTGTCTGCCCAGCTGATAGACACACAGTAGGTATATCTATCCAGCTGATAATGTAGACAGTGGGTGTGTCTGCCCAGCTGATAGACACACAGTAGGTGTATCTATCCAGCTGAGAATGTAGACAGTGGGTGTGTCTGCCCATCTGATAGACACACGGTAGGTGTGTCTGCCCAGCTGCTGAGTTTCTAGAGGAGCACCTGGTACTGCAGCTGTGGCTTTCTCCTCTCCTCTGGCTCCATACTATGCTCCCTGCTTCCATTGCTGCTCGCCAAAGGACAGTCACACACCTGTGTCTCCCCACGCCTGGTCCCTTGTGCTGTTCCACAAGAATGCTATACAGACTGGGCCCTATTGTTGGAAGCAAGGAAAGGGAAAACTTCCTAAGATGTCTAAAGTTTTTCTTTGTGCAGACTCGGGCTTCTGCAGGGACAAGGGTTAGGAGGCAGGGAGGGGCTGTACTAACTCCCAGCCACTCACTCACCTTGCTTACCCTACCTGAAAATCCACTTTGATTCCTCCCTTTGCCGTCAGTCTCACTCCCTGGGTTTGCTAATCCCCGTACTTGTGAGGCATACCCCATTTGTGTGTGTGTGTGTGTGTGTGTGTGTGTGTGTGTGTGTGTGTGTGTAGTCTACATGGTAAAAAGCCATGTGCCCCGTATAACTTAGAAATAGGGGCTGAGCTGAGTTAGAATCCCCCACCCCTCTCTTACACCCTGCGAGGACTTTAGAAGACACAGGGATGGGACATGTCTTGCTTTTTTGTCAACTTCACATGAATCTAGACTTATTTAGGAAGAGGAAATCTCACTTTAGAAAATCCCTCTGTCAGATTGCAAGTAGACAGGTCTGAGGGGGAGCTGTCTTGATTTGCTGTTGCTGTAGGAAGACCCAGTCCACTGTGGGCATTACCAGTCCTGGGCCAGTGGCCCTTGGAAGAATAAGAAAGCAAACTGAACAAGGCAGGTGATCAGAGTTCCTCTGCAGCATCTACTTCAGTTTTAACCTTCAGGTCCCTGCCCTGTTTAAGTTCCTTCCCTGCCTGCCCACAATGACAGATGCAATAAGCCCTTTCCTCCCCTGGTTGCTTTCCTCATAGTCTATCACCGCAATATAAAGTCTACGAGGGGACATCTCCATTGTCATCTCTGGGCCCTGGGTGAAAGAGAAGGACCTGGTGGGGACACCTCATCTTCCTCTTCTCCTGTAAGACTCCATTTAGCAATCCTTGTGGGACTGGGTCTTCCATCTTCCAGAAAAGGGATAGCTCTAGTGTCGCATATTTTAGCCTTGAAACCTGGACTTAGGGGATCACCACTGATCTGACTGATCACCACAGTAGAGAATAACAAAGTAGTGGAGGATGTAGGAACAATAGTTCTGAGACCTATCCCCTTCTGGTCACTTTCTTTGTTACTGGATAGCCCACACTCTGGTGCTCTTGCTCTCTGGCTCTGTCTCAGGATGAGCTCACACATTCTTGGGCAGGTGGTACCTTTCTACTCTCGCTCCCATGAGCCCCTCTCTTTCCCAAATACCTTCCAGGACACAAAATGAATTAGGGGACATTCTATCTTAGTTCCTCCATGTCTCTGAAGCTCAGGACTTTTGCTCATAAGGCTGTGATTAGATTGACAGGGTAGAGAATGGGCTTAGTACAGCACTGGCTCGCACAATTGCTTAATGCTCTCAGGAAAAATGAGTTCATCCTCTCCATCCTCATCACATAAGACTTCCCCTGGCAAGTTTCTCAACTTGTTCTGTAGGATGCTCCATGAAGAAAGAGGCTCTGGGACTGCTCTTTCTCACAGTCCTATTGTAATTATATTATCACTGTAGGTATTAGTCACTTCAACTCATTCTGCCTTATTATAGCTGATAAAATAAGTAAAGTGATAACAGCAAGCACTTATGCAGCATCCCCTATATGTGCCACACACACACACACACACACACACACACACACAGAGCAGTCTTCCTGTCCACCATATCAGTTACCCATGGTAATGATGATATGAAAATATTAAGCAGACCGTGTCAGAAATAAACAATTCCCAAGTTTAAAATTGTGTGTCCTTCCGACTAGTATAATAAAACCTATACCATCCCACTCGGCTTGCCCAGGACATGATGGCCCAGTACATATATCCTGCATATGCCATTCTTCCATTAATCATGCAATAGCCATCTCTGTTATCACACTGTCTGTCATGTTCTTGCATTCAAGATACCTTTGCATGGTAACCTAAGGCTAAAGTTGAAGGCTTACATCATTCATGTCACTCTGACTCATCATGAAGATGTTGCATCATCTCACATCATTGCAGAAAGAGGAGAGCAGGTACGGGACAAAGGATGTCGAGGGAGAGAAACTATATTCACATAACCTTTCCTGCAGCGTGGTGTTTCTACTGTTCTACTTTAACGCTGACTCTTAGCCCCTACCCCGCTTCTCTGGCTAGCACCAGGACCCCTTACCCATGCTAACCAAGCACTCTATCACTGAATGCGTGAATTACATTGTTTTTCATGGTTAGATAAGCTTAGAATAGAAAGCATTCTACATGGGGTTCTGTACTATCTTTGGCTTTAGGCACCCACTAAAGGTCTTGGGATAGGGTTCTGTGGATCAGGGAGAACTGTGGATACTGATTTACAATCAAAGACAGTCATGCTATATTTCCTATAATAACCACCGATAGCTGTTTTAGTTAGGATTTCTATTGCTGTGGTGAAATACTGTGACCTAGAGTATTTGTCTTGACTTGGAGACAAAAAGGTTTAGTTCATCTTACAGACCATCATCATTCTAAGGAAGCCAAGCAGGAACTCAAGCAGGGCAGGAACCTGGAAGCAGGAACTGAAACAGAGGCCAGAGAGGAACACTGATCGTTGGCTTGCTCCTAAAAACTTGTTTAACCTGCTTTCATATACTAGCCAGGACCACCTGTTCAGAGGTGGCACCAACCTTCATGGGCTGGGACCTACTACATCAATCCTGAGTGAAGAAAATGCACCACAGGCTTGCCCGTGTGCCTCTCTGGTGGGACATTTTCTTAATTAATTTTATCTCAAATAACACTAGCCTGTATCAAGTTGGCATAAAAACTGGCTATCATAGTCATCTGCCAAATATTAATTCTAGAAAATATAGAAATGCTTCAGAAACTTAAGAATCCTTGCCATCATTTCTTAAGGCTTCATGACTTGGCCACATCCCATAAACCTGTCATTATTGTGCATTATCTAGGCTTCTGTGACATCACTGAGCAACTGCATCACTTTAGGAACCTCTTCTTCTCAAGGTGGGAACAAAGTACCACAGAGGTTCCAGCCCTACCTCTCCCAACTAAGCCCAAGGACAGACTTCCCAGCAAGTCAGCATCTCCTGCAGGGCCATCCTTCTCCGTTAGTGTGCTTTTTACAGGGTGGGTCTTTTCTTCCTTTCCCGGGAGTTGGGGGGGGGGGCGGGATTTTTACCTGAAGAGCTTGCTCTAGTGGAGGAATCATTCAAGGGTTCTGCTCAGCATCCTTGCTCTTGCCACCATACGAATGAATCAAAGCCATGGAAAGTGAGTTCTGGGTAAAACGAAAAGTTGTGCTAATATGGAAACTCCCAGATGTAGAGGAAGCTTGGTCCTTTGTACCCAGTCCTGTGCTGGGAAATGGAATATAGCTGCCTGTGTCTCTTGTTTAATAGGGTATCCCTCCCATGGTAGAAGCAAGCACACAACTCTTGCAGATTTTAGCATTTCTTCCTTTGAGCAGCTCTGAATCTGCTCCTCTGTCTTGAGCAGCAACACACGTTAAAGCCACCTGAAAATGTCATTTTACAAAACACCAGCAGAGAACGAGGCCCGAGAGACCTCAGCTCGGGTTTGGCAAGCTAGTTTTCTTCCCAGTGCCAGCAGCAAAGACTTGCATGTGGTAACATTTTTCAAACTGCATGAGAGTGTATAGGGCAAGGAGACTGTGATCACCTTAGTGACACATGCCAAAGAACCAGTCTGTTTAGAGCTGGGAAGAAGATGAGTTCAAGACCATTCATAAGGCAGTTTTCCTTGGGGAGGGCTCTTAGGCCAAGATAAGAGGGGAGAGCAGACAGAGAGGAAAGAAACAGGATGTGGTGTCAGCTGAGAGTCCTTCCGGGTCACTGGAGCATGGGTTGACCAAAGGTTTCTGGCCTCTGTAAACCTATGGACAGTGGGGACAATGCTGCTCACATGAGAATGTCCCAGACCAGCAATGGTGGCTCTCTTCTGCAACAGGCCATTCTTAGAAAAAGGCTCCATGTCTGAACCGTTGGTATCTGTCACTGGTGGATGGGTGCACTAGCCCAGTAAAGGGCTTTGGGCAGAGAACCAGGAGTGATCCTAGGGACACAGATTGAGAGAATGACAGCCCCCAGGCTGCTCCATCTGTAGTCTTAGTCTGGCTCAGAGACATGAACTGAAGCTAAAATCCCTTTACATACTGTTGTGTGCTTGAGACCGCACTAAGACTACTCACCTGCTTACTCAGAGGAAGGCTGTCATTCTAATGCTGCCAATACCCTGTTGCAACGGATTTGGGCACCTTTGCTGCCCTGGCTCTTTTACCCACCCTCTCCTGTTGGGAACTGTGTGCATTACCTTGCCTTTCTCTTCGAAATAGTAATTCCAACCCCAAAGTCAGTAGACCCGCATCAGGACATATGGAATAATAAGTGTCACAATCACATGGTCCATTCATTTTTATTTATTTATATAGTTACCTGTTGATTTTTTTTTTCTCAATACCATCGATAGAACCCAGAACCTCAACCACGTGAAGCACGCACTCTTCAGCAGAGCTAAACTCTCAGGCTATCGTTTTACTTCGAAACAGTGTCTTGTTAAGTTGTGCAGGCAGGCCTTAGACTTTTGATTCTCCTCCTGCCTCATCCTACAGAGTAACTGGGGTTTCAGGCCTATGTCACCAAGCACAGCTTCACGGCCCTATTAGAAACAATCGGGCAGAATTGGAAGTCTCAGAGCATTGACTTATAGGTGCTCGTAGATTATCTATAATGCCGGCTCTGCCATTATAGATCTTTTCTAAGCGCTTATGGAACAGTATGGATTTCCTGTAGAATCCCACAGATTGCCAGTGATGATTGTGCCTCATTAAATAGCCATTCATTCCGCTCTCTGTTGAGTATTTGCTCCACGCCACACCACGCTGTAGAGAAAGGAGGCGAACTAAACCGACAAGGTCACTGCCCTTCTTCTAAGCAGAGAGAAGACAATCAATACACAAGACACTAATACATAAATAATTTTGGATTGTGTGAATATTGCGCTGGAAATGAGGCAAAACACAGGTCAAGGCAGGCTTCTGCGAGGAGACAACACCTGAGATGACCCGTGAACAGGGACACTGAGTTGTCTAGAATCCTGAGGAACGAACCTTTTTCAGGAAACTGCAAACGGAGTCAGCGGAAGTAGCAGGGAATGTGGCACACTTCGGAGCAGGAGGAACCTCAGGGCACCAGGGAAAGTGAGTATCAGGAACAGCAATGGAAGAAAGCAGAGCAAGTGCAGGGGATGAAGAAATGAAAGCCATATTGCCCGTTCCAGACATACTGTCGTCTTGAGGACGCTGTGGGTGACAATGGCAAGTTCCCTTGCAGATCCTCTGTGGGTGTTTATGGTGCTGTTTTCAACACCGAGGAGTGCCTCCCAAGGCTGCAACTACCATAGTGTGCCGTTGTACACTCCCTGTGGGAACATGGAGGTTTCTGGAACCATTTAGTTGGTCAAAAACCTGAAGTCACTATGGCTCCAGCAATGAAAAGAGCCCTTCTCCTGGGGCCCCTTTATTGCGTACACAGTATCCCTAATGATAGCTTGGAGAGAATTTTAAACCTAGGAGTGTCTCAAAGAAAACTCTCCCCCACTTAACTCTTTCCCTTTATTGATTAACTGGAGAAATTAATTCCAATGTGTGTATTGGCAAATAATGGACCCCAAGCAGAAAGATCCTCTAGCATGTTCATTGGCCCAAAGCATCAGAGATGGATAATCCAAGGTTTTTAGTAACATAGGGGTCCATTTCTCCCTTGGGAAAATATGGGACGTCCGCAGATTTGCTAGTTTTCCATGCAGTAGACCCAGGACGCAGCCCCACACAGCTCCCTGGTCTGCTATCAAGACAGTGGTCCAGCCACCACTTGGGGCCCGAGGATCAATTGGACAAAGAAGAATGAAGAGCTAAGGGATCCTACTGGTTATATTTTTAGGAGAGTTTCAAGAAAATACCTCCTCATAGTTCCGCTTACCCTTGACCAGGGCCCTGTCACGTGCTGAAGTGCGGCCAGGAGGCTGGGAAATGTCATCTTTGTTCTTATGACCACGAGCCTGGGGGGTGTTCTCTTACCGAGAAAGAGCACGGAAATGTCTCCTAAGTAACTGCTGTTCTAGTCGCCTGATGGACACAAAGCATGTGACAAAATCCCTGTTAGGAAAAGTACTTACCTGTGGCTGGTAACCTTGGGATTTGAAGATGCTGCAGAACTCATTTGAAAGGGAGTGGGGGTCAGCTTAATCAACTCCAAACCTCTCCAAGTGAGGGGACAAGAGCGAGTAAAACCCATCTCCCACTGTCGTGATCGTCACATGGGAAAGACCGTGAAAGGCCTTGCCCCAGAAACACCCTAACGGGGTAGGTAAATTTGCTTCTGCTGGGTGGGAAAATCCACTCATTTTTGTTGTTTTATCACAAGGTGGTGAGAGTTCCACCATAGAGTGGTATTACTAAATACTACCATGAGCAGAAGGCTTTCTTTACAATAGTGCGTTTTCTGTCAAAAACCTGCCTCCGAGCAGCAACAAGAACGCCCATTTCTTTAGTGCAAACTCTTAACTGATAGACCAATGTCCAGATCCTATTTCTCGGATGTTTTGTGTCATCGAATCAGTAGGGTGTTTTTTTGTTTGTTGTTTTTGTTTTGATTTTGACATTCGCGGTGAGCATCTAAAGCTTAAGAAATCTCTCATTTTAAACAAAATCAATTATGTTTCTCTTGGAAAATGGGCAGTTCTGGCACACGGGGCCCTGGTTTCCACATGGTCACTCCCAGCTGGACGCAGCTCGGCAGCAGCTGCCCCTTCAGATGGGCATATGTGTGCCAATTCATTACGGGTCCCACCTGGCCAGCTCCTCTCCTTTATGCTAGCCTCCAGGGCTTCGCGGGAAGCTAAGCCTGTGGCTCCTAAGTCAGAGTCGCGAATGTTCAGGTATTTCTGAACTCCCCATCAGTTGGGACGTTAAGCTTAGTGTCTGTCCACATGTTACAAGATCAGAGGCATGGAATGACCCAAGACTGAAGAGCGAGTAGCTCCTGCCTGGACTGCGAGCCCAAGGCACTAATACCACCCCACCTTCCTGTGGACCTCAACCCACATCTCCTTCCCCTTCCCCCTCCCATATGCACAATTTGGGTTATAAAAGATCCATAAATTTATCCGGGAAAACTTCCAAGTTTCCCGTTTTTCCTGAAATATTATTTCAGAGCCCGCTTCGTATTTGTTTTGGAGGGGACAATCACGGGACAGGGAAGATAGTTCAGGGGAGGGCGCTGCCATCAATCATGCTGACGCCGTATGCATTTAAACAGCTTTGAGCACCGAAATGGGTTTCTCAATCCACCCTAGCTAACCCACGGAGTGAGACGCCAGACAGCACTATGGAAACATCCCTTGAGGTGGGTGCCCCTGATGGAGCTGCCCAGTGGGGCTCAAGGCCGTCCTGACCCTCCTTCACTATTTGGGCTCTTAGTGTCTTTCGGGGAAGGGCTTTCAGGGAATGAGGGTGACTGCGCTCTTTCATTAAAGCAGTTCTGAAATAGGGCAAGTGTTCTGACAGTCTGTGGCATTGAACTTCCCTTACAACTGCGTCTTTTTACTCTCAGCCCCATGTTGAGAGCTTTGAGTGTGGTGAAAACAGTCTCACTACCTTCTGGATGCACACCACACTGTCTGACTTCCTTACAAAAGGCTTTGGGGAGCATATTTAACCACGCTGTTGTCAACCTTGTCTGGACCGCATTTTGGGGCAAATATCACAGGATTTCTTTCATCCATTCAAGGCAAAGTGACTGTCATGTGTCAGACAGAAGGCGGAATAGGTGTGCAGACAGCATCGAGGTGCAGCTCTTGCACACCAGCATTCTCAGCGTGGTGTAGAAGATCCTTGTGTAAGCAGCCACCCATGTATTCGTTCACTGGCTGCACAAAACGGTTTAATGCATGCTGCAAGCTAAGCTCCATTGTAGCTATGAGTTAATGTCTGTGGTCACAGTTTCATTCCAGTGGGAAAGTCTGCTCTCTTGACTTCCTATTCCCGCTGTGACAATGCAGCACAAACAGGAGAGTAAACCAATGCAAACGTCCTCTCTTAATGTTCCCAAAGCCAGAAATCCAGCATCACTTTCGCTGAACCGCAATAGAGGTCTCGGCCATCCCGCGTTCCTTCTGAAGGCTCTAGAACCTCATCTTCCACTTTTCCCAGCTTCTGTGAGTATAGGAGCTTGGTTTATGGCCACTGACTCCATGCTGAATAGCCTTCCTCCTCCCTGACTTCTCTTTCTGCCCTTCCCTCTTTAGCTTTGATCCCTCTGTCTCCCTCTTTTAAGAGCATTGCAGCTACACTGGCCCTGCTATGAATAGCAAAAAAATCATCATCCAGTCTCAGGAGTCTTTGGATGATTGCATCTGTGAAAGATTTTCGGTTTGCTTTTGTTTTTTGTTGTTGTTGTTTGTTTGTTTGTTTGTTTGATTGATTGATTGATTGATTGATTGATTAGACATAGTTAAAAGTTTTGGGGATTCAGACAGAATGTGAACATGTTTGGAATCCTTATTCAGCCCACCACAGGGACAGGAAATGCCCAAATCAATGCACACACACACACACACACACACACACACACACACACACACACACACGCACAGAGAGAGAGAGAAAGAGAGAGAGAGAGAGAGAGAGAGAGAACACATGGGGGGGGGGTGAGGGCACCGAGCAGAACTGTTTGGGGTAAGAAATGGCCTGAGAAGTTACATTTTAACTGAATGAAGTGAAAGGCGGGTGTTCTTGGTCGGTAGGCTCTCAGGGCTGGAAAATTTGTAAGACAGCAAGTCCACAGACTGCAACAGGAGTGAACTTGGAGCGCCGATAAAAATAGCAAGGATGCAGATGGGGCTGGGTCAGAGCACAGCAGAGATGAACACAGCCAAGTGTGGGATTCAAGGTTTGTCACAAGTGTGACAGGAAGATCCTGGTGTGCTTGCAGTGGAGGAACTGTGTGATCTGATTAGCATTTTAAAAGTAATCCCACTCTGAGGAGAACTGATTAAAGGGGCAAGAGTAGGAGCAGCAAGGCCTGCTGGGAGGCTGCTCTTTGTCCAAAGTAAGGATGCTGAGGCTGAAACTAGAGAGGACAATAGAGGGTGGAGATGCTCAAAAATAAGCTTCCTGTAGGAAAGGCTGTTGGCCTCACTGCTACAGTGGCTTTGAGCCTGAGAGGGAAAGACAGTTCAGGGTGGCTCTGAGGCTTGAGATCTGAACAGGACCATGCATTAAATGTCTCCCAAAACTACTTTAAGAACTTGAGTTCTGGCCAGCAAGGCTTTGTTGACTACAGACAAGTTGCTGAATGGCTCCAGGCTTTTATTTCCTTTTCCATACTGTGAGCTGACAGTAGATCATAACTGAACAGTCTTTCTTTAATGGGTACCCAGCTTCTAGGGAGAAAGGAATCAGTGTGGGTGTAAGACTCTCATCAGTGTCTGGCTCAAGGTGAATAATAATCAATGATTATTAATATCTATCTAAGGCTTTTGATTTACAAGCGCAACCATTGGAGCATGCTTTTAGTAATATAGAGAGGTACAAAGGAATCTGGTCCAATTCAGCTGGCGGTTGGTAGGTCACACAAGCCTACTGCATACTCAGAATTCAAAGACATCTGTCAAGATTCTAGTCGCCGAGGCCTCCGTCCAGCAGGGAGGGTCAATCCACAGCAGCCAGGTGCAACGAGCGGATAAGGACGGCAAAACCGCAGAGTCCCCTGTAGGTGAACATACCAGAGAGGAATTTGGGCCCAGTGCCCAGCATTTAATGAGAGACTAATAAATACTCAGTCCTTGTATCCATCTGAAAATAGTGCCAACTTCGGGCCCGTCCAGAAGAATTCTGTTTGTCCAGGGTGCGCTATTTTTAAAGAAATGGGACTGGATTTCAAACAAATGGATCATAAATTCAAGGTGTGTGCTGAAATGACTAAACAAGATGTTTTAGAATAAGTTTTTTATTTATTCTGAGAATTCATGTATCAGTACAATGTATTTTTATCTTTTCCATCCCCAGTCCTCCCTCCATCTCTTCCCTTACTACCCCCATCACTCATGCTCCCTAACTTCTTGTTCTCTCTCCATCTCCTCCCTTACCGACCACCATAATTCATGTTCCCTGCTCCCAACTTCTTCTTCTCTCCCTTAATAAACAGCTTATTAGCCGGGTGGTGGTGGCGCATGCCTGTAATCCCAGCACTAGGGAGGCAGAGGCAGGCGGATCTCTGTGAGTTCAAGGCCAGCCTGGTCTACAAGAGCTAGTTCCAAGACAGGAACCAAAAAACAAAAAGCTACGGAGAAACCCTGTCTCGAAAAATAAAAAAATAAAAAAAACCCCAGCTTATTAGGCCCATTAGTACTGCCAGCGTGTACAGGGGTATAAGCCATCCATTGGAGCATGGACAACCTAGCAGGGGCTCACACTTAAAGAAAGCTGATTCTCCATTCTTCAGCAGCTGTCAGCTGCCAGCAGCTCCTAAGCTAGGACTAGGGCCTCATGAGACCCTCTCCCATAGGTACTGGCTTGATCTTGTGCATAAACAAGATAACTTAGCATATGTAAATTTTTAAATGCAGAGTTTTAATACTTTCATTTACGGTTATTTACACAATGTTTAAGTTTTTATAAGCACGCAGTTCGTTAAGATGGTACATTTTAGTGTGGCGAGATGGCCTTGATTATTAAAGTACTTGCCCTGCCAGCAGGGCAGGGTTCACACCTCAAAACCAAAGTAGTAATCCAGCTATAGGGGCACTCTGTACCATTCTAAAGCTGAGAGGACAGAGACAAGAGGATCCTGGAGCTTGCTGGTCAGCTAATCTTGCTTAGTTGATGAGTTCTAGGTTCACTGAGAGACTTGCCTCAAAAATTAAGGTAGGAGGGGCTAGAGAGATGACTTTGCCGTTAAGAGCACTTGTTACTCTTTTTTTTGCCTTTTTTTTAATTTATTTATTTATTAAGGATTTCTGCCTCCTCCCCGCCACTGCCTCCCATTTCCCTCCCCCTCCCCCGATCAAGTCACCCTCCCTCATCTGCTCGAAGAGCAATCAGGGTTCCCTGACCTGTGGGAAGCCCAAGGACCGCCCACCTCTATCCAGGTCTCCTAAGGTGAGCATCCAAACTGCCTAGGCTCCCCCAAAGCCAGTACGTGCAGTAGGATCAAAAACCCACTGCCATTGTTCTTGAGTTCTCAGTATTCCTCATTGTCCGCTATGTTCAGCTAGTCCGGTTTTATCCCATGCTTTTTCAGACCCAGGCCAGCTGGCCTTGGTGAGTTCCCGATAGAACATCCCCATTGTCTCAGTGTGTGGGTGCGCCCCATTAGAGTATTACTCAGCAGTAAAAAACAAGGACTTCTTGAATTTTGCATACAAATGGATGGAAATAGAAAACACTATCCTGAGTGAGGTAAGCCAGACCCAAAAAGAGGAACATGGGATGTACTCACTCATATTTGGTTTCTAGCCATAAATAAAGGACATTGGGCTTAGAATGCATGTTCCTAGAGAAGCTAAGTAAGAAGGTGAACCCAAAGACAAACACATAGGCATCCTCATGAATATTAACCTTCATCAGGCGATGAAAGGAGACAGAGACAGAGGAGCACGGGACAGAAATCTCAAGGTCCAAATCAGGAGCAGAAGGAGACGGAGCACGAGCAAGGAACTCAGGACCGCGAGGGGTGCACCCACTTGTTACTCTTAAAGAAGGTCCAGGTTCAGTTCTTAGCACCCACACGGTGGTTCCCATCAATTCATAACTCAAATTCTAGGGCATTTGATTCCCTCTTTTGATCTCCTTGGGCATCAGACATGCTTGTGGTGCATACACATACATGTAAGCAAAACACTCATAGACATAAAAATAAAGCAAATCTAAAAATGATGCTTTTAATGTTTTTAATTAAGGTCGAGAGCATTTGAGGAAGACACAGATCATTGACCTTTGACCTTCATATATAAGTTCTTGAGCACAGATGCACACACCCACAAATATGGACACACACATACTACACACCAGCACAAATGCTCACACATCCATACAGCAGTAGTACATTTTATATATTGCTTACCTCAGGAATTTTAAGAGGTTTTATTTTGCTTTGTTCAGTCTTTACTGAAACTGGTGGCTATCCTGAGTCTTCGAACAGGGCACCTAAGAGCCATTTCTGTCCCCAACAAGCTGTGGAAAGCATGACTTCTTCCCTTTTAGAGAAGCTCTCACTTAAGAAAAGCTTCCAGCCTTTAGTCCAGGACTTAGAAAATGCAAATGAGTCCAGGGCAGGAGCTAGGAGGAGACTGGAAGATGTTACTAAGCCTGGTATAGGTCCCAAGGAGTTGAGACCCTGCAAACCGCAGAGTCTGAGGCACTCCGTGGACATTCATATGGCAATTTATATTCATAACTTGCATTCTGGTGGCATATCATTTTATCAAGGGAAAATAAACTCTAGTAGCTCAGGTCTTCACAATAACTTGAAAGTAGGAAGTGGGGGATTTCTCCATTTGACAGATAAGAAGACTGAGGCACGGGTTTACTAACTTAAAGCTATACAAGCATAACCAGTCAGCAGCAGAATGGGGGGCTCAAGAACATGTATGTGGAGTCAGGTAGGCTCAATCCAGAAGCTTACATTTGTAGTATGCTTCTCTCCGTAATTTTGAGATGCTGCTTCACCTAGGGAGCCTTGGATTCCTTTTTGTGTAACATGGGTGATGGTGTTCATTTTAAAAGGCTGTTTGAATAATATATGATGTTTGTGTGTGTGTATGTGTGTGTGTGTGTTTAATCAAACCTCTGGCATATGACAAGCCTTTAATAAATAGTAGTGTGTCTCGTCACACTACTAATAAAAAGACGAACAACCCAAGTCTCTTCTAGATGTGCGTTTTCACCCGTGGCCGACCAAGTCGTAAGTCACCCATGGTCTACCAAGACTTAAGAATTCAAAAGATTACTGGGTATTCCTATAGGAGCCTACCAATGAAGAAGCCCAAACCCAAGGGGGTAATGAATTCCACATTTTAAAATGTATCTGTTCAGCAGGTTGGTTTAATGATCAGAGATTAGCTATAAATTTGCATATAGGGAAGAAAAATCATAAATTGTCAGAGCTTGAGGTGACCTTGCTTTCCAGGTGAAGACACTGAACTAAAGAAGTTAAATTTAGCACGCCCATACTCTGTTTCACATGTGTTCTTTGTGTTGAACATATATATGAACATGCACATGCGTACACATATATACGCAAATGCACATACATACTCACACCACACACAAGATCACTGCTCCTAGGGAAATGATCTATGGTGTATAGGTTCCTTTGAATGCAGACATGCCTAGATATTGGCCTACTATATATACTGCATATGATGACCAGGAAAGAAAGAGGATCAGCTAGCAGGCAATTCTACTTTTTGTCCTCACACCATCTACTCTGAAATAGTTGACAACTATGAGTTCTGACTTCTCTATGGTTCTGCCTGCCTGGTGAGTGGCCTGGTTAGCTGAATCCAATTCCCTCAGTCAACCCAGGACTTTGGTCTCTCTGGAGCTTGAGTTCATATCTCACGTGTGAAGGGCTTACTTTCATATATGATTTATCTTCCCACCACCCTGTTTTGGGCTTCTCAACATGAGCTAGAAAAACTTGATGTGTGTGATGCTTGTCCATGTTTTCCATAGACAAGGCTCATTTGGGTGACTTCTTAAGATTGGAACTGGGCAAGGCTGAACTTATGCCAGGAAGCCCTGGTGCGGAGTCCTGGGATTCTCAGCCTAGGAATGATGTCAGTCTGTCCTAGAAGAAACGATTGGAGAGATCCAATCTGGGCATGTTTTCTAGGTCTCAGCATCTGGTTCATAAGACTAAGTAGATAATAACTCTTAATAATAGAGAAAGCAGACAAAAAAGAAGTTTTGAAAGGAAGAAAATGAGTCAAGCTTGGCCATTAAGTCATATTAAGCCCTGACAGAAATCACATAAATAGGAGGCTGATATAAAGAAAAAGTGTGGTCAGCTGTCGATGCAATTGGAGAAATGTCCGTGATTGTAATTTAAAAGTGTTTGAACTGTGGCCCCATGTAAACACACAGGTAACCAGACAAGGACTCCAAAACAAGCATGCTTTAACGTTTCAATGTCCATGATGCTTTCTGTGACTTAATGCAATTGAAATAAAATCCTATTTCAAACCTAAAGGACTGACTTACCGGCTCATCAATATGCCGTGGAAACGCTGAACCCCCAGGTGTAGTGGAAGATATTCAGACAAGAAAGAAAACTGAATACGGCACCAATAGCCACAGTCAAGGTCAGTTTTAGGGGTCGGGCTTGTAAGTCTTTGGAAGAAAAAGCTTCAGTGTTCAGTGACAAAAGAGAACTCACCAGTACAGTGCCTGAGACTCATCCCTCTCCATAAGGAAATGAGGGATTTCCCGTGTGACAAGGGAACAGATGACAGCTAAAATCTATTGTTCAGAAGGATTTTAGGAGGTGTCCTGGAATGCTGGACTTAGGCAGCAGTGGCATGACTTCTCATAAAAATTGGTCATTGGGGTTTGTACTTAAAAGGGGGTGGGGTTGTATCAGGAATGTTCTTCCACTTGAACTTGCGCGGCGGGATCTCCTCCCAGGAGCCATACTCAGCACGTTGCTGCAGTGGAACGCACGGGGTGGACCGGACATTTTACCCATGTAATTAGCTGTATGTCTCCAAGGGGCCAAACCCCTCCCACGGTTTCTAGGTGAAAGCTTTTCTGTTTGGTTGGGTTTTTACTTAGAGATCTCGGATCTGCTCTCAGCGTCCTCGCGTTTTATCCTGCACCATTTACTCTCTGCAGTGTGAACGATCATAGAAGAATGCGCAGATAAACTAGATAATCTCGCCCCCCAGGCTTTCACAGCCTGGTTCCAAAGACAGAAACAGGAATAACTCACCTTAGGAACAGGAGGACGGCAGGAGATGAGCACCTCACGACAGCAGGGGGCGGCAGACAGGAAGCTCACTGAGGGAGCACTACCTCTGTGCCACCCTCCTGTTGTCCCCGCCACTCTGGCTAAAGCACTGTGCATCCTGCCTCTGCACCTCTTTATCAGATCAGCCTGCTATTTTTGGAGTCCTAACTTTCGCCACACTATAGCAAAATACTCCATAGAGACAACAGAAGGGAAGAAAGTTTTGTCTGGACTCCTGGTTTCAAAGGGATTTAACCCATCATAGCAGAGAAAGCAGAGCAGCTGTAGGGACAGGAATATCTGACAGGGGCATGTGAACATCCCAGCAGACCAGGAAACAAGGCACAAGACCAGAACAAGAGGCAAATGGTACATGCAAAGGGGTCTCCTAGCAACCTGCTCCTGCCAGCCAGGCTACACTTCCTAAAGGCTCCACAGTCTTCCAAATAGCATCACATACTAGAGAGCAAGATTTGACAGCTTCAGCCTGTAGAAGGATGTGGCTGACTGAGTGAGAATGGCCCACCATAGATAATATGTTTGGATGTTTGGTTCCCAGTTAGTGGAACTGTTTGGAAAGGATTAGAAGAAGTGACCTTACTGGAGTAGATATGGCCTTGCTGGAGGAAGTGCATTGCTTGGGATGGGCTTTGTGATTTAAATCCCATGCTATTTCTCTCCCTCTTCCCCCTCCCTCCTTCCCACTCCCCCATGCCTCACCCATGTCTGCCGCCTGCAGAATAGGATGCAAAGCTCTCAGTTACCGTATTGTGCCTCTTTGTTTCCCACCATGATGATAAAGGACTAAATCTCTGAACTGTAAGCAAGCCCCCAATTAAAAGCTTTCTTTTACAAAAGCTACTTTGGTCATGGTTGTCTCTTCATGGTACACAGAAATAGAATAGTAATTAAGACTGGATATTTCAGACGCAAGCTGTAATATTCTTTATGGAAATTTTTGTCAAGAAGTATCTTTGCTCTTTATTTTGTGGGTGGCGGTAGTGGTATGTGTGTGTTTGCTGTTGAGAATTGAACCCAGAACCTCCAGCATCCTAGGTAAGCATTCTGCCATGACCAAGCCACACACTTTACTCCCTTTCTTTATTTTTAAGCTTTTTATTACATTTCTGTAATCGTCAGGGAGCTGATATACCGCCGCACAACTCATGTGGAAGTCAGAAGACAACGTGCGGTCATTTGAATGAGAATGTCACCCATATGTTCGGGCCTTGCTGCTTAGTTGGTAGAACTTTATGGGAGGCTTGGGGGGTACTGTCTTGCTACTGGAGTTGGGCTTTGAGAATGTAGAGACACTCACTATTGCTGGATCACTCTTTCTGCTTCCTGCTTTGGATTTGAGATGTGAGCTCTCAGGTGTTCCGGCTGTTCCAGCTTGCAGCCTGGCTTCCCCAGCACAAGAGTAAGGAACTCTTATTCCTCTGCAACCATAAGCCATAAGCCTTTCCTTCTATAGGTTGCCTTGGTCATGGTGTTTTCCCACAATAATAGAGAAGTAACTATGGGGTCAAATTTAGGTCGCTAGGCTTGGCAATTAACACTCGTACCTTCCGTGTTGTCCCGCCAGCTTTGTTCTTTATTTTAAATAAACAACACCCATATGTTGTTTTGAAAGATCTAATGGTTATGATATTCCAAGAAATATATAAAAGTCAGTGACAAACTCATAGTTTCACCAACATGAAGAACATGAAATAGCTGTCACCTTTCAACAGAGACACTGTCCCTGACACAAAAGCCTTAGCCAGGGTCTCCAAGTGAGCACCTTGAGAATCTAAGGATGCTGCAGTAGTTATAGCTTGAGTGTCACAAGTCACCCCAAACAGCTCTGACTTGAGATAACTTATTGTGACCCTGCTTGCCTGTGGGTCACTCAGACAAAGTACACTGGGAAGGGCTCACTTTGTCTATAACAGCATCTGTGGATTCAGCTGGGATGGAGTAGGCAGCTGCCGTTTGCAGGACATGTTGTCTTTCTTTCCCCTATTACTCAATATGGTTAGCATGGGCTTCCTCTCCTTTTCATTTCTTTGATAATAAAACAAACATACATATAAAGACAAGTTGTTGTTTCTCATAATGGACAGAGAGGTTGGCTGTGTGCAATTCATGGGTCAAAACAGCAGCCCAGGGAACCGCATCGCCACTTCAGCCTGTGGACTCTGAGCTCAGGAGCTAGAAGCCCTAGGCATTGGCTTTAGCGCTGGAACCCAGTCTTGAAGCAGCTCCTTGATTCCCACCCTGGTGCTTGCCCCATGCCTGTGTTTCACAAGTCCCCCGAGTCTACACATGGACTCACCACAGCTGACAGGAAAGAAAGGAGCAGCCCTTGGTTTGTTCAGGGCAGTGGAGGTGCCCAGATGCACAGGGAGAAAGGCTGCGTCGATGACCTTGAGACAAGGGCTCCAGCCAGTGGAAGGATATCAGCATTCATAGATGGATGTGGGAATGAGGAGCACAGTGAATGGTTGGGTTTAATACTGTGCGCACACTCCTGATGAATATGCAAATGTGACTTGTAGCAGAAGCAGGGAGGTGAATAACATTTACTAAACAGCAGTGTTAAGCCACTTTGAAAGGGGGTGTGTCTGCAGCATGGTAATGAAATTAATCCTCTTCACCTGTGAATTCTCAGGGGCTTTGGGCTCCGGCCAAAAAACCATCTGACTTGAGTTTGCTTTTCTCAGCGCCTCTTGTGTAAACTTGATGTTAATGGAAAATGAAGCCTCAGAAACCAGTACAAAACAGGAGGTGGTGAAAGACAGTGCTAGAAACCTGCCCTGTTAAAGAGCCTGTTGCTAAAATTCTTCCCCGGGGGAGACATAAGTAATGTCTACCTGTCCCCCCAACATCTCAGTGACAAACTGAGGCAAGATTCTACTAAAGTTCATTCTGGGGGGACCAGTGAGTGTTGGGCTTCCTCACAGAGCACGGGTGAGGGGTTACTTACAGGGTTGTGGGTCCTCCCCCAAAGGCTACACTAGACAGTCTTCATAGGTGGGACACCGCCCCCCCCCCCCAGTCATTTCCAGGTTCGCACATTCTAGCCCTTCCATGAGGCTTTTTGCATGTAAGGCAGAGTTGCAAACAGGTAGTGGGAAGCTGCTGGATAGGCAAGTAAGAGTCATGTGACCCTGCACCCCAACCACAAGGTTGTGTTTACAACCAACCAAACAGAAAGTCTTTGGCAAGCAAGCATGACCGAACCAGGCAAGATGGCCCTTGTTTTGTTTGAGGTTAGCCCTGTACAACAGAACCATAGGCAAAAAGCACTTGAGTTGTGCCTGTTCTGGGCTGTATCAATGATGCCTGAGATTTGTGAGGATGAGCATGGAGGTTATAACAGGCCTTCTTCTGAGAGGCACTGGGTTTGAGCATTCAAGAAAGAATCTGTCTCTTCAACAGCAAAGGAGGCTACAGGCTGACTTGGAAAAGGATTCCACACCAGATCTAAATCCAAGGTCAGACCAAGAAGGTCACCTGTTGGCAGGCGCCAATGACACTTGCTGACAGAATTCTTTTCATAAACTGACAAGATTCTCCTTGGGAGGTCGCTCGTAATCTTGCAGTCTGAGCTAGGCAGGTGTCATTTAGGATCACCCAATACTTTTACCTCCTTCTCTAGGAAATAGCATCTAAAGTCCTTTTGGAGGTCCACTGTTTCCCCTCAGAAGCAGCCTGAAGATGCTCAGCTTTTTGAGTCCATTAGCTCCGTCTGGAACCCCAGTTAAACCAAGTAGATGCTCTCATCAATCGAGAATTGTGTGCATTGGTTTGCAAAGCAGCCCAGGGTTGGATCCTGGCACTGTGGCCCACCAAGGCTTGCTTAGGTCTCTAATCTACCCTTGTTCCATCTTCTCATGAACCTGGTCCTGAAGTCCCCCCTTTTCTGCAAACTTTTAAACTATATGATATCCTCCCAAGTATTTTATATTTCCATCAAAGGAAACTGATACCCATTTCTGCTGCTTGGGCGGGGGGGTGGGAGGGTGGAGCAACCTGAGCATATACATCCTCACCCTTGCAGCCTGAGCATAGGTATCCTCATCCTACCTGTCTTGTCACCTGACCTTGAGCCAGGCATGGTGAGGAGGTGAGCAGGTCTGTCTTTTAGGAAGTTACCTTCTAGGGAACTATACCTTTGCCATAAGGCAGTTTCTGTACTGAAATCAGGACTTCAGTTCAATCCAAAGAATCCACGTAAAACCTTGGCTCAGAGGCAAGCACCTGCCATCCCAGAACTGAGAAATAGAGACAGGGGGATTACTTGGACTTGCTGCCTAGCCAGGTAGCTGGCTATTTTAGTGAAATCCATGTTCATTGAGAGATCTTGTCTCAACAAACAAGGTGGAAGGTGATAGGGGAAAACACTTGGCATCCACCTATGGCCTTTATAAGAATGCACACACATGTGCTTATGTACTGCCTCACACATGTGTACAGTACATATGAAAACACACACACACACACACACACACACACACACACACGGTTCAACCTTGAAGATCTGAAAAGCAAAACAGCCAGCCACTGACTCTTACCTCCACCTCAGTCTGAAATGGCGATCCTCCCAGAATCTCAGAAAGAGACTGCATGTCTGAGAACTGTCTTCCCACTCCAACCCCTGTCTGATATTCCCCTGTAGGTTTGGGATTAAAGGTGCGTGTCATTGTGGCTACTGGGATTAAAGGTGTGTGTTACCATAACCTGCTCTATAAAGCTGACTAGTGGTACTGTTTTACTCTCAGGCCTCCAGGTAGTCTTCATTTATTAAAATGTAGTTGAAATGCCGCTGCAACACTTGGCATCCACCTATGGCCCCCACAGGCATGCACACACATGGGCTGTGCATATGCATCCCCTCACACATACGAACACATACACACACTGACCATGTCATAGGTTCCATGGTGAGTTGAGGTCATGCAGAAGAATGTGGGAGTTTCTTCCTTTCCCAAGATCCCTGCCCTGGATACATAAGTTAGATCTTATTATTAACAGTCCTGTTTTTCAAAGAAACAAACTGAAGCTAAAAGACATAGGCAATTGGATCTTTGCTCTGTGCAGCCCATGGCGCCTGTCAGGAAGCATGGGGACCTTGGAATGGATGAACAGACAGGCTCTCATCAAAACAGAGCTCAGCCACATGCATGCGGTATTCTCCATCTTGCCGGATTGGCAGAGAACTGAGGCTCTGTGCATGGGGAAGGGAATGAAAAATGGCACGGGTAACCATGCATCAGTCGAAAGAAAAAAAAAGTCCTTTTTAATTAAAATTAAATGTCCACTGTAAAGAGGAGACATGCAGTAAGCAACAAATACCCAGAGCCTTGTTTAATCACCTGTGATGAATTATAATTAGGATTTGAAAATTATTGAACTTTTTCCCCCTGTTCACCTTGGCTCTCTGAAGGTGGATTTCAAAGAGTGCGGGAAGATGAATATTAAAAAGTTTGTTTTATACTTGAGCGCCGGAGCTCCCATCTCATTTTTCCATTAAAGCTCAACTTTTGAAATTTTTCTCCACTTTGCAATAATTACATCCTCTGCCTGACAACTCATTACATGACAATGCTTATGCTAATGCGATTCTATAGGCTCCCGGAAGGAAGGCTCCGGGTTTGCAGGGATGGCCTTGGAGGGATTTTTTTTTTTCTCCTAGGGTTCAAAGAGGGCCTGCTTCTACCCAGCCCTCCTGTGCTCCAGGCACGGAATATTGACAGGGCTGGCAGCTTTCACCCTTAGCTGACAGACACCCAGTGCTGGCTTTGGTACCCTTGCCCCCAGGCATCTGGAAGCTAGTTTACTTCATTTTCATTTAAAGCCTGCTTTGTTCTAGAAAGGCAGGAGGTGGGGTGGTGTGCTTAAAGCTTTCTATTTTAACAGGTGGGCAAGCCCATTTGTCTTGCTTGCCCTGCAGTGAAGACGTTTTCTGTTTTCTGTTTCCCTGAGCCTCCTCATCGTGTGATCCTTACTGTGAGTTTCTGTAAAGCCCCTACTCTGGGCCAGCTCTCTCTGATACCCACCCTTGCCTGCCCTGAGCTTGTTTTCCTGTGTGGAACACAGAGCAGAGGAACCAGTAGACAATCACACAGCCTTGCAGCTTGATCCCCAATGCAGTGGGTTAGCTAAGGGATCAGAGATTACCCAGACATAACGACAAGGTGGGGGCACCATGAGTGGGGTGTGAGCCTTACCCACAAAGGTATCAGATGTAAGTTTTCGTTTGAAATTAGAAGGACTTCATGGAAACTTCTGGCAGTGCTAGTCCACAGAGAGGCCAGTAGAGTTCCCCGGAGCTGGAAGGTACTGTCCACTGCCAAAGGGTTGAAAGTTGCTAGGAAAAGCCCAGTTGGTAGTTTCTAAAGAGCCAAGAGAACTAGGAGGGGATGTGGGGCTCTTTCGAGCCTGGGGCTATGTGGTGTATGTGGCTGGGGAATATGCCGATTTTGCTTAAAAGCTTTGGCATGTACCCCATGCTGAGCAGGTGTTACCTGCCAGTTACACACATGCCATCTGACTCATCACGCCCCAGTCAGCACGTGTTGTCTCTCTTGCCTAAGAGAAAACTGAGGGAGGCAATACTAGTTTGGTACCAAGGTAACTGAGATTTCTGCATTGGGGAAATCTGGCCTTTGTTATTGGAATACCTTCTTGAATAGATGTGGTCCTGTTTCATGTCATTTCCCACAATGACCATTCACCAATTATTCCTTTAAAGTAAATTATCCCTCTTCTATTCTCCCTTAAGAAGCCTGGCTGATCCCTGGACATAGGTTAGGAGGCTGCCTTCTGAGCCCCCACGGTTCTCTCACTGACCGTCCTAGCCTGCATTTCCTGAAGACCTTTCTTTAGCTCGATTGTGCCTAACACAGTACTGGTATGGACTATAAACATTACAGAATCTGATGTCTGCTGCATGCTTTTGCCTTGCTGTGCAAACCAGAGACTTATGAAGAACAGGTCATTAAACCTTGACATGCATTTATGGGAAAGATACCAGGTTGGTGTTTGTTTGTTTGGTTGGTTGGTTTGGTTTTTGTTGTTGTTGTTGCTTTTTGTTTGATGTAATTTTGGGTTTTTTGCTTTATTTGTTCATTTGTTTGTTTGTCCTCTTTTCTTATATAGCTGGAAAAACAGAGGCGTGGAGAAATTAAGGGAACTGCTGAAGGATACCCAGCAAGACAATGATGGAGTTAGTGTTATTCTTTCTTTCTGCGGGGTTAGGAAGGTGGAGACGGAACACGAGACACACGGCAGTGCGGGGTTAGGAAGGAGACACAGACACGCGGCGGTCCCACGTGGGTGCACTTTAATGGAGGGGGGTAACAACAGGTGAGGTACTGGGGTGAAGAGATGAAAGGGGAGAGAGGGGGAGAGGGGGGAGAGAGGGGGAGAGGGGGAGGGAGAGGAAGGGAGAGGGAGAGAGAGAGAGAAAGAGAGAGAGAGAGAGAGGCTTGAGGCAACCCTCGTTTTTAACGGGAACGCAGGGGCGTCTGGGAGAAATGTCCTGCACCTGTGCAGCTTCTCATCGCGCTGGTATCCGTAGTCCGGGGGAATGCTGGGAACTGTAGTCTCCAAAAGGAACAACAGTTAGGATGACCTTTTGGGATTGACTTTATTTAAAATGTAGATTCCCAGCCCAGTCCTACTCAATCAGAAAGTACATTTTAAACAACAACAACAAAAATTTTCGGGTAACTTACTTGCACATCTTAAACTTTAAGTTGGCTTTATCAGAAAAAAAAAAGTGCTAGTGAACTGGGGATCTAAGTTAGCATCCTGGCTTTCCTGCTTATTACCATGAGAACATGGCATCGCTCCTTACTTTCCTTATCTGGATTATGAGAAAATTAGAGAGTCTACAAAGCATTAGATGTGAGTATACAATGAGAGCATGGCTACAGTGCCCAGCCCCTTCTAAGCACAATGGGCCTTTTTTGTTGCTAGCTATTCTCTATGCACCACCTTAGCTCAGAAAATATGGACTGAAGGTGTTGGGCTAAAGCAGCCCTGATCTTTTAACTCTGAAGGTTCAGGGAGTCTCAGAAGCTTCCGGTAGAGATGCGATGGGCCCTACACATTAGAACTGTTTCTTTTTCCTCCCACACCCAGGACTGTATCAAACAGCACACAAAGCTGTTTGCCTCTTTGCCCCCTTCCTGGTGCTGTGCTGGGCTGTGCATACGGGGAGGGGGGGGTTCTCCCCCAGCAGAGGCCGACTGGACCAGCAGAGGCCCACTGTTGCTGTCCTTGCTCGCGGTTCTGACTCCTGCTTTCCCATTTTCCTGCAAAAGAATTCTGAAGGAAGCGCGAGTTGATTCGCTGTATGGCTTCTTGATTAGGTGGCAGATTTGTACCAGGGGTGGATGTGACAATCAGGCAGACTTTGATTAGACCTTTCTGATATGTAAATCCAGGTGGATAAGATAAGTGGCGTTAGGCTGGGGCTGGCAACAAAGGTAAGGAGAAATCCCAGGTGACTGGAATTAGAGAAGCGGCTGAGCCATCCGCGTTTGGTGGGAATGATGTGAATTGCAAAGAGCCCGGGATAAACACTCACTTTCAGATGGGCTAATTTATGCAGGAAGTCATTTGAGAAGCCGATTCTCTCATCCCAGAGAGTTCATAGAAGCTAGCAAAAAAAAATGGTTACACACTGGAGTGTAAACATTGGTAATTGGTAATTAATGGGCACACCTACGAGGAAGGCATATGCCAAATTAAATTGATTGCTGAAATCGCTCATTGATTCATTAAGCAGGGTGCGCATTTGTTTCGAGCTCCGGTTTTATCCGGGTACTGTACTGGGTGCTGCAGAGTCTCAGATTAACGGGGCTAGTTTCTGCTTCACAAGGAACACAGACAAAAGGGATGCACTTCCTTCAAGCATTCTCTTTGCTGTCCTTGTTTTGAAGACTGGGGTGGAAGAAAGAACAAAAATCCAATCTGTCCAACCTGGACTCCTATCCCACCGCTTCAGCCATAGTATCCTCCTGGGACAGTAAAGACCTAGCAGACATGTAGGGGGCTCTTCAAAAGGAAAATCTGCAAATGAGGCACGGCTAGTCACAGCCGTCACACAAATCATCACACGGCTAATCGTGATATACATAGTTCTTGGTGCTAGAGAAGAAACTGTTGTTGTCATGGTAATCCCGAAAGACAAAGGAGGGTGGCCTACATCCCCCCAAAGAAGTGACAATTAAAATGATACTTGAGTTGGGGGGCAGTTAGCAGCCTCAGAAGAAACGGATAAAGACAGTCAGCCTTGTGAAGAGGAAGGACCTTGGCCACACTGGGATGCTAAGATACCTACAAGATGGTAAGCCATGAGTAAGGGAGGGTGCGTGAGAGGTCAGAGGTCAGGAGGCCAGTGTATATCCAGTGTAAACCAGGTTACTATGTTGGGCCTCCTAACAGTCAGTATATGTGGCAGAGCAGCCCCATAGTCCAGCCTAGGGACCTCTCAGAAGAATGTGTACTGTAAATTCTAAGAAATTTATATCACCGGAAGAGCCACGCCTTCTAACAAAGGCGGGACTACAGCCTGGCACAGTATGGCAAAGCATTTGCCAAGGAAACAGTAAAACAACAGAACACCAGTCCGAGGAACCCTCATTTGAATTTTAGACCGACCAGCCATCCACACAGCTTCTGGCCCTGACAAACCTCAACTGTCCCCAAGGCTCACCTAGCAGGTGGACCTGCTGCCCTGCCCCTGCTGCTGGTAGTGACAGGAAAATGTGGCGTTTGGAGAGGTGAAGAAACTAGACACCAGGGAGCACGTGCCCTGTGATTTCACTTCCGGGAGGCACCGAGAGCTGCCAGCTTCAGAGACAAAGAGCAGAACGGTGACTGCCAGGAAGAGGGAGGAAGGAGGGGGGAAATTATGGTTTAATTCAGAGATTCACAGTTGTGGGATGAAAACCCTGGGGGTGGCTGCCCAACAGTGGACCACTGAGCTGTGACTTGTAAAATGGTTCGGACTGTGTTCTGGACACACATCCCTCCAAAGTCACATGCCTAAAGCTGTAGACCCCTCTTGTGACTGTATCTAGAGGACCTGGAGGGAAGCAATTAAATGAGACCAGAAGGATGGGGCCCTGAGGCCATTTACCTCACTTCTTTATGAAGAGAGAAACAGTTGCTGGAGTACTCTCCTTCACACAGAGCAAGGACCAGGAGAAGATACAGCAGAAGAGGGAACAGGCAGAGGTCCCTGCAAAAACCAGCCAGGAAGGAGCCCTTCCCAGAAGCCAACACGGCTAGCTAACATCTTAATCCCCAAGCCACTGAATGCACACTCTTGTATTGTGACAGTCAAAGGTGCCTAATTCAGATGCAAGTTTTATATTACGTACGCTTTATCACATTTTTAAACTTGGAGAAGAGAGGTGATATGCACATTTGTGATCCCAGCATTCAAGAGGTGGAGGCAGAAGAAGAAGTATTAATTCAAGGCCAGCCTGGGCTACAGAGGGAGGCCCTGTTTCGGTCGGGGGTGGGGGTGGGTGATGAGCAGGGAAGCAAACAAACAAATAAACAAAACACCAAGTCTTCCTTGAAGCCCGTGCTAGGTAAGCCAAGGCCCCAGCTGCCATTCCCAGCACCAGGCAGCCGCCCTAACACACACTAGTTTGAATCTACTTCCTTTTATCTGTGACCTGAAAAGTCCCTGCTAAAGTCAATGAACTTAAATTTCATTGATCACGTTTTGAATCTCATGCAGCATACGTATTAACTAGAATAAATTTCCCATCCTACGAACCCCCTAACTAATCTCTGCTGCTCTGCTTCACTACCAGGTAGGACCTGTGCTGGCCAATGTCCTCCCCACCCCCCAATATCTTCAGGACAGAGGACACCCAGGCTGGTCCAGAAACAACCCGGGGGGCTTCACGTATTAAATATTGGAGGCTGTCCTTCAAATCCAGAATGCCCTATATTCAGAAATAGCCTCCCCACCCCCAGACGGTTCAGCCTTGAGAAAGGAGGGCTGCTCCTTGTCTCCCTTTTGCAGCCAGATGTGCCTCTTTGCAAGGCTTTTCTTATCTGGCCCTTTAAGGGCAGACACTCAGAAGGGCCAGGCCTTGCTGACAGCCCAGCTTGCTGCTAAAGGGATTTCACACTCTCAGGACTAACACCCTAGCCTATTAGATTGTAGAAATCCTTTCAAGGCAAGTCTGGGCACATGTGTAACTTATCTCAGGAAAACATCACAGAGAGTGTTTGGAGCCAGGGATCCTTCAGCAGAAAGGGAGCGGATTAAACCTTGCCTGCCTTCACTTCCTTCCCGCCTACTTCTGAAGGCTCCAGGACTCCACTCCACTGGCTTGGCAGCTTGTACTCCCCACAGCTTCTGGTGCTGTTGTTGATCCCTACACACCTGCCTCGGACAGATGTGCCATGATCACAGCAGGCAAAGAGCTCCACCTCTGTGTGTATGATAGCGCTATGGAGTGACTCTCAGCACCCATTTGATAGGCCAAGAAACTGAGACTGAGGAACTGTGAGTTGCCTGGATTTATAGACCTTTGGTTGGCAGAGTTAGGATTTGAATCCAGATCTGTTTGCTTTCTGCCCACTTAAGACAACTTGCGCCCAACCCACAACTCCAGTTTCTTTAAAGTAACTGTGGCTGGGATGTGTCTTTACCTCAGTGAGCACCGCCTTGATGAATCTGACTGGACCTTCACTGCTGAGAGCATTGGCCTTTGTCCACATGACAAGCCTCCATTCACGAAGAACAACGGAAATGACCTCCAACCTTTGGCCACTTTACAAGCTGGTCTTATTCTTCCCACTCTACCTATAGTTGTTACTGAGGCAGGAAGAAGATGGAGAATGTCCATGGCCACGTAGCCAATAATGAGGGGAGATGCAGCTGGGTCCCTCTGAACTCATAGCCCGGAGCTTTATGCTGGGAATGTTGTTCCTTCCCGAGACTCCCCCGTAGGCTCAGTGACATCCTCATGTTTCCATTGCCATCATGTACAACGTGCTTTTTCCGTCACCTGGCTATGTATCAGAAGCTTGTAGAAAGTTTAATTTTAAAAAATATGCATTCTTAGATCCTCTCTCAAAACAGTCCATTCCCATCATCATTTTTACCTAAATGGCAAAATGAGGTTGGAGGTCAGGACACAGGGTGAAAGGCGCACGTGCTTCAGTCTCAGTGCTGCTGGGGGCTTGGGGGTTTTGTTTTGTTGTTTCTGGTCTTCCGCCTTGTCTCCATAAAATTTTAGAATCAGGTTCGCCTGGTTTAAGGGCAAGAATGCTTCTCTCATGACTGTGTGTGTGTGTGTGTGTGTGTGTGTGTGTGTGTGTGTGTGTGTGTTGTGAGGAAAAATATGGCTCCTTCATTCATAGATGCAAATCTCACGTGAAGCCCTCCTTGGACTACATTTGATGGTGGGGCTTTCAAAGGAGGAATTTGGAGTGAATGAGCCAGTAAAGGTGGGTTTGCTGTAGCTTTAGAATGGTTGCTCCCACAGTGCTGTTGCTAGAGGTGACAGGGACCTATGATAGTAGGGTCTAATAGGAGGCCCTTAAGACCTTGAAGGGCATGTGGCTTACTTTTCTAGTCACTGTGACAAAATACTTGACCAGAAGCAGCTTGTGGGTGGAAGGATTTAGTTTGGCTTACAAAATAAGAAGGGATCTAGGTTTTTATAGTGGGCATGGTGGCAGCCATGTGAGGGGGCTGGTTACTTTGCTTCCACAGTTAGGAAGCAAAGAGCTAACAGAAAACAGAGCCCAGCTATCAAACATCAGAGCTGCCCCCCACCCCCAGTTCCAGTGACTCATGCCCTCCAGCAAACCCCAACTCCCCAAACTCTATAGTTTTCTAAACCACCAGCTAGGGGCCAAGTGTTCAAACTCACCGCCTGTTAACACCTACAGGTCGGGGGTCTCTGAGCCCTGGTTGTCACCTCTATGGCACACCCATCTTACTGTGTTCCCCGTGTCACCAGAGGCCAGACAAATCAGGCCAACCTAATTTTGTACTTTGAACTTCCAAGATATTGCTAAATAAGTATTTTCTTTACAGGCAGCACACGCTGGGCCTTTGGCTATACTAACAGAAAGTAGCCCCAACCCAAGATGAACAACACCCTTATAGGAGAAAAGAAAGACTGTGGAGAGGCAAGAATACAGTGGAGGACACATATAGAGGGGGCAAAAGGACAGCCCGTGCCACTAACGAAAACCTAAGAAAGGGATCCATGCTTTCCCTTGATTTTCAATCTCTGCTCCCTAGAACCACAAAACAACAAACCTGTGTTATGTAAGCCATGCAAGCAAGTATCTCCTTGTAGTCCTAGGCAGCAAAATAGTACATAGTGTCTTTCCTCCCGACTGCCTTCTGCAGACTTCAGGAGAGCGCTTACTCATCCAAGGGACAATGCGCCTATCTTTCTACTTCCCTGGATCCACATAGCTCTGTTTACTGTGGGGCTTTTTAACTCATCAGAACTGAAAAGCATGTTATTGTCGTCGTAACTTGTATTATTTTTCCTCTCCCGAGAAGGAACTGTTTTCACAGTTTTGCTGGCTGCTGTGTGTCATCTTTCAAGTCTTTCCTTGAACTGTCTGTCAGAGCTTGGGCTTTTTCTTTATTAGAAGTTCTTAAAATACCAAACACATCCTTTATATCTTAAGGATAACAAAAACATTATCCTTTTGAGTATATCCTAAGTATTTCCCTTAGGTTGTTGTATATTACTTGTTTTCATTTATACTTTGTCAAATCTGTTGATTTCTTTAGTTCTAATTTCTCCTTGTCAAATGGTACCCTTAATGTCTTGCCTTCGGTGATACTAGAGAAATAGAAAAAGAAACACATGTATTTTGAACTAGTTGCCTTATTTGGTATATCTTTGAGTATCAAACACAGGTACTTACCTGCTCTCAATCAAAGATGAACTAATTGTCCCAATACCTTTATTAACAATCCATTGTCCTTCCTTGGTTTAACAGGTCCTGTTTATTATCTCCTAACATGTTATAGAACCTGCCCTCTCAGCACTATTTCATTGGCATGTCTTTATGTTATATGTGAGTTATTGTTTTTCCTCCTGGGCAGTATCCATTGCTTGCAAAAGTTATACAAATAAGGAGATGAGGCCTGAGACGAGAGTCATTGTTAAGCCAGAAAGGACCCCCTGAATCTGTGTTGTCTCACTCCCTCATGCAAGCAGATAAGCAATGTTCACTTTTCCTCGATGCACCTTCACAATGATAAGGCTTTCATCTCCTTTGTATTCAGGATTCTAATTCCCCAGTATTTACTGGAATGCCATTAATCATTTTAATCACAATAAACTCAGGCTCGGAATGTGAATGTCCTAAGAGTTTAGACAGCAGTTCCGTTTTAATTTCTCAGTAATTAACTTTACCATATTTTTATAGTGTTATCGGTGCTGAGAATAAAAACTTGCGGAGGAACCTGAAGAGCACAGGATGCCTTTGCCAGGAGAAGCCTGTGGGTAGGAGAGCAGCATGGCAGAATACAGATGTTTCCTATTGGTCTGATGCAGCTATGGGCTGCTCTTCCCCTGCGAAGCGGTTGCTGCCCACAGACAAGGAAATTAAAATAACTTGAATGCCTCGCGTGTGTGCGGCTTCTCTTAACCCTCACCAGCAAAGCTCAACAAATTTTTACACAACAGTTAATGGAGTGACATGGAGGGAGGTGGGTGGGCTCAGAAGACTTTAGGGCATGGGAGAGAAAAGCAGCAAAGTGGCCCCGGAAGACACAGCGACAGAGGTCAGTGGAGACTGTAGACATTTCTGAGGCCCTGGGACTAAAAGCACAGTTGGTGGCCTCTCTGATTCTGGGCCAGGCAATACCTGTAAGTCTGACCCATCTCCTAGGACGCAGGTATCTGCATTCTGTATTTGAACTTTCGAATCCATCTTAGTATGTATTATCAGTGACCTTTGGCACACCTCGTCATTGGACTGAACCTGTTCTCTGTAGCTGGAAACAGAAATAAACATGCCTCTCTCATAAGATGGAAGAACAGGAGCAATCTCTCACTACTCTGCATCTAGAGGCTGAAATGGGCGCTCCTGCTCCAATCTTCATCCTGAGATTGCTTTGTAGGCCTATAGTGACACACTCCTGTTATGACTGAGGCGTGCAGAGAATTAAGCCATAAAGTTCAGACAGCAAGACTCAACTCTCTCTTTTATTAGCAGTGTGTGACCTGGAAAAAATTTTTTTTGTAATTTTTCTAGTACAGTCCCCTGATACGTAAAATTGAGACTAGTGATCCCACAGCAATTTGGGGCTCAGAGTTTTAGTGAGAATAAATTACCTAATGGTTAGGGCTGAGCGTTGAAACCCTCTAGCTGTTATTTGCCTTCCAAACGTGAGATGTTGTTATCCCACAGAGACATCTCGACAAGCCCTGAAACCCTATGGATGTTGCTATCCTTGACTCTGAAATTATCTCATGGAAGACTCTTCATACCTCCAGCAAAAGACAGGAATATTTGGGCTGGGAGAGTTAATGGGAATAAGATTTTAATTCAATTAGGAAGAGCTGTTTGCCAAGCAGGACTGTATATTCCTCTGGGACGACGTTCCAAATGCCCACAGCTGTGTAGTGAGACAGTTCTTTGCTGCCTGTTCTGTTCACTATAGAGAAGAGACAAGCCAGCAATCCTCCAGGAATGCTGGAAGTTGACTGTGAATATCAGTATAGAATTCATTTGCTTGAGAAACATTTTCTATTTCTTCTCCTGAGTTTGCCACATCTTAGACTCTGTGATAGACACCAACACAGATAGAAGTTTCATTCTAGCTTCAGGACCCTTGGTTGTAATCAACAAAGAGAAATGGCAACATCTAACTTTGAGAGGGCAGTGATTTGAGACAGGGTTTCTTTATGTAGCCCTGGCTGTCCTGGAACTTGCTATGAAGATCTGGCTGGTCTCAAACTTCAAGAGCTCTACCTCCCTCTGCCTCCAGACTGCTAGAATCATAGGTATACACAGTTGTGCCCGGCCCTCCATCTAACATCTAAATTATAGGAAGGTTCACAGTGTTGAGAAAAAAACTGGACACCCACAAGAGGAGATTCCTGTTTAGGTAGGAATGATTCCAGTTCAACTCCCTCTCACTTGTTTGTGGGTTTGTTTTTGAGAGAGTCTCATATGTTTCAGCCTGGTTTCTAACTCTCTATATATACGCTATGACCTTGAATATTCTCTTGTCTCTACCTCTGAAGTTCTGGGGATTCGGGTGTGCTGTCCCGGGGCTTTGCTTGTGCTGTGTAAGCACTGCACCAGGTAAGCCACATCTCAAGCTGTGATTTCAAACTCTTTCTACGTGTGTGTGTGTGTGTACGTGTAAATTGTGTGTGTGTGGGCGTGTGTTTATGTGACATCAGAACAAAGATGAGTGTGATTAAAATCTTTATCAGTCATCTCATCAGGATCACAGGAAGGGGCTGTTAGCCTTCTCCTTCAAGGAGAAGTAAAATTTTAGAATAAGATAGAGGACATGGTGGAAAAAAATGGAAACGATAAGTGTTTATTACACTCCCTGCCTTGCAAGTGTCCTAAAGTGCCTCCAAAGTGTTCCAGAAAAGACAATATGGAATTGTGGGCATGTGTCTGGAGGCCACCAGTTCACCCAGACTCAGACATGAGGCAGAACAACAAGTATGAGCTGAAGTCCAAGGGAAGAAAAGGAAGACATTAACTGAAGGTGATAGGGAGAAAAGAGGTCCCTGGCCTCTGTATTAGTGACTTTTCTGTACTGATAAAATAAAATACTGATATATACAGTGATAAAATACCATGAGCAAAAGCAATTTGCAGAAGAGAGAGTTTGTTTCTCACAGTTCTGGAGAGATGTAGTTTATCATGGTGGGGACAGCATGGCATGGTGTCAGGAGCCAGAGCAGAGAGACCCACATTTTATCTGTACATGGGCAGCAGAGATGGCAGGAACAGGACTGCCAGCCCTCAGAGCCCACCAGTGTACTCCCCAGCCCAGTGCTGCACTCCTCAACAAGGTTCTACCTCCTAAAGTTTCCGTAATCTCCTCTAACAGTACCCCTAACTGGGTACCAAGTGTTCAAATCCAGGGGCCTATTGGAGATATTTCTTACACAAACCACAACATTCAGCCTCTGGTTCTTGAAGATTATATTATAAAGCAAAGAGTACTACAGCTTCAAAAGTAGCAATAGCCTTTAATAGTCTCAACACTGTTTAAAACTCCAAGTCTTTTCTGAGTCTCAAAGCAATCTGTAAACTATGACCCACTGCAAAACAAAAACAAAAAGAAAAAAATGACAACAACAACAAACACTTTAAATTACATAGTTACAACATAAATGGCATATGGAATATACATTCCTGTTCTAAAGGGAGAAATGTGGGCAGAGTGAATAAAGATTGGACCAAAACAAGACCAAAATCTTGCATGGCAAACACCAAATCCTGTGGCCCTATGTCTAGTATCTAGTGCTTCAATTTCAAAGGTCTTAGATGGCTCAACCTTTCTTGCTTTACTGGCTGCAATGTACATCTGATTCAGGCTGGTTCAATTCCTTGTATGTATCTCTTTTTGGAAGATATCCCATGATACGGTACAGGAGTCTCCAACATTGTGATAGAAACGTCTCCGATATTGTGGTAGGGGCATCGCCAACATTGTGGTACGGGCATCGCCAACATTGTGGCATGGGCATCGCCAACATTGTGGTATGGGCATTGCACACATTGTGGTGTCTCCACCACAACCCAGGCTTCAACGTCATAGCTTCACTTCCTGATTTCTCTGGGACTCCAACCCTGCGACACATTGCCTAGCCTTAGTGGTTCTCTAAAAGTACAGAGGAAAAATCTACAAGACACCTCAATCTTGCATCTTTCTTGTTTCCAAAGCCAGTACCAAGTAGACGAGACTGCCAAGCTTAGCTGCCAGCCTGGGATGTACCCTTGCCACTTTTGCCACAGCTACACCAGTTTTTGTATGCGGTTGCTATCTAGGAGCAGGGAACTCTTTCGGCTCCTTCTTTTTCACAACTTGTAGCTTGAGTTTGGCAAAGGTCCTGTGGGCACCTTTCCTGTCTTTCCAATGCAGAACAGGGGGCTTCTCTTTAGTGGCCTTAATGTCCTTTACAACAACAGGCCTTCTCCCCACATGGCATGCTGCAGGGTTCAGCTTCCCTGTGCTCTTTCCTTCTCAAACTACACATTTTTTTCATTTCTTTTTACTTAGCTTGTTGTTCTTTTACAATGTAGACATGCATAATATTTATCAGTAACAACCATTCCATAGTCTCAAAATTATGCTGTCTTGAAATTTCCTGTGCCAAAGAAATTATATCATTATTATATTTAAATTTGGATTCACGAAAATTTTTAGGACATGGACAGAATTCAGCCAGATTCTTGCCAAACTATCATACAGCTGGCCTCTCTGCCAATTGCTAATGCAATCATTTGTTCTCTCTGAAATTTTATGAGCCAGACATCCACTGTCCGCTTTAGTGTCAACGTGACTGTCTTCCGGGTTTCTGCGAGGAAAGCCCATCAAGTTCTGCTTATAGCATTCAACCTCTTTTCTAGTCCAAATTCCCAAAGCCATCTCCATAGAAAACAAAAAAGCAAAACAAACAAAATGACCATCAAGTTATTAACATCCACAGCCCCTCTTCTCAGCTACCATGACCACAAGCAACTTAGAGAAGATTTGGCTTAGTATTCCAGAGCGTCCATAATAGCAGGGACAAACATGGCATGGCAGCAGGAACAGGAATCGGAGAGATCACGGTTTGTCCAAACACAGGGCATAGACACAAAGAGAAGGAAGTGGCACAAGGCTATGAACCTCAAAGTTCACCAGCAATCGCGTACTTTCTGCAGAAAGAAACTTCTAAAAGATCCCACAGCCTCCCCAACAGTACCACCAGCTAGAGATCAAATATACAAATTCTTGAGCCTATGGGAACATTTCTCATCTAAACCATATTGCTGTGAACTGTTCCCTTTCCTTCCTGAAATCACATGATTTGGAGCCTCGAGTCACCTTTGCTGTGGAGATGCTTTCTCCCCGCTTTTGCACACTTGTGTTTTGCAACCTCATTCTCATCCCTGGCCAGATTATTAACTCTCCAAATTTGATCAGCCCCCATAAAGCTAGCACATATGATTGCTGGACAAAAACCCATGTCACTCCAGTGCCCAGGAATTAGTCCCTCAGTCAAGGACATGGGATGGGGTTCTAGTACATCTAAATAACTTGGCCTCAAAACCAGTCCAAAGAAGTGAAGTGAAATGAATTCTTGAAAAACGTTTAGAAGGTCCTATGACCCTTTCTTTCTATTTAATTAATGGTTAGATATTCTTGACCGGGTTGAATACTTATCTACATTGTGCTCCGGGGTCTTGTGCTAACCATGCACATAGCAGTCAGTATTCAACTGCTATATTCCTAGGTTGTGTTTAGTGTGGTGTTGGATGTGCTTCCAGAGGCCCAGAGCTATGTGGCTGGGAAGGATCTTACAGGCTTGTGCATGTCTCAGGGGCTTGAAAGAGATCATGGAGGTGTGTATCAGATGCGTTGGCTTTGAGGCCAAGTTATTCAGATCTACTAGATTCCCATGTCCTTGACTGTGGGACTAATTCCTGGGCAATGGAGTTATGTGGGTTTTGTCCAGCAACCATGTGTGCTAGATTTATGGGGGCCGATCAAGTTTAAGGAGACAAGTGAAGCGATCAAGACTCTGTAGGACAAGAAAATGAAGCAACATCTAAGAGAGGCCACTGTACAGGCTCAGCAGGATCCGTGAAGGAAAGTGAGGTCAGTGTTGCCCAGGCACCTGATTTTCCAAAGAAGATTAAAAAATGAACCTTTGTATAGAGTTTTATGAGTTTTTTTTAAAAATGCAGGCAGAATTATAATAATTTTAAGCCAAGAATAAGTGTTGAATTTTACAAATCTCCTAGTGGATCTTACCTCCTAGGTTTAGAGGGTTTCTCCACCTATAGGCGGTTCAGCCATGCACAGGAAAGGGTCTGGGTAGAGGAAGTTCCTTCAAAAAAGTTCAAAGAAAGGAGGTGCTGGGCCCTTTAGTTCTAGAAGAACATGAGAAAAAGGAAGGACAGTGAGGGAGCAGATGAGGACATAGAGTGGGAGGAGGCTTATTAACATCTTGACCCCTCACCTCTGGCCACATATGCACACATATCTAGCCAAGCAGAAGAGAACGTATGTGGGAGATATCCAGAAGCCAGGGACACTGAAGCCCAGCATTCCAGGAACCTTGTCTTCCCTGGCTTCCTCCCCAGTGTTACAACAGAATTAGACCACAATCCCACTGATAAAACTCATCTTCTCCTAAAAGGAAGGAACTTAGTCCCTCAGGCTTCACCAAATCATGGCTCACCCTGTGGGGGCAGCACCACCTTCCCTGAACAAACGACCCCGGGTTACCTAAACAAAGTCAGAGCCTTGTGAATTCAGACAGTTGGGATGACCGTGGCTATGAGAAGCAGGCTTTGCCATGAGCTGGAAACAGAAACAGGATGCACGTCCCCTGACACCCCATACCCAACAACCCTGAAGGGGAACCCTGACATTCACAGTCTCATGGACTTGATATTTTCGCACGGCATGTCCAATTTCCCTGAAACTTACCTGTTGAAATCTTAATCCCCAAAGTGACCATGTTTAGAATCATTGGGTGGACGTTAGAAGTAGAGGGACTTAATCGAGACGAAGCTTCCATGGCAGACAAGAGCCCAGGGTTTCCTGGCTGGATACCACCTGAAAACAAGAGTAGACAGCAATCTGCATGCCAAAACAAGTCTGCGGGAATATTCATTCACCTGAGATTCACTAAGCCCAGAAACATAGGGAAAAAATTCCTACTGGAGCCACCCAGCCTACTGTGCTTATTCAAGCTGACTGCTGTGCCTAAGACTGCCAGCCTGCCCTCGGGAACTCAGCACAGGCAGAGGAATAGACTTTCATGGGCCGTTTGTCCAAGTTTCCAATAAAAGCGGTATGCCACTCCACCAGTGCTTTTGGAAGAAGTCATTCCCGTTCTCCTTCAGTACATGCCTATCATTTAGCATGCTTTCCATCCATTTGCATAAATATGAATTTAATATCAATATTAAACAGCTTAATATAATAAAATATATTCATATATTCAATTTGATATAGCAGATATTACATGGTAAATATTTAATATGAATTGATTTCATATAAAGCTGAGCCCAACGACGTCAGCTCCAGCATTCCTATTTCATAGACTGGAACACGGAGATGCAGAGAGGTTTAGAATTTTGCCTATAATCACTCAGCTCGAAGGCAATCAGTCAGTCCTGCCTTCAAGCACACGCCACGTACCAGGCTGAAGCAGACACTCCAGCCAGGAGACTCTCCATTGTATTCAAATGTTTCAGATTTGGGACACTCGGAGATCCAGCACAGCCCACTCCTTTGAAGCTCATAGTATTTAAAAAAAAAATAGAAAAGAAAACGAACCATATATTTAGGTCGCTCATTTTATTTTTTGTTTCCCTAGAGTTTTCTCTGAAGTGTTATACTAAAAATATGTCATTCTATTAATGTCTTTTTTTTTCTTTTCCAATCCTCTGAAGCCTTAAAAGATTCTACCTTTGTGAAGTATAGAAATTGCCTTGATTTCTTAAAGTGACAAAAACAGTCTGGATGGTTGACAAGGAGCTCCACAAGCCCTCAGGCGGAACTAGCAACTGTTGGGTTCTGAGAGGCCTCTGCAGCAGATCCCACGAGGAGGGAGTCCAGCCCTAGCTTTGTCTTGGAAGCTCATTCTCTCAGCTCTGTTTCCTTGGTACTCAATGGGGCTGGGACAGAAAATAGAAAGCACTTTGGTCTAGACTCATCCAGGAAACCCCATGATCTACTGCCTGCTCCTGGATACTATCTGACAGATTTTGAACAAATGTCTTTGACTCCCTGGACCTCCATAAACTCACTTATGAACTGGGATATGGTCACATCTCTGCAGTGAGTTTATCCCACGTATGAACCTAGGATATGGTAGCATCTATATCACAGGGTTGACCGGAAGTGGGATGCGTTGATAGGAAAGCACTGTGTGATGTTTGAATATTGCTTACACACTGGATCAGGACTGCGGCATCAAGCATTGGTCCAGCTCTGTAGTTTAGGCTCTGTGAAGACTTAGCACCTACACAAGGTACTTCCTTCCTGCTCAGGGCTCACAGAGGTGATCAGGCACAGCTAAAGGTGTGAAGACTTGACTCACTACTAAATAAAGAAAGAGAAGTTGGATGCAGATGGTTAGGGCTACTACCAGCTTCAGGTATTGGAAGGACCAACACCATTTGACTAAAGGGTGAGGCTTGGGCCATGCTTCCTCCAAGGGGATTCAGGAACCAAGAGTAGAGGCTATGTGAGAACTGGAGCAAAGCCCACATAAGGATGCAAGGTCTCTCTATCAAGTGACAGAGATGGGATGGCTTCTGGAGAGGCAATGAGCTATGTCTCCCTGGAACTGGACAACAGAGGTGGCTGGCCATGTGTAATAGTATTGTTGCTGGTGGGAGATCATGGACTATTGTTAGCCAGTTAAAACATGGCTCAGAGGTTAAGAGCATTGCCTGCTCTTCCAAAGGTCCTAAATTCAATTCCCAGCAACCACATGGTGGCTCACAACCATCTATAATGAGGTCTTGTGCCCTCTTCTGGCCAGCAGGCATACACACAAGACAGAATATTGTATACATAATAAATAAATAAATAAATAAATAAATAAATAAATAAATAAATAAAAAATATAAGATAGATAATAGAGTATTTAAAAAAAAGACATACTGGCTGGAGGCTGCTCTATTTCCACAACCTACTTGCCTAGTCTGATTCTGAACACTCTGGGCCACTGTCCATCTCACAGTAGCAGAAGCTGTTCTGAGCCAGCCCTCGTGCTTAGAGCATGCTGGGATTATTGAGATTAGACCATCTGAACGTGCTTATATCTCTGTTCCTTAAATATCATGGGGATAACTCTTCCCCCTGGCTTCTCCCCATCCTTCAGTCCACACCAGTGCTTCTAAGACGCCTCTCCAGGAAGCCTCCGCTCCTTGACACTCTCCCCGTCTCTCTTCTGCTCCACATCTGATCTTTCTGCACCACTCCGTACCACCTAACTAAGATGCTTCAGAGGGTGCGCGTGGCAGGTGACGTGATTGTCGCTTTTCAGGCCAGGGGCTTATGAGCCACAAGCTGCTGTCCCCCATGCCTTCCTGCCTGCTCCATCCAGTCGGTGTGGAGTGACTTCCAAAGAGTCTGAGCTGACAGGCTTCCCACTTGATGCTGACAAGAAAGACCACGGGCCTGCTCTCTTCCACACCAAATTCTGTCATTATTAAGAAGAAAGGAAAACTAGAGATCAAGTAGGGAATGCGAGTAGTCACGTTAATTAGGGTTCCACACAGTCACACCAAGTGCTTTCGGTCTCCGTTCAGCCAACCTTTCCGGCAGTCTTTGGGCAGATGTTGTTTTCCCTGCCTGATTTACAGAGGCAAAGTGAGGGTCTCTGCCTGAGCAGGGTCTGAGATGGGTGAAAAAAAACAAAAAAGAGGCTAGATATGAACTCTGCCGATTTTGTCTCCAAAGCTTGCTATCATTGTCCCCAGAAGAAAGAAGCCAAGATTTAGGGAGCCTTTGTCACCATGGAGAAGACTAAGAGAAGGATCCTGCTAAAAATAGAACAAATACTAAAATCTTAGCTCTCCTGTGGTAGGCTTGCTTGGACTCAGTAAACACTGGCTCGCAGGTGGGGTCCACCTCAAGTGTTGCTAGAACACTCTGGGTGCAGCAAGAGAGGGGCCATTCTGTACAGGATGGTGATCGCAGTTTACTGTCTGGGAGTGTTGAGTTTTTCTTTATTTGGGTAAGTCCGATCCGTCAAAAGAAACCGAAGCACTGAAGGAGGCCCAGCACCTGTCATGGTAAATTATTCATATATTCAGGCAGTGATTCAGCAGCAGGTAGCAAGAGCTGACTGTGTGCAAAGGCTTGACCGGCTTGCTCCAGAGAGCCAGAAAAGGAGTCAGTAACACAGCCCAGACTCAGGGGAATGGTAAATGCCAACATAGACGAACGCACGCGCACACGCACTCAGCAGCAGCCAATGCATGTGTAACTAGATTAATAAGCTAATCATTGCACGTCGACCCTTTGGCTATCCAGCTATATCCCTAGCACATCCTGGCAAACATCAGGAGTTTGACTGGAGGGAGAGTGTGTACCTACTACCAGCTGTGCACCTGGGATGCGCAAGGTAAAGTCAAAAGGCCCAGGGGAGGGTTACCTGGGTCTCGGGGGGTGAGGGGGATGGTCTGCCTGATGTTATAAGTGATGATAGCCAGTCTCTCCTGGAAGCCTTGGAAAATAAGCTCTAGGCAAGGAGCCACCTGACCTGAAGAAGCAAGATCCAGTCCAGGATGGACCCTGACTCCCCAGGGACACAACTTCTGTCATATAACTCATTGGGCCAGCACTCTGCACTAGGTACTGACCCATCTGAACCCAGCAGAGCCAGAAGGTGAACCTGTCTATGCTTCGAGTCATGGAGGTGTAGCACAAGAAGCTCGTGGATAAGAAACTCAGAAATAGACACGTTGGAAGATCTCTGCGCATGGCCCCATGGTGGCCAGGAAAGTGCCCTCTGGCAGGATTTTGATTTGCAATCCCTGGATTGACCTAATTTCACTTCTTTCATTTGCATGATAAATGAAAATGCCAGAGTGGAGTCCCAAAGGGCTTCCTCCCTCATTGACAGGCACCTGGGTCCCCTGGCTGCCTAAGGGCAGTTATGGAATGTGGGTACCCCTGTGAAAACCAGATGGGGACCTGTTTCACACTTCAAGAGAAATGGCTTTCAGGGACAGCTTGTGTGTGTTTGTGTGTTGATCTCTGCAGTTTGGCTAACAGTTTTGGAGCTGTGTCTTGAAGCTCAAGGAAAGGAAGTGGAGGAGCCATAATCTGGACGGAGGAAGACACAACATGGCATCCCTAGGAATGAGAGCCTCTGAATGAACAGGGGTCCGCCTGCCAGTGTCTCCCTTGGAACTCCAGGTCTGCTCATCTGTGGAAGACAGAAACTCCCTTTGGGCCCTCCTTTCCATGTGGTGCAAATGAAGACGTGAGTGGATCAAAGTCTGGCTTAGGCTTCCAACAGCTCCTACCATACCTCCTATGTGATCTTTAAAAATCAAAGATTCTCTCCAAGCCTCCTTTCTGGATGTAAATTACATCTACTACCAAGATCAGGGTAAAAATTAAATGATAGACTATCTTTAATATCCAATTAAATTAGATATCACTTGTAAACAACTATATTTTAGAACTTTTTTGTCTCATTTTGTTGTGTTTTTTGCTAGACAGTTTTAGCCACACAACAGGTCTTGGTACAGAAGCTTGGGGTTAATGGTTTCCAGTGACATTTCCCTGATTTATGAATAGTTTCCAAACCTCTTCAAGCTACAGTTGACTCTTCCTTAGATCCTGAGCCTGGATAACAGCCATCACCCCAGGTCAAAGTGAGGAGGACATGGTGAAAGCAACAGCCCAGAAGCGACAAAGCACTCTGCACATTCTCCCGTAATAGCAAAGATGATCAGTGTGGGTACCAAAGCATCCCATCAGCAGCCCTGATGGCCTTCTTCCCGGAGCATTACTGTCATTTTCAGCGGTGGCATTCATTTGTATGCAAACAATTACTGTGCAATAAGCCTTCACTGCCTCTCCTGCTCGGAAGTTGCTAGCTGCAATCTCATTTACATTATTAATTTCTGTAGTAAACCTTTTGCAGTCAAGGTGAGTAAAGAAGCAGCCACCGTCCAGGGGCCTGTGGGGAAGACGAGAGCCTTCAAAGCAAGAGGCCTAGGCAGATACAGCATGGGCTGCTCCTCAGGAGGTCAAAAGCAACCAAGTATTAGTGGTTTGGGGAGTCTTTGCCCTATATTGAAAATAAGCTTGATTTAGTGTGTGTGTGTGTGTGTGTGTGTGTGTGTGTGTGTGTGTGTAAAATTCTTTTAAATAATTTTTCTCAGTACCTGATTTCAGGCTGCTTTATGTAACCACTACAAATCAGGTATATCAAAACAAAGAAATCTAATGTCTAACAGTTCTGGAGATCTAAAAATCTGGTGTGGCAAGGCCACATTTCCTCTCAAACCTATAGAACCTATTTCTATCTCTATCTCTATGTGTGTGTGTGCGCGTGCATGTATATTATACAGACTCCCTCCCTGTCTCTTCTCATCTTCTAGTGATTGCAGATCTTTGTTGAAATTCCTTCTCTAGTAAATGCATCCCTCCAGCCTCAAGTGTGTTAGTTCCTTTGGTGTCACCAAAACCAAACCCCTGGCATGAACAACTTAGAGGAGGAAAGGTCTATCTTGGCTCATAATTTCAGAGGGTTTGGTCCATGGTAGGGAAGGCATGGAAGACAGCTCGCAGTGGCAGAGAGGAAACCAAGAATAAGACCCAGAAGTTTGGGATAACACGATCCTGGACCTCAGCCCCCTCCACAAACACACCCAGTGACCAAGTTCCTTTAGCCAGGCCCCACTCCCTAAGTTTCTACTACCTTCCAAAACAATACTACCATGCGGGTAGTAAGCATTCAGAATAGGGGCCCCTTGGAGAGGCATTTGTATTCCATTCAGAGATTGCAACTTTCTTCCTTCCTCAGAGCATCCTTGCTCCTTTCTTTCCTGTTGGGAACTGCAGATCAATGGACCCTGAATTTCTTGTAAACAACTTGTTTTCCTCTGCTCCAAGCACAAGACCCTCATGGCAGGGGAATGGGTTCTAATGAATCTACAGCTGAAAGATCCCGAGAGCTGGGGCATGACCAGAGCCCTAGAGAAGCTGCCCCTGAGCCCAATAAAGTGGGCATTCTTGGCATTTTTGTATCAAGGATGACCTGTGTCCCTGTGTCTCTGTCAGTGTGCATGTGTTTTTAAGTCTCCAGCTTAGTTTCCAGCTAGCGTACTGTCCTGCCGTGTAGGTGCTACACTTTTCTGTAAGGACAGTGGCCATATGGGATTGGGTGGGTAACCCATTCCAGTGTAACTTCATTCGAATGTAAGTGACCATAGCCCTATACACAAAGCAGGATAGCATTCTATGGTAACAGGGTTTACAATCTCATGGGTGTTTTCTTAGAAATAGATACAATTTAAGCCTTACCAGCCAACATGCAATGATTTTGCATCCTTCATTATTAGTGGTCAAAATATGAACTTTGAGGGACCAGAGACTCAGATCATCATTTCCATGGTGTCTACATTAGCACTTGGCATGAATGAACAGAATTATGAGTGAAGCTACAGCCAGGGCAGGGGAGTGAATCTAAGGTCTCTGCGATCTCAGTACTCAGGTCCCAGTATCCTGTGCTGGAAACGTCTTTCCTTCTTTCCTCTATTTCTTCTTCCCAGGGCTGGGCATAGAACCCAGGCCTTGCACATACTAACCAGATGCTTGTCAGCTATGCTCTCTGCTCTTCCCAGCACTCTAACCTGCCAGTCTCTTAACCTCCCTGCAGCTACGTCTTCATTGCTGTAACACGCCATACCATTTCACAGCACTGCTACAGTAACTGAATGACTATTCAGCTCTAACTCCGCCCTGCACTGCATGCATTTCCTATCTCACTAGGTGTCCATTCCTTATTATACAGCTCTGTCTTTTCCCCCTTCTTTCAATGTTTTGACCTTAAGCATGACTTATTCTCTCAGAGGCTCTATTTCTCAATCTGCCCTGAGGTCTGAAAATAGCTCTCCCAACCTGAGCCATAGAGTTGATAGGAGACGAAGCTCTGGCAATTGTAATGGTAAATTTTGGTTACTGATTTGACAGTGTGGACTCCTGGGAAAGGTGTCTCGGTGAGAGCTGTCAGGATCAGGTTGGCCTATGGTAGATTATCTTGGTGATAGGAAGACACTGTTCACTGTGGGTGGCACCATTCTCTAGATAGGGAATCCTGGCTTGCGTAAGAGTGGAGAAAGCAAAGGGAATGTAAGCATGTATACTTTTATTCTTTCTGCTCTCTGTGGGTATGATTAGCTGCTCAGTTCCCACTACCTTGATTTCCCTGAAGTGATTAACTGCAACCCGAAATTGCAAGGCAAATAAACTCTCCCCTCAGTTGCCTTTGTTAGGGTATTTTATCACAGCAATGGCGAAAGAAGCCAAGACAGAAATTTAGGAGCAAGTATTTTGGAGACTACGCAGAGTCGGCGTTCCTATCATCAATTTAAAGGTGCTATTAACATTATCCAGCATTTATGCTGTTTCTCCATAAGGTTCAAAGAGATTCATCGCCATTGATGTCAGTGATTCCTTTATAGACAATTTGTTAAAGCCCAGAGAGGTTAAGAAATTTGCATAAGATCACAGAGCCGTTTGCATGGCCAACAGTGAATGCCATTCAGTTCCTAGAGCATCCCTCACCCTGCCCTCTGTTCCCTGCCAGCCTTGTGATGATGGTAGGGGTAACACAGTAAGGACTCCAGAAATCTTGCCCATTTATGTAAATTTTGGAAGGCTCCTAGTCATCTCTAATTAGTTTGTTTCACCTTCTACCCTTTTCTGGAAGGAACTGTTTTCATGAATGAGAAAGTAAGGGCTGAATTGAATAGTCGGTCAGAAAATAAGAAGAGAGGTCCTTCTTACCAGCCCTGAAGATTGGAGCTGTGTGACTTGACTCCCAGAGTCGTTTGCCAGTCCTTGACCTCTGCTACCTGTAAAGCCACTGGGGTACAGGCCCTGAGATGCGCTGATTCCTGAGCCAGGACAAGTGATACCCAGAAAGAAGCCACCAGTGAACATGTCACCCCTAGCATCTGACGTGTCACTTGGGACTGGAGTCTGGCAATCAGATTATCTCTTCAGCTGCAGCTCTCCTCCAGCAAGGATCTGCCCTTGCCTTCAGCCTGTTTGGCTGGCAGTAACTTTGACAAAGGCACGGTCCTACTCACTTTCCTGCTTTCTCTAATGCTGCCCACTCGGTCCTTTCAGCAGGAGCTGGGCTGGTGAGGCAAGTGTATTCCACTGATTGTGAGCCTGGCTTTCTCCCAGCAACCTCTGCTTCTGTGCCTGCCTTCTTCTGGGAATTGGAAGCCACTTGACCAGACCTGTTTCGAATCAGTAGCACACTGGTTCTCCCATCTCCAACTGCTATCTTTCCGTGAACATCCTTCTCCCAAAGCTGCTCTTCTCTTCCCTCCTGCCATCACTGGACATCTCTGAAGCCTCCCAGGCCAAGTCACGTGGGTTGCATCAGTACCTCCTCCCCAGTGTGACGGTCATTCTTTGGTCACTCCTTTTACTATGCTCTGCTCATCAATTCAGCGGATCTTTGGTGAGTGCACCTGACACCAGAGTCTGCTTTCACACAAAGCACAATGCCTAAGCTATGGGAGGAACTGCCCTGGGTAGGTATAGAATGAGAGACTCCAGCACATCCTGGCCACAACCCCAGCCTCCTGGCTGTCTGACCTTACAAAGGCCTGGCATCCTCAGGAATTTCTGGAGCCCCCTTTATTGTGAGATTAAGCCACTATGAATATTTATATGACATGGTTAAGAGAGTATGCTATTGTGTGTACCAAGTCAATTGATGTCCTTGGGTTTCCCACCTGTAAAATGGTTTGTTAAAGATGAATTCTGTTTGTTCATGAGCAGTAACACATACTATTGGAAGGATACTGTGGGTTAAAGGCTCTGTTCAGGTTTTGTTCAGGCTGAAAAATTTTGGGGGATTGTTCTAAAGTTCAGTTACTAGTCATAATTTATGGGCATTAAATATTTTATGTAAATTTCATAGGGAAGCCAGACCCTACCCAATTGGTAGTGGGCAGGGTGGGAAAGACTGAGGCAACAGGAGTCTCTGCTATGTCTGGGATGGTCTGGCTAGACAGTAGCAGAGAAGGGGTTGGGGCCCGGGCATTGGCTCTACAATCCACTTGACTGATGGCAGAATTTAGTTTATGCCATCCCCACCCCATTCCTCAGCAGGGTATGACTATCCTCATGTTATATATAAGTATTGGCTTGCTTAAGACCCCAAAGCTACTCAATGGTGGGGTGGGGCTTTAAACTCAGGTGGCCTCTGCAGAGTCAAAGGATTGAAAACCATCTGACAATACCATTCATGTGGCTTTGACCCAGACTCGTCTACAGCTAAATTCTCTTGCATTTCGACCACAGACTCAGGTTTTGTTTTCTAGACACTTTGTCCCCCTTCCCGCCAATGTCACTCTTAGCTTGCCATTCTTCCCATCTATGGCACTTTCTATGCGTTCTATCTTCTCAAACAAAGCAGCATCCATCCCTTTAATACTCAGATTATCAAAGCACTCCCCATGATGATGTCACAAAATAATCCCACACCAGTTCAGAATTATGAATAATAAAAAGATCACTGTCCTAGATAGCAGTCCTCTGCACAAACAGGAACAGAGTCTAGGAGCCGGAAGAGGGAGCCAGAAGCAAGAGAGCAGTTGCATGCTTTACAACTTTTAGAGTATCAGAGACCATGCCCAAGTGGGCTGGTATCTTAAAGGCTATTGGCTGAAAGAATGGAATGTGCTCCCACAGCATCTCCATAAGGTTCTCTTCCATATGAGGATAAGAAGGACAGAATTTGACTGTTTTCACACTAACAGTCTGAGGGCTCCATGGATAGAGTCTTCCCCCAGGGTCACTTTGGTGTTGACGGGGCAAGGAGTTAGCTCACCTGCCAATGATATTCATTAGCAGTACTGAGTTCCCCATTTGCTTCCTGTCCTGATAGAAATGATATACCTCTGATTTCTTCCCCAATCCCACCCTATATGTTTTACCAAAGGCATTTCAAGACTTTTAATATCATAATCTCCTAAAAATGGGGACAACCATTTGCTTGACTTCTTCTAGGCTAACATAGTGTTCCAGCTAGAAGGAGAGTCCTGAACTCAAACATTACACTGTCTTGTGAGGAATTTATTGCACTGCCTCCCATTCCTAGAACACTTCAAAACATGTATGTATGTATGTATGTATGTATGTATGCATGCATGCATTTTAAGGAAATGTGCCTTACCAGTTCTGTGCCATTCTTACGTGTTCTTAAACAGAGATGTAAAGTCATCCTCTGTACAACTCCCATGGGAACCAGGTGATGGCTGGTGCACAGGACCTTGGGTTTCCCCACCTGTTGGTACAGGTGGCATTGAAGGTGGAGCCCAGGCAAGGAAAAGATTAATGACACAGCTGAGATCCTCCTCATCCTATCTGGCTTCTCTACGACTTGGGGTCTAAGCCATCTGGATTCTGGGCAAGAGCACTCCTTGTTCTACATCAGCTCTTCTTGATTTTCAGGGAAAGTCCATCCTCTACCCACCTCCTGGTCAACTGTGGGATCTGCACCAGGGCATCGTAACCCAAATCATACACTTAAGTAGCGGGTGGGACAAAGTCAATAGTTTATCGGGGAGTGGGAGTGAGGAAAGGCCCATTTCTGTGTTGAAGAAGAAGGAACAAGGAGAACATTTTTGGCTGGGAAAATGGATTTTATACCATGCTTGGTAGGATTCCACCACCATAGCTATCAACAGTGGTACATAAACGTGAGACTGAATTTGAACTTAGAAACCTTCCAGTTGGGTTCCACATCCTACATTACTATTGAAATGACAAAGATAAATAGGTATGTAAATCTAAGTATTTCTGTCTGAGGGAGTGAGTGTGTGCGTGCGTGCGTGTGTGTGTGTGTGTGTGTGTGTGTGTTACTATGATTTCTATAGACTCTAAAACTTAGAGGCCATTATTTCTATATTTATACTATTTTCCAAAAACAGAATTATTTTACCTTTATCTCTCTTGAAAGAAAGAAAGAAAGAAAGAAAGGAAAGAAGAAAGAAAGAAAGGTAAAATTAGAACAGAAAGGGGAAGAATCAGATGGAAAGGAAATTTAGAAGATGCTCAAGGGTGCATGCTCCCGCGTGGGCCTTGTGTAAATGTGCCCTGTATCTCACTGGCCCACCTGAGCCAGGGCCAGAGACTCTGCATCCCTTATGCAGAAAGTGGGCTGAAAGTTTTGCCTTGCAGATTACAATAACGGTTCCTTGAGTTCAGAAATACCAAGTTCTTAGCACAATCCTGGGTCATACTACGTCAGTGGTTCTCAACCTTTGGAATCCTGTGATTATTTAATACAGTTCCTCATGTTGTGGTGACCCCCAATCATAAAATTATTTTGTTGTTACTTCTTAACTGTAATGTTACCACTATTATAGATTGTAATGTAAATATCTGATATGCGACCCAAGGAGTCATGGCCCCTAGGTTGAGAACCCCTGCTCTAGGCATCATAACCCAATTGTTTTGTGCTGCTCTTGTCATTACTATTTCCATTGTGGTTTCAAGTATATGTCAAATCAGTGCCACCGTTCTGGTTACCCCGTTGGTTACTCCGTGTTCCTGGACAATTCCACAGAACTTAGACAACAATGAGGACATTAAGAGAGACTTACTAGATCTAATCTACATGCAAAGTAGAAAAAGACAAGCTCTCCTGAGTAAATTGGGAGCATGGGGATCTTGAGGGAGGGTTGAACTGGTGGAGAGAGGCATGGAGGGGAGCAGAGAAAAATGTAGAGCTCAATAAAAATGCATAAAAAAGCATATGTCAATAAGCTTTGGCAACCTCTGAATCAGAAAACTTAATCTTTGTGGCTTTTGTGTGAAGTACATTTTAAGTTCTCAACAACCCTTGTGCAAACACTTTTGGGGGCACAAACTTGCTTTCTTAATTAAAGCATCTCTTGTGTAACATACACATGCATTAGGGGAAGTATTTTCCTTCTCTTTTTACCTGTAGACATCTTAGCTGGTTCCACTGTATAAACTAGGTTTTTAGAAAACATCACCTTAAAAAGATTTTGACTATTCCTCTGGAATTTATCTGAGAGCTTGCTTTGTAAAGCTTCTCAAGAGACTTCTCTCTCCCTCCCTTCCCTCTCCCTTCCTCCTCCTCTCTTTCCCTTCCTCCCTTCCCTCTTCCTCCCTCCCCCCTCTTCTCTCTCTACCCTTCCTTTCTCAGTTAAGGTCCTCAACAATCCCCTCCTGTTCGCCTCTTTCTGCTCCACTCAACCTTTGCCTCCTTTCTAGCTACATGGACCATGGGAGCAGCTCCAGCCAGGACTACAAATGGTTAACCTGTTTCAGTCTCTCTGAGTATCTGCTGCTGCAGTATTTGACTCCACAATCCCCTTTCTGGAAGGCTTTGGCTCCCAGCTTCTATTAAGGACCTTGACTAGGTTTTCTTCCTATAGTCTGGCTTCCGTTTGAGGTGACCCTTGTTTTCTGTCTATTCATTTGGTTCTAAATCCCACTGCTCTGATCAGAATGGATATTTCATCGGGATAACCTCATTTATGACCATTCTTTATTTAAAAATTTTAAATTTAAATTTATTTAAAATTTAAAAATTCTTTATTTTGATTGAAAATTTCAAAAAATAGATATTCCTAGTGCAAGGCAAATAACTTGCTGGGCAGCACCAGGTAGGTGACACAGATGCATCTCAGATCAGCAGAGATAGTCCTGCCTCCTCACTCCCACATTACTTGTTCCAGCGCGGCTCTTGTCATTGTTGTCGCTGCTATAGTGATCATTGCCCTCAGCAGTCAGCCACGCAAGTAACCTGGAAGCCGGATCTCCTCCTCCTCTTTCCCCAGGGACTGTGTACAACCAGCCTAACTCACATACCCTTAATTTTCCAGGTCTCTTCATCCCAGATGAATTGGCCTGCATCATCTACTTCCCAGATGACTACCGTCAGAAACACGTTTTGCTTGCTGTTTTCCCATCTCCTATCCTGTTCTCCCATGCCTCTAGGGAGAAGGCAGCAATTACAATGCTCAAATGCCCAGTGTAGCCTCCTCCAGTGTCCTGAACTCTTAGCACTTAGCTAAGAGTGCCCACCTGTTGTTTTCCTGTGCCAGAGCCTTCAGCCTTATCCCTCACCAAAACTACCACTTTCAAATTAGTCTTTCTTAACAGCCAATTGGTAAGAAAGCTTTGTCATACAGACAAAGCTCCGACTTGCTGGGCCTGGCTTTCCCTCACCTTTTGTCCTCTATCAGGAATGCTGCCCCCCACACTAGACACCAGTGTCTCCAGTGCATTGCTGCACAACCTGTCTTCCAGGAACTATCCACGCACTTCTCCATGTGAGAGCAAGAAGCCCTCCCCTTGTGTTCTGATGCCAACAGATGGTTAGGCAACTGGCACTTGATGGGCAGACAGAGACACACTGATGCAGGCAAATAAGACTGCCTGCTTGTGCTGGGCCTGCTCTTATTGGCTGTTAGTCACTAAAGAAGGTAGATGGCAAATGCTTTGTCAAAAGATCTGAGGGCATGAACAAGTGGAGGGAAGACATGTGCAGAGAGGTTGTGTGGGAGATGCAGCTAAAAGGGTAATTTAGCAGAATACAGTCAAAAGAGCTTGTACTCTAACACTTAACCCAAATTCCAGTCCATGCAAGAACCCTGTCAATAACTCCACCCTACCAGTGGTCAGGCTTCGGGAGAGCAGCAAATGGGCCGCCTCCTGCCAACTGCTCTCTGGACAGTGTCTGATAGTAGCAGCTGCTGCTTAGTGGTGGTCTCTTTGTTCTATACATTAGCTCAAATCTTCTCAAGCGCCCTGAGGAAGGTGTTACTATTCTCATTTTTACAAAATAACAAAGTGAGATGCCAGGATCTTGTAGCTCTTTAAGGAACCTGGAGTCTGCAACAGGTCTTTAGGGTTCTGTCTCCCACCAAATTACGTCTGTCTACAGAACACACTTCTGTGCATCAAAAAGACAATTCCCGAGTGTCAATCTTGTCCAGCCTTGGGACTCTCCTCTCAAAGGTCTTTCCTGCAGTGAAGGGTAATTCTTCACCCGCCCAAGGCCTGCAGAGTTTTCATTGGTTCCTTTTATTCTTTTTAATGTGGTACTTAGAACCAACCCTTGTAAATCTCATTTCTGTTTCATAAATTCCTTCTTTGTTCTTCCTTTAAATTAGAGTTATCCAAATCTGATCACAACTTTAATGACTTGCTCTTGATTTCCTCCAGGCTGACCTGAAAGAGCTCTATTATCTGTCCCACTGCACAGTCCAGCATACCCTTTCCAGAAGATGGATTAGCGACTTCAGCCATTCAGGGATTCAACTGACTGTGCATGCCTGGGTCACTGGGATTTGATTTATCAGACTGTTAAAAGAGTGTCCTTGATAGACTCATTGCCCGCCTGGGGCCGACTAGGGAGACTAGCCAAAAGCCCCTGCCCTCTGACCTTCAGGCCTCAGGCAGTGGATGATGTCATCCGGCAAGCAGAACTGACTCCAGCCAGAAAGCACTTGCCCCTGTCAGGGAGGGCTTCCAGGATTAGATTTGTTCTTCCTGTCTTCACAGACCCTAGATGTGGAAATGTCTGACTTTAATTTAGTTTTATTGCAGGCCTACTATGTGTCAGACACCATGAAAAGCACTGAAGATGACAAGCTGTGATAAACATTCTGTGCTGGCGAATATTACCTCTGAAGACATCAAAGGGGCTCTGAGGGAAGAAACCTACCCAGGGCAGAGGCGTTCTGGGCTTTCTGTTTCTACTCCAGCCAGAAAGTGTTCAGTACCCACAAGCAGTCCATTTCTTTGAGAGGCAGTACCAAAACTGGTGAAGAGTCTTGTCTCTAGAATTATATCACTCAGACATTTTATTTGAGCTCTTTGTTCCTCAGTTTCTTGGTAATAACATTGGGACAATAATAGAATTAAATAACTTAATATTTTGACATTGAATTTAATATAAATAACTTGATATTTAGATATTGAAAATAGAGCCCAGCACATCTTAAAAACATGGCTGTTGATACTAGCGATTATGCTTCAAAGAAGAAGCCTGAAGTTGTTTCTGTCCACTAGGTACAATTTTATGTCCATGGGCCTCAAGGTACAGCAGGCTCAGACACTGAAAACAATCAAAGCTCCTTAAATTGATACCTTTCTGTTTTGTTTTTTTAAGTTGTGGGTGTAAGGGGCAGGGGACATGTGCAGGGACAAGGACATGTCTGGACTGTTCTTTTCAGAAGAAAGTGCTATTGAACCCTTGCCACCTAAGGTAGTGTTTGCCACCTGCCCTAGGGTGAGGCTGGAAACCCAGTGATAACTGCCTGGCTACTTAGAGGGATGAGAGTATATAGCTAAATAGGTAGCTGTTTATTAAACAGATGCAGTGTGCAAAAATACACCGTGGAGCTAAAACATTGAGCACAAAACAATTTTTTTTGGCATGGTGGCTAAGAAAGTCATCTCGGAGATAGGGTTTCAGCTTAAACCCCAGCTGTGTTACCTGTTAGATCTTACAATGCATCAGATAAAGGGTTCCACAAACAAAAATAGCTCGTCTGATATATGATGCTTCTAAGAAACCCCTACTCAGGAGGCCAAGGAAGCAAGCCAGAGTGAGACGGCTACAAGTCCGTGTGATTCCTCTGAGGCTCTCAAGGTTGTGTGGCTGCTTTAGTGATGAAGAGCAGCTGAAAGGGATTTAAAGAGGTCTAGGAAGCCGGCCCCAGTGGGACCTGGAGAGGGGAGAACCCTGTGACCATGTGAGGGATACTGATGGGGGAATATTTATCTACTGCATCTGTCAAAACTAACTGGAAACGGTGAGCACGTGATGGGGATTCAGTAAATAAGAAACTATTACAGGCTGCGGAGATGGCTGGGGGGGGGGCACAGTGATTGCTGAGGAAGTTTGAGGACCTGAGTCCAGATGCCAGAACCCTTTTAAAGCCAGATATGGTAGCATGCGATCGGAACCCAAATGCTCCCACATTGAAAAGGAAGGCAAAGACAGGGCAAACAGCAAAAAGAGATCCTGTCTCAAATAAGATGGAAGGCTAGGAACGACACCTGAGGTTGTCCTCTGACCTCTACACACACACTGGCACACTTATGTGCACACTCACTATGCCAACAGGTACACCATGTAACACACATACACGCTTGCACACCACACACACCCAAGTGACATGTAAACATGCCTAAGATACCATCACTAACATTGTGCTTCTTCCCAGATGACCTTAAATAAACTGTCCCAACTTTGGATCATTTTAGATTCACAGCTATAGCCTTCTGATAATATAGAAAACGTGCCTGTCCCCCTCACCAGATCCCCTACGGTTGCTATCTTCTGTAACCACCCCTTTATTTAGATCTCACCAGCTCTCCACTTGTTTCTCTGTGGTAGGCTATAAATCAGAATACTACAATATGCATAGCCTCTGTATGTTTTATGTACATAGTTGTTGAAAAATAAATGTCTTCGCAGTGCTTTCCATCAGCCCTGTCTCTGGAGCTCTGAGCAGGCCCGGGTGAAGCCAGGGACTTTTGCTTTGGTAACATCGGCTGTCAACTTTGCTTAGAGGTTTGGGAATGCCGTCTTGGCAAAGAATCAGGCTTGCAACTGACACTTTACCCTGTAAATAAAATTGCTAAATTAAGCCAAGCTATAGCTTCACAATGCTTCCCTGTGGAAGAATTAAATCTCTCGAATTTCATGCTATATTTTAAGGAGATTCAAGAGACAAGGAAAGCTTTTGTTTACAGGTATTCTCAGAACAAACAAACAACAACAAAACCACAAAGGAACTTTAACCCAGAATACAGAACAGATTGCTGAGCCTTTGCAAACAGTCCTTGGTACACAAACATGAGTGTTTAGTGCTTCTGCGCTCACACACTAGTGGGCCAGCTGTGGTCTGCGCATCTTAGCTACACAGGTCTTCGTTCTGCAAGCAGAGAAGCCAGCAAGGCGACCTGCGTGACTAGCATTCTGTCCTTCTCCTCTGTCCTCTCTAGTCATTTCTCCTGGTCTCAGCTCTGGCACACCCTTCTCCTAGATCTATACGCCAAGTCCTCATAACTACCCAACCTCTAGTTCCTGTCTTCTTTTGTTTTTATTGCAAATGCAAACCATTAGTGAGCTTTTATTGAGGAAAACTAAAACCTTCAAGTAAAATGTGTGCAATGAACCTACTTCTATAACATATATAGTTTTGATACTTTTGATTATCCAGGCTTACATAATGTTTCAATAAACATCTTTAACTATGAGCTTTAAAGCTGAAATTACTTTCTCATTTTTTTCTTGTTTCCTTGGCTCCTCTGTATTGTGTTTCTATTTCTATTTCTTTGTCTTATAACCAACCTTCCCCCACTCCATTTCTAGCTCCATGTTTTACACACACACCACATACATGAACACACACACACCACACACAAGCACACACATATACATACATGAACACACACACCACACACAAGCACACACATATACATACATGAACACACGCACACCCATACATGCTAATCCTTACACCCTTCTTCAGCAGCCCTATCAATCCCTGTTTTAGTAACCCAAGTATTATTGTTACACATTTCCCTGCCTGTTACACGCTCAATAGTTATTCCAAATCATTCTATAACATTCTATAAGTGAGCAATGTTGACTTCATTACAAACGTTTGTTCCAGGGTTTTTGTCTATGCTTATACAAATATTTATTTCAACAAGCAAATGTTGGGTACCCATCAGTTATAAAGCATTAGGGGCAGAGACATCTATCTTTTCACTTGTAACAGGGTACACACCAAGTGAGGGTCAAGATGGAAAGTGAAGTCAAACGAAGCTATTTATACCATGAGATGGGAGTCAAGGAGAAGAAGCTAAGTATTTTGATTGGAAGCCTTGACAAAGATTTCTGAGGCAGCCCCTAGATGAACGTCTCTTGCTTGTGGAGTTGTATGTGATGACCTGAAGTGTGGCATTTGTCAACAGTCAGGGTCTTGATCCTAGAACTTGACTCAGCCCTCCTCTCTGGCCAATAGTTTGGGATGGTTCCCAGGAAATGAACCTTTCAGGGGAGAGAGTCCTAGGATAAATTGGTTACCCTAAATAGCTTTGAACAATACAAATCAGAGGAGTTGCCTCCATGGGGCCCAGGTTGTGAAGCAGTAAAGGAATGGGAGGATATGACGTCAGATGGGCAGGACAGTAGAGAAGAGGGGCTGCAGTGGCTGGCTGGCAGAATGATCCACATTTGACTAGTTAGTTGGGATGCCTTCTGAAAAAAGACAGAGAAGCAAGTAGAACACTAGAAGGGAATATTCCAGAACTGAACAATTCAAGAAAGGCCAGAGAACCAGTTTTGGGGTTTCAGGGGGTTGCCATGAGCCAGAATACACAGGCCTTTGTGTTGTGGGAGGTGACTGGAACTCCATTCTAGGACAGGGTTATTGGGAGGATTGAGAGAAGCCTAGTAAAATCAAAGCTATGTTTCTGAGGATAACTGCACACCATGTGGGAACAATGTGAGGCGGAGGAGATGAGACAAATTAGAACCCTTGCAATAATACGGGGGGACAAAGAAAGTACCAGAAAGGGGGGGTATAACCAAGCCAAGGCTTAACCCCATACGGTCATCCCCAGTCAACAAACTTCTTAAAAATTGCTTAACTTCTGTTAACCTTTAATCTTATCTGTGCAGTGGGAATTAAAAAATTATGGGAGATAAATGAAAATGTGTATGAAAGCATTGAATGAGTGGTGACCTCTAGTATTTTATTATAAAAATGGAGGACTATGACAGGAATTAAAGTGTTGAATCTTTCATCTCTTTAAAGCCAATGGCTGGCCATGAAACAGTTTGAGCAATTGATGAGGTGCACATGCATATTGCATGCATCACTCGGATTTTTTCTTTCAGGATGTGTGTGTGTGTGTGTGCGTGTGTGTGTGTGCGTGTGTGTGTGTGTGTATGTGTGTGTGTGTGTATGTGTGTGTGTGTATGTGTGTGTGTGTGTGTGTATGTATGTGTGTGTATGTGTGTGTGTCTGTGTGTGTGTGTGTCTGTGTATGTGTGTGTGTGTATGTGTGTGTGTATGTGTGTGTGTGTATGTGTGTGATGTGTGTGTGTGAGTGTGTGTGTGTGTGTATGTGTGTGTGTGTGTGTATGTGTGTGTGTGTGTGTATGTGTGTGTGTGTGTGTATGTGTGTGATGTGTGTGTGTGTGTGTGTGTGTCCTTTGTCCTTCTTACTTTTGACTACAGTAATGATGTCCCCCAAATGCTTAACAGTTTGTGCTCTTACAGCTTGGCTGCTAAGGTTTCCTCACTTCAAAAATGACATTCCCTCCACCCCATTTCTATTCTGCTTTACCCAGATTCTAATTCATCTGCCCTGTGGAACTTTCACCGAGTCTTTCATTCCAAAAGAATCGCCACTGCTTCTTAGACATCTAGTACTACCTCTAGCACAAATTACCAGTTTTTCTATTATAGTTATTTTATGTGCTTTCCTGTGAAGTCAAATCACTATTTTTCTAATAAGAACATAAGAAAAATAGAGGGCAGAGACACTATTTTACCTTTGGTTTTTCTCAGGGTATGCCATTCACTGGCACCGCGCAGAAGGCTGAGGAAGTACTGATGAATTAGTGTGGGCTTGTCAATTTCTGGTTAACGTTAAGGAAACTAGAAGAAACAGCATGTTGTATGGGGAAAAGTAGATGTGAAGTCTGGCAGACTTAATAACGTAGGGTCTGAGGTATACTCTGCTCTGTGCCCTTGGGTACAACCTTTCATCCTCCACTCAATGCCGTGTGTTAGATCACAGCACTAAACAACAATCCCCCAGTTTCTGAAAGGCCAGAATTGGGGAAGCAGCTTCCCCAGGTGTTCATGGGCTAGGTTTGGCGAGGGTCAGCTGGAATTCTGGATCCTTGGGCTTGGCTTTGATGGAGGCCATGCTTCCAAGCTCAGTCCCAGGGCTGTCGTTGGTTGCCCCTCCTCATACCAGGTCCTTACTGGGTTTGCTCTGCCTATGGCAGCTAATCCTAAGCACACAGTCTGACAGAAAGAGGGGGCCAGGGATCTTCACCCCCAGGCTCAGATGTAACAGTCTTTTACTATTTCCTCCTATCACGCAGTCCCCCTGCTCCACTGTGGGAGAGGTTATAAGTATAAGAAGGTAAGTCTCTTTTGGTCCATGTGGAGGCTGGCTACCATCTGCAGGGCTGATGAGGATGTCTGTGGAGAATAGAACACTAAGAATCCTGAGCTCTTTCTGCTCATCCCCACCTCTGTTATTCCTCATACTCAGCCCCGCCCCCTCCCTTCCTTTTTCTGTAAGTTTTAGCCCTCTGGAACTCACTGGTCTCCTGGCCCCTGTTCATGCTATTGCTCCGCTTCTTCTGCCATGATTTCCTCTGTCTTGTGCACCCAACCTGATCTTTATGCTTCCAACCATGTTTTCTCCCTCTTCAGTACTGCGATGTCTTCTTTCCCAATATCCCTAGATAATATCCTGCTGGGCATGGCCCCCAGTAGGCCTCAGGACAGGCACCTCTTCATAGCCTCAGAATAAACCACCATCCACATCAGGTCCCCCAGAATAATTGCCTTATGGAAACCACTTGAATTGAAGCTGTGGCTCCGGCAGCCACTGAATGGCTTCAGGACTGAGAAGAGCTGGCACTCGTGGGGGCATAGTCTCAAACGTTAGTTTATTAACTCAGATACATTCGATCACTGGGCAGTGATCACATCTCTCTGGAGCTCAGTTAATTGATCATAAAATGGGAATACGTTCCAAAATTTCTGGACTTCTTTCTGCCTCATCTGTTCATGGTATGGAGTCTTCTCTCTTCTGGGATCCGTTGTTCCAACCCCATGTATTTACAGCTTATGCAAACATGACCCCCGGAGTTTAACCTGTGTGCCCTTTAAGAGTTTGGTTACTTTTAAAAAGTTGCTTAACTTTTTTGAGGCCAGAAAAAATGGCATCATTGAATACTGCATCTTAGTTCTGTCAGGAACTATTAATGCCACTGTGGTTTTCAAGAGGACCTGGGGTCATATTTAGTATCAAATAGCAGTCAATAAATATTGAATTTCTTTCTTCTTTTCTTCCAGGCCCAAAGAAAACACATCAGAACATTTCATCTATCCAAAATCCATTGTGTTAATCTCCCTTCTCTCATGAAAATATCTGTGCCCAAATATTTAACCATTTTTTCTCACAATGGAAAATTGTCACCAAAGAAAGACGTATGTACTGGTCCCTAGATGCTTGAAGAGAGGTCTCATAAAGGCCAACCTTGTTATATGGCATTGCGATGGAAAATTTGTTATCTATTGCTCCAGGCCTTAGTTTTTCTGTCCATGAAATGGGGACAGGCAGAACTTAACTGCCTTTAGAGTATTAGACGAAGCAACATCATGATTTTAATAGAGTCCCCAAGGTAGGACGTGGCACACAGTAGGTAGCTAGCAAGCCAAGCATGGTAAACCTTTCTAAGGCATGCAGCGTTCCATTTGGTTTTGTCTTAACCTGAATTTGCTTGGGCTACCAAAAGATGCCATCAGTGTATTAAGGGACAGCCTCACTAATGAAACTCCTTGCTGGAGGGCCGATTAGGGTAAGATTTGGAGCACCTTGTCCCTGTGCCCACATTCGTCACAGAGAGAGTCTCTCCTCTCACTACTCTTCTCACGTAGCTCATTATTTACGTACATCTCACAGATGATCTTTGGCCTCTTTTAATTACATTTATTTTTGCTGGCTTCTGTAATCCGACCATGTTTTCAATTACCCACTCAGTCATTCAGAACCCCCACCCTTTTGGCGCAAAAAAAAAAAAAAAGCACGTAATTTCACCAAGTAAAAGTAGCTCGAAGGTTTCTGTCCCAGTGAGGATCGTTCAGTTCAGTGTTCTGTCGTCTGGTGTCTCAGAGGACTTTTAGAAGAAAGGTAATTTCTCAGTTCACAAAAGATACCCACTTCTCTGCCTTCATTGTCTGCTGCCTATCCAGTGGCTCGAAAATAATGTGAAATCATATGTTCTTATGTTTGCCCCAGCTTTGGCTGGTAGGAGGAAATAATCCTTATAAGTGTTCATTTTTTTCAGTGTTACATGTAAATCCCCTATGCCAAATCAGGAGGCTGCCTCTCCTGCCTTAGATTTTTGTTATTTTAAAGGTTTCCAGTGGTTTTGAAAAAATCATTTGTTAATTTTCCTGATTCATCAAGTCATGCAAGACAGCAATGGGGTGACAAAAGATAACCTGGAAATGTTTTTAAGGAGATGAGCATTCTGGTCATTAACTAGCTGATTCTTTCTCTCTCTCTCTCTCTCTCTCTCTCTCTCTCTCTCTCTCTCTCTCTCTCTCTCTCTCTCTTTTTCTTACTGTTCCCTCAGGGAGCAGACAGGCTCTTCTATACCAGAGAACTACTTAAACTGAGGTCTAATCTACCAGCATTGAGAAAGGAAGTCATCACAATTACAATGCCACACGGCTATTTCTAATAAGTCCGTGGCAAAGACTTTTGGCTTTTGTCCCCTGGTGTGTCCAGAGCACACATTCACTATCTACTTCTGGCAGGTGTTCCTTAAATCACTGTGACTGGAGAGTTGGGGAGTGAGTGGGCCCCAAAGAATCCCATAGTCATCATGAATTCTTTACTGTTTACTGGCTGACCTACTGGTGCTATAGATGAACGACATGAAACTGAAGAGGGCAGGCCAGATTGCTAGGGCTCGGTGCACCTTCTGAAGCTCACATTGAACTTTAATTACCGCATCATGATGCTGTTAATAGGCAGGACCTTGGACAGGTGATCAGGTCATAATGACTGTGTCTTCATAAATAAAAGAATCTAATCTATGTGGGAAGTAGAGAAATACAAGATCTGAGTAAATTGGGAGCATGGAGACCTTGGGGGAGGGTTAGAGGGGGAGGGGAGAGTCAAGGAGGGGAGCAGAGAAAATGTAGAGCTCAATAAAAATCAACAAAAAATAAAAAAAAGAAAAAAGAATTATAAGATAGAGCCAGGCCACTTGGGAGGCAAGTTAGGCAGATCTCCAAGTTCAAAGTCAACCTGGAACTACAGAGTGAGTTCCAGGACAGGTAGAGCTGTTATACAGAGAAACCGCATCTCAAAAAAATTGAAAAATTATAACGATAATCAGAAACATCTGCACATCCTAAAGGCATATAATTTGGAATAAATCCATGTATCCTTAAAAAAAAGAATCTAGTTATTCCAGGAGTGGGGTCTTGATAAAAGAAGGATTTGGTTGACATTCATTTTCAATTATTATTGTTTTTTGTGTATGGGTGTTTTGCCGGCATGTCTATCTGTGCACCACTTGCTTGCCATGCCTGGTGCCTGCAGAGGGCAGAAGAGAGCATTGGATCCCCAGGAACTGGAGTTACAGATAGTTATGAGACAACACGTGGGTGTTGACAGTGGAAATGGGGTCCTGTGAAAGAGTAGCCAGCTGCTGAGCTATCGCTCCAGCCCTCGGCCTCCCTTCTTTCTCTGTCTCATGCATTCATTCTTTCTCCATAGTATGATGTAGCACTGAAGGCCATTACCAGATGCAACCCATTCAGCTTGCATTTCCCAACTCCACAAACTGTGAATCAACTTCCATTGGTTATATTTTTCAAGATCTGGAATATTTTACATGGCCACAGAAAACAGTCTAGCACAGGTCCCAAGACAGTCACTGGCAGCAGTGAGCCTAGAATACAGATTTCTTGACACTGTATTCTGAGCACGCTGCTGCCATCCTGTGCTGAGGGATGGGTCTTGGGCCCAATATTGTAGCTGAAGACAGAGGCAGCTTGAAGCTTTTGTTTTCTAGTCTTTCTCTTCTAAAACTCGTATGTCTTCAACCTTTTTAGTAAGGAAGACGGGGTGAACTGCAGAGGCATGAGGAACTCACAGTGTTCTTATTGTTGCTGGGAAAAAATCTCCTGGAAGGCAAAGAGCTGAGTTTCTCAGAAAAAGGCAGATGGGGTCAAAGAACAAACAGAATAAAATCTAGAGGTAAAATGGAGCCAACCAGGAAGAAAGCTTTTGCCAGTCTGCCAATTATACAAGGCCAACTGAGATCCCTTCATGTTGCCATACTCTTGAGACTACGACATAGACAGATACAGTTGGTGAAGGGTATGCTCTACAGGGCCTTAGAGTCTAAGGAAGAAGGAGGTTCCGTGGCAACCATAACATGTCCAGTAATAAGCAAGGAAGAGAAATGGTTTCTATCCTTGATTGATCCTTGAGAATCACCTTGAAAAAATTCCCAGGCTCTCCCAAATCAATTAAACCTTAACCCCGACAATAAGAAGTTAAACTGTTTTTAAATCTGATATGCAGTGGTAGTCCTGCTATAAGACAGGAACCATAATCCCCACCTGGGTTAATCAAAGCCATGGGATAATCTCAAGAACACACAACAAATAAAACTCCATAGTGGAAGTCCAAAAAGATCTAGCAACTCAGAATCACCACACCACAGCAGAGAGATCTAGAATTTCTCTTTTGAAAAGTCTCCTAAGGTACTTCAGATGAGAGGGAAGTTTGGGGACCCTCTCTCTCTCCACAGGAGCAACTTCGTACAGTAGTATTATGATTTTGAGCCACAAATGTGTTAGTAAGTATCTATTATAGCCATATTAAACAAAGTAAAGAATAGATGAATCAAGCTAATTTTAATGATATTCTTTATTTAGTATATACATTAGGATTGTGGTTTGTTTTGTTTTCTAATTGCTATGACTAAATACTTGCCCAAAGCAATTGTAGGGAGGAAAGATTTATTGTGGCTCATGGTTTGAAGGGATACAGTCCATCACAGGGAGGAAGGCATGGTTGTGGAAACACAAGACAAGAGTTATATTGTGTTACATAGGCAACAAAGAAGATAAATGCTAGTACTCATTTTCCATTTTTCCTTTATATTCCATCAAGTATTTTAGCACCATAGGATGGTGCTGCTGATATTCAGGATAGATTCTCCTTCCTCTGTTAATCCTCTCTGGAAAGACTCCACAACATGCCCCAAAGTATGCCTCAATAATATCCTAGGTATTTCTTAATCCAACTAGGTCAATGATCAGAATTAACCATTACAACACATGTATCCAGCAAGTTATCATTTTAACTTGAGATCAACAGATACTATCACTGCTTAGTTTTTTCCACACTCTAAGATTGTCATCTAAAATCCTTGAGCTCTGGTGTGGGGGATATTGGATGGAGATCGGTGATGGAATATTAGCTCAGTAGGCACAAGGCACAGGATTCAATACATACCACCCACAAAAAATAAATAAATAAAAGAAATGGAGAGAGAGACGGACTCTGTATAGTTCACCTCTCCTTTCTGCCTCTATGATAAAGTCTGGGTGTCTTCTCTCACTTCCCACTGTATATTTTGAGATGGGATCTCTCACTGACCTGGAAGTTCACCAGGGTTATAGAGGCACACTTCTGTGCTTGGATTTTGATGGGTGCTGAAGAGCATCATGCTTGTGTGAAAAGCGCCTTACCGACTGCACTATCCCCAGCTCCAGAACTCTGTAGAACTTAAGTTGTGCATTTGCATTTAATTAACAAAAGTCTTATGTCCTGGCAGTGATGGTTGCATGCCTTTAATTCCAGCACTCAGGAGAGAGAGGCAGGTGGATCTCTGTGAGTTTGAGACCAGCCTGGTCTATAGAGCAAGTTCCAGAATAGACTCCACAACTACAGAGAAACACTGCTCGATAAACCAAAATTAATAATTAATTTTTTAAAGCCTTACGAGCACAGACATAGAAACATTGGTCCCTGTGATGGGCTATTAGGAGAAAGTAAGGATCCAGGCTCAGTTTTGGAAGCATAACTGAGACCTCATAGGTTGTGAGAAGGAGTTTAGGTCTCCTCCATTGTGGCCAGTTGGTTTCTCCTATGCTCTCTAGTGACTAGCAAATTGTTTGTTTGTTTATCTTTTGTCTCATAAGCCTACCACCATGTTTTAAGAGAAACAAGTCTTTAAGTTCACAGTTAATTTCAGAATCTCCGAAGCCTCCCGGACACATTAGCTTTCTAGGGTTATTGAGACACCACCTCAGGGCAGGTTCACGAAGTGGCCTCTTTGTGTTGGGAACAGAGCAGTAATTAGGGAGGCCTTCCCTGACACTGAGAATCTGTCCAGCATATGCTTTTCCAGATTAATTTCAACTTCAGATTTTGTCAATGTCCTTCCCAGCCTCACTGTGGGTGCATGAGATGCATTTTTAAGACACTAATAAAACCAATTCAAATGATCCCATCTGTTAAAAATTCCTCTCACAGAAATCTGTCCTGCTTTCTTGGCACTCGATGTCTGGCAAAATTTGTAATGGATCGGTCGAGGGATTTGTCACTGGCTTACCATCAAATTTAGCAACCGACTGTTCCAAGCCAGGGTCGCGGTGTGTTCTGCGATGCGGTGGGACCCTCACTGAGCCACTAATTGCAGTGTTGAAACGCAGCGGGAGAGGGAAGTAAGGACATGTGGAAGTGGATTTGGTGCCTGCAAAGGAAAGCCCCGTCTCGAAGGCAGGCAGGAGGACGGGGACAACAACTGGTGAACCTCAGATTTCCAACCCAGAATCCCAAATCCCCCAGAAGCACTTCAGGCTGTGTCTTCGCGTCCCGAAACTGAGCAAAGTAGACCCGTTATTATCAGTTCTATCCTTTGGATTTTGTCACAATATTGCACTCTAATAAAAGGGTTTCTGTGAACTTCCGAAGCCTGGGGAAGTGATGCAGATGACGCTACCTGAGAGCTAAGCTTTGTCATCAATATCTAATGTCTAATAAGACAGTCCCATTAAGGCCACAGGTTTCAGCCTGCTCTTGTGCCTCATGCCTGCCACCTCAGTACTCAGGAGCTAAGGCAAGAGAACTGAGTTTGAGCTTATCCTGGGCTAGGCAGGAAGGTCTAGGCTAGCATGAGTTGCAGAGGAAGATCTTGTCACAAACAATGGATTCCATAAAGTGGCAACTGCCAGTCATTAGATAGGTCCACTGAGGGGATGGATCTAGACTATTCTTTACTTAATCACTAATATATTCATTTCTCAAATATTTTCAACCTGTCATGACCTAGATACAGTGCCAGTTCCTGGAAATATAGCTGTTATTAAGTTCCCTATCCTCCTGTGATTTATACTATTGGAGGAAAGTCAGACAAGAAACTGAGATACAAGTAAGTAAATAAAATTTTTATTGCTTGAGATCAGGAAGCTGGTGTCGTGACAGAAATGGTGCAGGAGGAGAGCGGCTTCAGGAAGGGGATGGCTTAGCAGGTGTCCTTAAGCTAAACCCTGATGACAGCTCAGGGACCAGCTTTCTTGGAAGATAGCACAGTTGGTACAAATAGCTGTGGCGATGCCTTGGATTACCGGGGACTTAGTTGACTGTAAAGAATGAACAGAGTGAGCTTCCATTAGCTGAGTTTGTACCACGGGGGAAATTCCACTTATTCAAGGCCGTCTGGAAGCCATAGTGTTCTCTAAATACAATGTACAGAATGCCAAATGTCATTGACATTTTTCAAAGGCCATTTCCAACGGCACATGCCATTAGTAGGAAAATAGTAGCAAGCAGAATTTTTTTCCTCGATTGCCAGGTAGGGTTTTTGTTTCTTTGTTTGTTTGTTTGTTTGGTTTGGTTTGGTTTCTTCAACAAGATATGGAATGAGGAGCACAAAAGGGTCCTGTTCTCAGAGTGGGGGCCTGGGGTGAAACTCGAGGACTTGATTCACCATGCAGGATGTCTCCCTCTGAGCTGGGAAACTTGGAATTCAAAGTCAAGTGGGACAGGAGCCGCACCAGGATCCACTTCAGGGCAGAACTGGTCCTGCACTCTAGAGCAAGGTTAAGCTCACAAGATGACTTGTTTGAAGCCCTTGGGAAGCAGGGTCTGTAGAGCCAAGAAGGGACCAGCCTCACCCTTGGAATGGGAGCTGCAACATGTTTTAATCCACCTTGAGAAGTGACTCCACGCTGGCAGCCGGCACAGACCCACATCAAATCCACTTTCCCCACAAATTGCATCCACATTTTTGCAATTTGGTGTGTATTGATTTTCTCTGAGGGACCTCTTGTTGAGTTATTTAACTGCCACCATTGCAAAGGGCAGCAAGTAATTTTCAGCATGGACCCACTTCTTCAGAGAAACTCCAGGCGAGGCCGGTCCTATAATTTCATTTCAGCGCACTGTGCGTGATTGCATTATCCAAATCTGGGCGTTACTGCAGAATGAATGGTTCAACGGCAAGGGCAGAAAAAGTACTTGATTTTCTTTCTCTGCTCCCTCAAAAAATATTCTTCACACAGGAGGAAAGTAAGGAGGGGAGTCTGGGAGGAAAGGAAGTGAAGGCAAGTCCTTCCTATGCTCCTACTTTGAAGCAAGGGTGGACTGGGCAGCGTGCTCCAGATTTATAGTCCCGCTGGCTCCCTGGACTTTATGTTGGCTTTCCTCAAATCCAGTCACCTTCCTTAAAGGATGATGAGAAACCTCCCCTGCACATCTAAAGCTGTGTTTTCCTTCCTTCCCTCCTTCCTTCCTTCCTTCCTTCCTTCCTTCCTTCCTTCCTTCCTTCCCTCCCTCCCTCTCTTTCTCTCTCTCTGGTCCCTGAAATTTCATCGATAAAAGGGTCCATAAGGATCCCTAGTTTTCCTTTTATAAAGTTATTGGTGAGGCTTTTCGACACAGGTATTATACCCACCTTATTGTTGGTATTGGTTGCCAGGAAACTGAAAGATATATGTCATTAAAAGGTTAGGTAATTGTTTTGATTGAGTGTGATCTACATATACATAAACCCATATATACATACATGTATACAAATACCTGTTATGAATTGTTTCTTCCATTTTTGAAGTTAGTTAATTAAGGCACAGTATTACTATGGAGTTTAGGCTGAACTTGAACACAGGATCCTTTTGTCTCAGCATGCCCTAGTAGGATTACAAGCATACACCCTCCCGCTCAACTATATAGCCAGTTTATAGTCACATATCTCCAGTACTAGTTTTCTTTCTTTATATTGTCTCATTATGAATTTACCATTGAAGTTGCCCCAAATATTTTTGGAAACCATTGAGAAGTGATAATTAAATTTTCATGCCTTGACTGAGAAAATACTACACCAAGTTTCAGAAGAACTCTGTATAAGGACCCATAGACTCTAGATGACTATAAGGAATGTTGAAGTTTCCACATAGGAAAGAAGGTCTGACCTCTGAAATCTGCCATCAACTGCAGTGAGGGTGGGTCCAAGGGTATGGGTACCACAACTATAGGCCTGCTAGGAGGAGGGTGGATCAGAGAGAAATGTGCATATATGTCTGTGTACTGTATATATGTGTGTGTGTGTGTATGTGTAATCATATGCATACACATATATGCGTGAAAGTATATATGTATATGTGTTTATAAATACATGTAAGTATATATGTATATGAACATTTTTAAAATTTTTGTGTACATGTGTATGTGTGTGCCTCCATGTAAGGTCAGATGTCAGTGGGGAAAAAAAATGTCAAATCCCTGAAGCTGGAGTTGCGGGTTGTTGTGGGCCACCCAAAATGAATGGTAGGAGCCAAACTCTGCAGAGCAGCAAGAGCTTTTAAGTGCAGGGCCATCTCTCTAATCCCGAGCGATAGCACTTTGATCAAATGCAGGAGCTTGTTCCCTGGAGCCAGAAAATCTGGATCAGAATCCCAGCTCTGTTCCATATAAAGTATCTATAATTTTTGGTAAAATTATAAGATATTTATGGCTCTTTTTTTGTTCCTGTCAAATGGGAATGATGGCAGGTATTGCCAATGATTTTGGGATCAAATGAGTTGATGCTTACATGGTATGGAAGTAATCTGTGCAGTCTAAACACTCAATTGATGTTAACTGCCGTTGCAAGGCACTTGGCCTGTGTCCTCTTATGGGCCCCGTCACAATTCAATGAGTTGGACATTGTTATTCCCTTTTTAGATGGAGTTTGGTGACACTGAGTTGCCCTGCCTGAGTCCCAGCATCAGGATGTTCGGATTTCAACACAAAGCTGTCTCCTCCAAAGTCCTGATACCCTTATCACATTGGACAAACGGAGTAGATAGAAAATTCCCTACTGAGGCCTATCACAGGCCAGATAGAAACAAGTTCCGGTAGTGATTCCTGCACTCCAGAACTATCTGTGAATGCTTTATGTCAGTCACGTGATGGAGATAAGGTTCCTTACAGGCTTTGCCCTCAAGTGGCTTCTAAACTAGTGGGGAAAGTAAATAAAACAAAACGCTGTGCTGTGTGGAAGATTCTAGGTCCAGACACAGTAAGTGACAAGGGAATACAGGGAAAGGCATTTGATTCAACGAGAGCCAGAAGCTGGAAGGACGGTGATTGGTTGAGAACACTTTCACTGTCTTTTGGGCTCCTTGGAAGAGCTAGTGGTTCAGGGGAGATGGCAGAGCAGCAATCCTGCCTCTTTAAGAACCTCTTTCCTTAGGCACTGTCAGGCATTCATTTCCCCGCCCCTAGCCTCATCCCTGAGCACAGCTGCTTCAGGAAAGCCTTCAGTGAACCCTCACTGACATTATGTTAAACCCAGGTGGCTTACATCTAAGAGTCAAACAGTTACATCATTAAGAATTTTTTACAAGCCTGTTGCCGAACAGACGTTACTGAAACCAAAATTATATGAAACTACATAGAAGTAAATGACATAGAAGACAAAGGTAGTTAACATCCTCAAATGCACAGCGTCCTTGTTGTCTGACGTCTGCTCTCTGTGCTCTTACGCTCCTCTCCCACATGTAGCTGGTGGGCAGGCTGCCCAGGGGCATATGGCTGCAACTCCCTTCCCAGCTCCACATTCAGCATCCTGTTGCTGATTGGCTGGAACCAGCTGTGCTAGAATCACTTACAATACAGAAATGAGCAAAGGTCACAAATCAGGGCCTTATCTGCCCCTAGAGCTGAGGATTAAACGCCATCTCACCTTCTCCTCCCTGCTGATAGGTCACTTAACACCGCGTTATATGCTCTCCTTGGGTTGGTTCATGCCATCCCAAGGGCCTCATGCATTTGGCCTAGAATATTTTCCTGCCTTGTCTAGTACTTTCTTCGATGGTGGCTGGACTAACCTTGATTTAAAACTGAGTTTGGAGGGATTGGGATTGACTTGACACTGGTGGCCAACTACTCTCCTACTTCCACAGTGTGGAAGACCAAGACCAATGAAATGTTCTCATGGCATCAAAAGCCAGAGGAGCTTGGGTTTGAACGTGGGACCCAGGACCTCTACCTCAGCTGTTCCCTGCAGCCAGCATTCTCTGCAGTCCTCTGTGGTGTTTTTAATGTCTTCCCTGTATCATTTAATTGGATTGCAGTGCACTAAACAGTTGAAAAGAATTCAGCGCAAGCTGCCAGGCTCTCTCTTAATGAACATTCTGGGTGCCATTGTTTGCCAAGAAAGCCATTCATTGGATGGAAATCAGGAGATTTGAATGAAGAAATAATTTTTTTTTATTCTTACAATGCAAATGCCTGTTCCTCTGTGTAATGGCCCTATCTCGTCCCAATCATGTGTAGATAGGTTTCCAGCATTGAAATGGTTAATGAAGAGCTCTCCACAAATTCCATATTTAACTTCACACCATTGCATTATATCTCATATAATGTGCAAAATCCTACAGGGTTCCATTATATGAGCTCAATTTCCATGAATCCTTTTCCTCAAATGTGCAGATGGCGTATGTTCTGTCCGTCAAATCTATATTTGTTCACAAGCCCGTCATAATGATATGCAGCAGGGAAACTCGAGAGAGATGGCTCCCTCTGTGCCACAGTTGACATATCATAACATAGCAGAATCCAGAGAAACAGGAACACAGACTCCCTGTCTCCTCTTTGATACGTGAGAAAGCTGAGACCCAGAGAGGCTAACACATCTACTTATCACACAGGGAGATTCTTAGAAAGTCAATTTTAATACACAGTGATACTCTCAAGTTTGTTGAACCCAACAGAGAGTCGCTTTCCTAAAACCTCCTCCCCAGAATGCTTCTCTATGACCTCCAATTACTGCATGCACATCAGAGTGTAACATAATGGATTGACTGCATTCTCCACTAGTCTGTGAAAGTTGTGAACATAAGGGGCTGTGTTCATTGCTCACTGCCTCCTAGCAACTGACAAGGGTAATTATACAAAAGATGCCCTGTACGTTCACACACACCGAGTAGTAAATGTGTATTGAATATGTAAGTAGTGGTATGTCTGCTTCTTGGAAACACATAGGGGAAACAGAGTTAGGGATTCATATACATTCTCTCGGCTTAATGAACAAGGAAGGGCGAGTTGCAGTCGCAAATACGGTTTACAGTTCTCACTTCATCTTGCAATGTTTACCTGGGAGCAGTCACCTGAACTCCGGCTCACTGAATCTAGACTTTGCTCATGGGCACCTGGTCAAGGCTGTTGTTTCTTCCTAGTGAAGGATGCTTTCTAAGTGAAGTGATCAATGCAAGAGGTCTGTCCATGTCTGGCAACAATGTTTGCCTTGTGTTCACTTTGTTGGACAGTTGTATAGTGTTGAGGTAGGTTTCTTACTTTTAGGTGTGTACTATATAGCTTTCTTTTATTCTTTACTTTGAATGTGTCTATGTCTTTATATTTAAAGTACTATTTTTGTTTTGGTTTTCGAGACAGGGTTTCTCTGTGTTGCTTTGAAGCCTGTCCTGGAACTAGCTATTGTAGACCAGGCTGGCCTCGAACTCATAGAGATCTGCCTGCCTCTGCCTCCCGAGTGCCAGGATTAAAGATGTGCACCACCACCACCCAGTTAAAGAACATTTCTTAATGTGGTAAATTTGGTCTCGCCTCATTATCCAGTCAGAAATCTGTTCTTCTGTCATTTGTTATTTACATCCAATATGAAATCTTTTCCATTTACATTTAATGCATTTAAGGTAACAATTGGTTCAGATCTCTTAATACTTGTTCTCTGTGGTGTCTTTGCTCTTTCATGGCTTCCCGTCTTATTTCCATTAGGTCGCTCAGTACTCTTTCAGTATTTCATCTTATCCTCTTTATGGAGTTTGTTCATGCTTTTGTGTTAATTTTTACAGCTTGCTATAGAAATTACTTCTGCACCTTGTATATGGGATCTCCTTTCCACCGATATGATGCTCACACAGCTACTGAGTGATGGCAGAGCTCTATAACTCCGTTTCTATAACCCCTCGTCTCGCTCTGTTGTCCTGTGTTTTCCTTTTCTGTTAGAGAATTTCTAACATGTTCTCATTAGTTTGCCTTTAAGGTGTCAATAGACCTTTAGAAAAGTGTGTGTGTGTGTGTGTGTATGTGCGTGTGTGCGTGTTGGTCGTTCGTGTGTGCCTTTGTGTGTGTGCGTGTGTGTGTATGTGTCCGTGCATGCGTGTTGGTCGTTCGTGTGTGCGTTTATGTGTGTGTGCATGTGTATGTGTGTGTATATGTGTGCGTGCGTGCATGCGTGTTGGTCGTTCGTGTGTGTGTTTGTGTGTGTTTGTGTGTGTGCATGTGTGCATGTGTGTGTGCGTGCATGTGTGTGCGTGCATGTGCGTGCATGTGTGTATGTATGTGTCCGTGTGTGTGCATGTGTGTATGTGTGTGTATGTGTGTGTGCATGTGTATGTGTGTGTGCATGTGTGTATGTGTGCGTGTGTGTGCATGTGTGTGTGCATGTGTGTGCATGTGTGTATGTATGTGTATGTGTGTATGTATGTGTGTGTATGTGTATGTATGTGTGTGCATGTGTGTGTATGTGTGTGCGTGTGTGCATGTGTGTGTATGTATGTGTATGTATGTATGTGTGTGTGCATGTGTGTGTATGTATGTGTGTGCATGTGTGTATGTGTGCGTGTGTGTGCATGTGTGTGTATGTGTGTGTGCATGGGTGTGTGCATGTGTGTGTATGTATGAGTATGTGTGTATGTGTGTGTGCATGTGTGTATGTATGTGTGTGCATGTGTGTATGTATGTGTGCGTGTGTGTGTGTATGTATGTGTGTGTGTGCGTGCATTTCTAATGTGTCTCCCTCTAGCATCATTTCCCTCCACCTGAAGAACCTGGAAAATCTGTAATATTACAAAATTCAAAAACATGAGCATAAAATCATCTTCCAGAGGTTTTGGATTTTAGAGAATTTCAAATTTTCAGATTAGGAATAATTGACTGGTAAAAGTCCACGCAAAACATTGCAAAACTTGGAAACTTCAAAAACGGAAGTTTTCTTGCCTCAAGAATTGCAGATAAAGGATACTGAGCTCATATTCTCATTCTGCTAACAACAACGAGTCTCCATTTTTATTTATCGAAGTGTGTTTATTTTCTCCCTTTTGAAAGTCACTGAAGTAGAGGGTTTAGATTGACACTCGTAGTATCTGCTGCCTTCCCATGGAGGGCCTGCTGTCAATCTTATGGTGTTTCTCACTTACATAATATGAGATCGTCTTTACCATTTGAATATTTTCCTCTTCAATCTGGTTTTCAGGAATTCAGGTATGATGTGCCTATGAGCACTTCTCTTTGTAATTACTCCACTAGAGTGTACTGAGTTCTTGGTCTAACGGTCTGGCTTCCGTAAAATTCAAATTTGGAAAAGGCTGATGCTGATGATTCCTTTGAAAGCCATTCTATCCCATTCAGTCTCTCTTCTCACCCCGAGGCAACAATCATACAACTGTGAGTGACTGATTGATTTGTTCCCCAGATCACTTAGACTTCCTTAATTTATTTTCCAAATATTTTGCCTTAATTTCAGATTTCTACTGCTATTTCTTCAAGTTTACCAGTACTTTCTTTTGGTATGTTTATCCTACTGTTAATCTCACATAGGAATTTTTGAAATCCTTGCTCACATTTTTCACCTTTAATGTTTATATTTGCTTCTTGTAGTTTTCAAATTTCTCTTAAAATATCCCATATTCTTTCTTGTTGTGTTCAACATTTTATATAAGTTAAAATATTTGTTATAGGCAATTTAAATTTTTTCTTTATCCTCCCTTCTTCTTCTTCTTCTTCTTCTTCTTCTTCTTCTTCTTCTTCTTCTTCTTCTTCTTCTTCTTCTTCTTCTCTTCCTCCTCCTTTTACTCCTCTTCCTCCTTTGCCTTTTTCTTTCTTTTTTTTTTTTGAGAATGGGTTTCTCTGTGTAGTCCTGGCTGTGTTGGAACTCTCTCTGTAGCCCAGGCCGACCTCGAACTCACAGAGATCCACCTGCCTCTGCCTCTCAAGTGCTGGGATTAAAAGTGTGCACCACCACTGCCCAGCTAAAATTTTATTTTTAAAATCTCACTTGAGTGTCATCTCTGTACCAGTTTTCTTTGCATGATTGTCCTTATGACTGTAACTCAATTCCCATTTCTCTATACAACTTGATTATGTTATGAGAAAGATTGCAGGGAGAGATGCATGTTTTGGTGTGACATGTGTGTTTTGATGGCATCCAGATCTAGACCCAACAGGAAAGTGCAAGTTCTTCAGATCCTTCTTGTTCTCCCTCACATACGGAAGACTGCCCCTCTTTACCAGGGCCCCCACTCACTTCATCCTGAACAGCTGACCCCGAGGAGAAGAACATGGAATTGTTACTGATCTTTATGTCCCTTCAACTGTAGTAATAAGGGCGCGGCGGCGGGGCTGCGTCCCCAACACCCAGCCGCCTGCCCAGCTAGCTTATGCCCTGAAATAATTACACAGACACTGTATTCTTTTAAACACTGCTTGGCTCATTTCTACCTAGCCTCTTCTAGGCTAACTCTCACACCTGGACTAGCCCATTTCTTATCATCTGTATAGCACCAGTCTTACCGGGAAGATTCTAGCCTAAGTCCATCGTGGGTCGGAGCTTCATAGCGTGCATCTTCCCTGGAGCGGGGAATATGGCGTCTCTCTCTGAGGCGTCTGCTCCCAAGAGAAGAGATGTCGAGTCTGACCTCACTTCCTCTTCCTCCCAACATTCTGTTCTGTTTACTCCTCCCACCTATCTCCTAACCAATGAGAGCCAAGCAGCTTCTTTTATTTTAACCAATGACCTTCCTCCATCATTTCCCCTTTTTCGGTTTAAACAAAAAAAAGGCTTTAACTTTAACATAGCAAAATTACATATAACAAAACAGTTATCAAGTAAAAGTTACATCAGAAACATTTATACATATAACAAAATTGACCGTAAATCTCTATCAATAAAGCAAAATCTATACTAATGCAAATTATTCATGTCTATATCATTCAACTATTTAGGACCCAGGACATTTCTCAGTACAAATTAATGTATGTTATATTTGAAACTAAATGCAGAAACAGACAGGAAATTCTGTGCATTTAGAAGTTCACACATCTAGTAGGAGTCCACCAGTTGAAAAAATGCCCACTGAGGAGCCTTAGTTGAAGCTGACTGGAGACTTAAAAGCACTGTCGTGTTGGCTGGTAAGCAGATTTCCTTTTTTTCCTTCTTCTACAAAAGAATTAAGTATAAAATACACACTGCTAGTCTCTCTCCCTCTCCATCTGCCTCTCTCTCTCTCTCTCTCTCTCTCTCTCTCTCTCGTTCTCTCTCTTTCTGTGTGTGTGTGTGTGTCTGTCTCTGTCTCTCTCTCCATCTGCCTCTCCCCCCCCCACACACATGACTTTTCTGTAGAAGGTTTGGTTTAATCTGATCATGAAAACTGTAGCACAGTTAAAAGTAGTAGAGTGTGATCGTTTTCAATAGAAACCTGCCAGTTCACCAAGGAGAGAAAGGATGCATGAGAAAGTCCAACATCTGGATGAGGAAATGCTCTGCAAAGGGCGCATCTTGGACAGATGCAAAGATGTAGCATCCCACAGGAGCAAGCATAAGGCAAGGCTCTGTAAGGGACTAAGGAGATTGATACTACACATTGAATGGGAGCAAGAAAATGGCTCCATGGTTAAGAAGAGACCGCTTTTCCAGAGGCCATGGGTTCCATTCCCTGCACCCACATAGTAGCTAAAAGTTGTCTATTACTCCAATTCCAGAGGATCTGACAACATCTCTAGCTTTTTGGGAGCACTGCACACATGTAGTATACAGACATACTGGCAAAACACCATATTCATTCAAAAATTTTAAATATCTTTAAAAAAAAATAAAGAATTGAGTTGCCCGGTTAAATGGGAAGAGCCCGGGATTTGAATACATGGTACCTAACACTTTATGTCTTAGGTTATTACATAGAAATTTGAAAAATAATCAGTCTATAAATTCAGGAAGGGTGCTAAATGGGATCTTGTTCATAAGGTGGTGGCTTTTAAAGGGCAAGTGTATTAGATACCCCAAATAAGGACAAGGTAATTAGCAATCAAAATTGCTTGCTCTCCCCTAAAGATCATAGCCCCTGCTTGTAAATAAGTTAGTGAGCAATGTCAAACTGTACTTAAGAACATTTTAATATATAAGCTGCTGAACAGTCAGTGTTATTTGTAATTATCTAAACATGATAAGGCCTGTCATGGTAGATGCCAAGTTTTCCAAGAACAGAGCGTGTGTCATCCTTACCTGCCACTATCTCTGCAGTGGTAGATGAGCAATGACCACTTTCTGACCAGTAAATGAAATTTAAGGCACCAGCTTATTTAACTGAGTGTAACATTTAACTCAAAATCAATGTCGAGGTACACAGAACTTTCTGTGAGGAACTCATGCCCTACTTTTCTGTTGGAAAACCTAGCCCTCTCGAATACTTCAGCAGTCTTTACTATTGTAGTTCTTCCAAAGTTTCTGGAAATTGGTATCTAACTTGGTCTCTTATTTCTTCAGTTATAAGAAGACCCCCATTTAAAACAGCCAGCAGTCTGAAGGATTTCTTACCCTCAAGTTTCATTTCTTCAGAGACTGCTCTTTGTAACGATGTGGGGGACTGGGGAAATGGATGGATCCGTGGATACAAGCACTTGCCGTGCAAGCATAGGTAATGAGACAGGCTCCCCCAGAACCCACATAAGACCTGAATGTAATGTGAGACACCCTGTCTTGAGCAAGGTGAAAAGTGAGAGCCGACACTCCAGGTTGTCTTCTGATATCCACATGTATGCCATGGCATGTGCATGCCCGCGGAGATTTGCACACTCACACGTGTGCATGCACATGCACACACACACATTGACATACCTCATATGTAAGTACCTTGTGGATGATTTAAAATAGTCAGTTATGTGAAATAGTATCTATCCCCAAGTTTTAGTCTTCCAATGGTACAAATTATTTCTATTGTTTTAGCTGTTTTTTTCTCTATGGTATATATTTTAATATAATATAAAATATCGTATAATATAGCATAATAATTTATATTGGTATTTCTTGATTGAGCATTTTTGTTATTGTTCTAGTAATTGAAAATGTAGTCTTCTTACATCCCATGTCTATTTCTCCTTTCTTAGATTCTCAATAAGCTCGTCCTGACGCTTATCACTAGTTCATCTTACTTTATTGTTCTGTTGTCATTGATTACTTTAGGGTCTCTTTCCTGTCTACTGATGGTAGCTTCCTGGAATTGATATGTGCTTCCTCTTTTCCATTTGTTTAGCTTTATGTGTATCTTGCTCCTTTCCCCACAAATGTTTCAGCAGAATCTCTCAGGCTTCTAGTAAGTTTCCAGGGATGACACACTGTTCCTAAGTCCCTTCAGCTCTTTGTGTTCCCAGTGCTTTCATTCCTGATGACTCCCACCTACTTCTTACTCTACTAAGGATTCAATGAATCAGTTTGGTTCTTGGCTATGGGTGCTGGAATTTTCCATTAGCTATCTTCTACACAGAGCTTTCTGCTTCCTTGGTTTTATATATAATTATATATTATAAAATACCTTATATATTAACAAATATATTTACATATATGCCCGTTTTGTTGTCTTCATTTTTAAGAAGCTTGTATGCCTGCATCTGGGACTGTATGTACAAGCATCAAGGCTTCTGAATAGTTCTGGAATGTTTAGAAATACCTTATTCTAGTTTTGTGCTTGATTGAACACTTGGATGGTTATTAGATTTCAGGTTAAAAAATCATTTTCTGAAATAGTGCCTCATTGATTCCTGGAGCTGATGATGCCCATACCCTGGTCTTTCTTAATCCTTCGTGCATGACTGATTCTTGTCTGGTAGGTCTGTTTTGTGCTGTGTTATCTCTAAGTTCCTAGGGTTGGGGGTCTTAGTCCAATTTTTCTGAAGTTTCACAGTAAACTTCTCTCTGCATTACCCAAGGCTTGGTATTGGATACTTTGTAGCTGCTCTTAACTTAGAAACTCCTGTCTTTCCTTCTTGTTATAATAATTCTGTGAGAAATTTTGCCTGCTAGCTTTTCTTCCACTTCCCTCCTGCAGTATCACCTCCAATCCCTGAGCTGATCCTCTGATATCCCAGTCTTTGCCTTTTATTGCCATACCTTGGACCTTTGGTTTCTCTTCCCTTAATGCTTCCTAAATTTTATCCATCACCGCTTCCACCGGTATGGGATTTTATTCTGATGATGTACTCTCTTCTTGCCCAGGCGTGTGATTAAAACTCTTTTAAAGGCATTTTTATTCATGGTCCCCACAATTTCCTCCCCTTCCTTTATTATATTTTCTGTTTAGAGTGGAGGGTGAGAACTTACTGGAGGTTTTTCTTAATATCTAGTACTCATAAGCTGTTTGTTAATACACAACTGTGAAATAATTAAAATCTGATTGAGAAGTAGGTAAGTTCAGCTGGAGAAGAAGAGAGGAAACTTACGAACAGGCTGACTCAGAAGCCAACTTGCCCACTGATAAAAACACCCTTCTCTTCTTTCTCTTGTGTACTGATGTGTATTTGTATTCATTAGTATTCTCTCTGGAACAATCTCCTCCTCTACAAAAGGCATGGAGTACTGCACAGCAGAAAAAATAACGACATCTTGAATTTTGCAGGCAAATGGTTGGAGCTAGAAAACATCATTTTGAGTGAGGTGACCCAGATACAGAAAAACATTTATCACATGTACTCACTCATAAGTGGTTTTTAAACATAAAGCAAAGAAAAACCAGCCTACAAACCACAATCTCAAAGAACCTAGACAACAATGAAGACTCTAAGAGAGACATACATATATCTAATCTACATGGGAAGTAGAAAAAGACAAGATCTCCTGAATAAATTGGCAGTATGGGGACCTTAGGAGAGGGTTGAAGGGGAGAGGAAAGGTCGGGAGGGGAGCAGAGAAAAATTAGAGCTCAATAAAAAAAGAATGATTAGAATTCATGCTATATAGAATGCTGCCCAGCGTAGGCAGTTTTAGAAGTGCCCACAGAGGATGCCAAAGAGACCTGGGCTTCCAGGAAGAATCAGACAGATCCTGTCCAAATTAGTGCTTCTAACACCACAGGGCAGCTGATACCACAGCAAGGGCTGTCCCTAGGTGGCATCTCTGACCCTGATGAAAGAGCAGCATGTAAGAATCTGAAGAGAATTTCTTTTGTTTTGGGAACCCTGCAACAGCCTTTGGTAGGACACCTGGCTACTGGTGTTGGGTGTCTGAAGGTGACAGTGTTTCTTTGAGCACACCAAAGCAGAGGTTCTCAGACTAGAGTGTGCACCAGAATGCCCCTAGAAGGGTCACCAAAGCACAGATTGTTCTTCTCCAGTGTCAGTCAACAGGTCAGGTGCAGTAGGCTTTCAAATGTGCATCCCTATCAGGTTCTGGGGATAGGAGTGGGGAGCAGATACAGAGCATCTAGGGACTGGCCTTTCTGTTTTTGTTTTTCGAAACTGTATTTCTCTGTGTATCCTTGACTCACTCTGTAGACCAGGCTAGTCCCAAATTCAGAGATCCACCTGCCTCTGCTTCTCAAGTGCTGGAATTAAAATTATGCACTATTGCCACTACTGATGTGGGAAGTCTGTGTGTGTGTGTGTGTGTGTGTGTGTGTGTGTGTGTGTGTGTGTGTGGTGCTTTTATTGGTTAATGAGTAAAGAAACTGCTTCGAGCTTATAGCAGGACAGAACAGAGCTAGGCAGAGGGGGGAGGGAAGAAACTAAACTGAATGCTGGTAGAAAGAAAGCGGAGTCAGGAACATGCTATATAGCCACCACTGGGAACAGATGAGCTGGGACCTTGCTGGTAAGCCACAGCCACATGGTGATACACAGATTAATGGAGATGGGCTAGTTTAGGATGTAAGACTAACTAGTAAGAAGCTAGAGCTAACAGGCCAAGCAGTGATTTAATTAATACAAAAACAAAGAAAGAAAGAACAAAACAAAAGAGGTACTGCTCTGTTGCTTAGAAAAAGGTGGCTTTGGTAAGACAGGGCATAAGAGTGAGAGATGGCGGTCTAATACTTTCAGATCCGGATTCCACTTGATTATGTGTTGTTAGCCGTATTCCTCACTCTTCTTCCCACTGCCCCTCTATGCCTGGTGTCCCTACACAGAGGAAAATGCAGATGGGCACTGGGCAGTGGGAAAGTGTGTGCTTCCACTTGACTATGCAAGGAAGGGTGAGCCTCTGGCTGAGTATTCTATACGCAATATTATCCAAGCCTTTGAATTTATCTATTATAATTACTATTTACTTATATAATATATTATATTATTATTGCCACTATTAGTATTATTTCTAGTTTCATGCTTGCCATTCTTGGGTCCCAGGGTCTTCAAATCCCATTCCGTTCTAGGATTTGGTCTCCGCAGAACCCGCTCACTCCGACATCCCCCTGGAAAATGATGAGCATTTGGCTTCTCCCTTACTAGCCCGCTACTAATCCATCTTCCAGACTCTTGGTCATATTCCTTCCGGCTGCTTCCTCCTCTCTTGTTGAATTTGTTTCTCTATATATCCTCTCGCTCTCACTTTGAGCTGGTGTTTGGAAAGAAAATGAAGACAAATGCATCCATAAGTGGAGCATTAAGTTTACTTGAAAGCCTCTAAAAAGAAGAGATTTTCCTAAAAAGAAGATTTGGTCATAGAGTCGCTCCCTACTTCAGATCCTTTAAAGCCTGCTCATAGCTATAAAAGTACTTTAACTTACTAGATAAAACACTTCATGACCACAACTGCCGTCTCCTCAGGATTGATCACCGATTATCTACCCGAACCAGGCCAGTAGAGTTGTCTTTATAGGCGTTGCTCCTGTTTTATGAGGTTGTACCATTCCCATGAGCAGGCTCACAGGCAGATGAACCTCTTCTTAACATTGGCTTTGTTTCTCGGGTTACCATTTGTTTACCTAATTTGGACTAATATAGTGATTTGAATAAGGCATGCCTTCTGTAGGTGCACATGTTTAAACTTTTGGCCCCAGCTGGTAGCATCTGGGGAGGTTGTGAAACCTTTAGGAGGTGGAGTCTTGCTGGAGGAGATACAGCATGGGTTATAGGATGATTAATAAAATCCCAGACACAGAACTTGGGGTTCGACCTGAAGGTCAGAAAAGCCAAACAGTCAGCCACTGGCTCTTAGCTCTACCTCAGTTCAAAATGGCGATCCTGGCTCCAGGAATCTCAGAATGAGACTGTGTGTGAGAGCTGTCTCCTCCCGTCTTATTTTCCTCTCTAAGGCTGGAATTAAAGGCGTGGACCACTACCTCCTGGTTTCTATGGCAAACTAGTGTGGCTACTGGGATTCAATGTGTGTGCCATAGTGGCTACTAGGATTAAAGGTGTGTGTCACCACTGCCAGGTCTGTAAGGATGATCAGTATGGCTGTTTTACTCTCTGAACCTCAGGCAAGTTTTATCTATTAAAATACAAATGAACTATCACTACACATGAGGACTGGGCTATGAGAATGTAAGGCCTTGCCCCCCTTCTCTCCCCACTCCCCTCCTACATGTAATGACAAATTTGATCTTTCAGCTTCCTGCCACCATGCCCACCTGCTGTCATGTCTTACCTGCCATGATAGATTCTCCCTCTGGAATTGTAAGCCCAAATAAACTTTCTTCTCTAAGCCAGTTCAGATCACAGTGATTTGTCACAGCAACCAAGGGTAATGAATACACCCAGTCAATCCCTTCCCTAAACATTTGGGAACCTACAAACTCAGAAGATGCTGAAGCCATTCTATTGTATGGCGCTGAGAAGCAGGATACGCTTGTCTGTAGATAGAGAGCGAGAAAGACATTCCGACGGTAGCCCTGACTGCCTGATTCTTTTTCATTTCTGAGACTTATTTCTGCTCTTAGCTCTTGAGTCCCCGTGTGTCTGTATAATGAATTCCATGCTTAAAGCAGTTTATTGCACATAGTTAGTCCTCAGTGGATGTTAGCACCCATTATTCACGCGAGCCTACTAAATGATGGTGTTACTCCTTGTTTCTCGAGGACAGCTTCATGTGTCAAATGCACGTATTTTCTCAGCGTCTCTTCTGCCTGCGTGGTCTTCCCTCTGCTTTCTTCTCCCTGCTGGGTGACTCCTGTCAGAACTCAGCCCAAGTAAAATGGAAGACAACAGGGACAGGGAGAAAAAAACAGGGGTAATAAAGAAAGTGAATAAATCAGAGTATGGTATCTACACGTATGGAAATATTGGAAAAATTTCTCATCCCAGAGGCCCACACAGAATGTCCTTCTTGACTCTCCAGCATCACTGGGCATCCTTTTCTGAGCATTGTTCTAGCACAGCATAATGTGCCCAAATCATTCTTCCTTCTGTTAACTCTTCATTTAGAGAGATGAATTCACTTTGGTTTTGTTTCCTTAGTGTATACAGATAAACACTAAGTTTATCAAGAGAATCTACTGTCTGCTTCCAACTGTCAGCAATCTAAGACACATTTTCCCAAATAATATCCTGATTCTTATTATCCTTTCCTTTATAAAAATTAACCCTAGAAATTCATTTTGGCATAACATCTACTTTTGCCCCCTAGTAAACAAGAGCCACCTGTGAGAAGGACAAATCGTCCTTTGATTTTTCCTGGAGAAAGGACTGAGACCAGTGTGACAAACACAGATCTTCTTCCTGTCTGACACACTAATTACTCCTTAAACAATTAGGGAATATCTGAGTTAAAACCATAGAGTCTTCTGTGAACATGACCACCATAAGAGAGCAGAAGCGTTCCCTGTCTGCACTCACTGATAGGAGTGTGGTCCTCAGAGTCAGGGAAAAGGACCTGGGACAGGAAGATGAGCAGTTTATGCTATGCTCCTGCTACAAGCTGGGTGCTCTCATAAGTGTATGCTCGGAAACACTCACAAGTCACAAGGTCATGGGGCCTACCTACTCCACGCAGTAATCACCCTCAAGGACCCAAGTCTCAATGAGGTCAAGTGACTTGCTGCTATCCAAGTCACCTGATTCACCCACAAGGTAGAATCACAAAGGTAACCTAAAACCAAGAAATGCCTCTGAGACCTAGTCTTTCACCCAATTCCACCTGCGTAAAAATGTCCGTTATGGGGGTTTTAGCTGGATGCTAAGAAAATGAGTTATTCGAGGCATTGTTAGTTTTCTCAGTTTTCCTGTAGTTAACATATATCACTTTTACTGTAAAAGAAAAATGTGTGTGTGTGTGTGTGTGTGTGAGAGAGAGAGAGAGAGAGAGAGAGAGAGAGAGAGAGAGAGAGAGAGAGAGAGAGAGAGAGAAAAGCAATTCCCTCACATCAATGGGACTGCCAGGGGGGTTTTATTCTTTGAACAACTAAGTGTTAATTATAAGGATCCTTATTTCTTATTAATGTGCAGTCGGAGATAGGATTCAGGCAATTTCCCCAGATTCTTCCTATTAGTTATCAAACTAGCTGCCTAGATAGTTTGTTTCTTAGCACAGGTAATCGTTGTCTGTGCTCCCGATCTTGTGTTCTCAAAGCCCTCCTGGAGCTTTCACGCAAGCGCCTTTGCCATGTTTAGGGAGTCTCCCATCTCTTTGAGGTTACAATTTTCTCATCTGCAAATGGGGATCAAGCCCTCACTTGGAAGCTGAGGGAGAACTGGATGAGTTGGTTATAGGCTATATAGGTTACAGGTCATGGCCGTGACTTCCTACAGTCAGGACAGAGCAACAGTCAGCTCTGGGTAAGCTGGTTCTACCTGCAGGCCAATCTCCATTCTGCTACATGCCATGTAGCCCTAGACAAATTCTTTACCTCTCTGTGTCTGTTTCCTTATCTGCCAACTGGAGATATATGGCCACACAGCCAAAAGGAATGAACGGAAAGAAGTGCTCAGATTACTGATCCCTTATTTGCTGGGACTGGAAGAGGGGGTGCTGGCGTTTGTTTCTGTGGCTATTGTAATAGGAAATCAGAACCTGTATTTAACAGAACTGAAAGATGCCACATAGCCACTAAATAAGTAAGTGCATCAATTCCTAGCGACATCGTTCAGAAAAAGACAGGCTTCTCCTCAAAAACCGAGCCAGAGATTTTACAGATGTCACGCCTTCCCCATTAAGACATTCGAAGGTTGGTCACTTCTATTCTAAAACTTTCTGGCGGGCTGATTTGGAGTTTCTGTTAGTCGTGTGGTAGGAATGAAGGGAGAGTTCCTCTGTACTAATAGAGCTGACCAGGTGTGTACCTTGCCCAGCTGTCAAAGAAAGGCGCACTGGGATCTCCTTATCAGCTTTTGCAGATGTGAGGTACAAGGGGATGCGTAGACTCAAAATGCTGTCAGCTATCAAACACCGGAGAAATGGAACCAAGTACTTTATTACAGCAGACGATTCGGGCGAGTTGTGAAACCTGTTATTAAAATGCTGAACAACAGGGTGACAAGAGGGTAGAGTCTGGGAGGGTGCAGTGGAGGATGCAGCAGAGGGTGCAGCGGAGGGTGCTAAGGACAGTGCAGCGGATGGTGCAGCGGAGGGTGCAGCAGAGGGTGCAGCGGAGGGTGCAGCGGAGGGTGCAGTGGAGGGAGGGTGCAGTGGAGGGTGCAGCGGAGGGTGCAGCGGAGGCTGCAGCGGAGGGTGCAGTGGAGGGAGGGTGCAGTGGAGGGAGGGTGCAGTGGAGGGTGCAGCGGAGGTTGCAGTGGAGGGTGCAGTGGGGGTTGTGGGGGTGGTTCTGTTCCAGTCAGTATACTCACCCAGGCTTCTCTGAAGGAATAGCATTTGAGTGGGGCCCCGAAAAAGGTGAAAACCTGCCTGTTTGACAGGGAGTAGCCAGCAAGTCATGATGCCAAAGTGGGCCTAGAGATTTGAGTGAAACCTGACCTCACTGACAATATAAGAGTGTGGCGTTAGACAGTAGGGAAGCCGTAATGCATGAAGATGGTAAATGGCCACAGTGTTTGTCAATGGAAGCATACCACGTGACGTATTCAAGATTTGCTGAGCTGCCTCATGGACGACGGCAATGGGGTTTGGTTTGGCACTAAGTGGGGAGCAGATGAGTAGAATTTGTCTCGTGTTCTACGGGTGCACACTCGGTAAGCACTGAGTTCTTTGTTACTAAGAGTGTGACAATAAAAACCGGATGTCACTAGTGGTGGTGGGGTTCTAGCTAAGGGCTGGGGAAAGTTGACCAAGGATCCTGAACCCTTTCAAGTTGTCTGTAGCTCACAAAATCTGAGCCTGGGGGCGGGGGGCGGGGTGGCAGGCTCTGAAACAACAGGGAGGAAATGTCTGAGAAGGAGACCCACGGGACTCCTTAGGTGTCCTGGTTGTCATTGTTAGCCATGCTGGCCAGCTCTAGCTTCCCGGTGTGCAAAGTCTCGCCAGAGCTGTGGGGATTTCTGTTTAAACACCACCACTGAAGCCTGGTCTAGTTAGTGGCTTATTTGCATGTCAAATTAGGGTTCAAAGCAATGCAAATATGCAAGCGTGTTTGCTCAGATAAATTTGCTTTAGTAACCTGGAGGAAACAGTGGGGTCTAAAGCACTCAGACCAAAATTAATGAGGCCACCGTGGCCTGATGACTTTTCCTTCCTCCCACCTTTCACCTTCTCTCTCTCCCCATTTCAATTCCCTGGCACTCAGCAAACACTGCAGGTTCCCGCTGTGGGGAAGTCATAGTGAAAAGCGGTAAACAGAGCAGGCAAAACCAGCACCTTTGCTCCATGCAGAAACAGGCAGAAAAAAAAAAGCGAAGTTCTTGATATGATAATGGATACAAGTGCGAATGGTGAGCACGCAAGCAAGCGAAACATTAGTGTCACCTACCCTGCATCTGACCACGTGACTTTGGAAAAAAAAAACGGCGACTTTTGATTGACTGGGAAAACCAGAGAAGTAACTCATCACACTGGCTTCCTCCGTGCCACCATCTCCCCTGCCTTTGGCACAGGCTCTGAGCTCCTGGAGTAACAGCCCTTCTCACCCACCTTGTTAGTACCACAGCATACCATTAGGTAGGGATCTCAGTCACCACACTGTGTGTGTGTGTGTGTGTGTGTGTGTGTGTGTGTGTGTGTGTGTGTGTGTGTGTGTGTGAGCTGAGCTGGGGGTAGCATTTCCCCAGTATACCCAAGGTGGTATGGGGAGTGATCTGGTAAAAAAAAAGTCTTCAGTGAGCAAGACTGGAGGCAAGAAAATGGAAGTCAGCTGGTCTTCACTGCAGTGTGACCTGTCCAGGGTGGCACTTGATAAGCCAGCTGCCTGGAAGGAACAGTAGGGGAGGTTGTAAGAAGAAGAGGCTCTGTGAGAAACACCCGAGAACTCTGGCGGGGAGTGTGAACCTCATTCCCCAGGAACTTGGCAGCTGGCCCTTGGAAGTTTTCCGGCATTCGGATGACAAGATCAGAGTAATATGGCTTCACTGTTCTCTACTTGTCACTGTGGAGGCTGTGGCTGTCATTGGTGATTAAAGGACTATGGAGTGAAAGGTTGGCTTTAGGGAAGTTGAAACAGTTGACTTGTGGGGTGTGAATATGCGCCCCGTACATGTGAGGTGGGGGACCCATCCTGCCTTATATCTTTGTTATATCTTCTATATAAATTTCCTCTCCTTTTTCTGAGTAGCATGCCCTATCCTCCCCCTTTAAAGAACCTTAGGTTTTGAAATTATCTTCTTGCTCAAGTCTAACATCATTTGGACTTAAAAAATAGCTTTCCACATCAATCCCCATGTCTGGCTTCAAGTGTTTCCCTGAAGCCTCCTGTATTTCTCTTCGATGTGTCCCACCAGCCTCCATCCCACACAGTAAAAACTGCAGTTCTTAAATGCATGTATTCGCTGTGTGGGTCTTTCCATCTTATATTCTTGATAGAGTAGATAGACTCCTTATCAGTAAGATATATTTGTATCGCATTTATTTATTTACTCTGTGTGTGTCCCCGTGTGTGTCTCTCTATGTATGTGTGTTTGTGTCTGCGCATCTATGTCTGTGTGTCTCTCTCTGTGTGTATGTATCTCTGTCTCTATGTGTATGGCTGTGTGTGTGTCTACATCTGTGTAGTCGTGGTTGGGTATATGCAATGGAAGTCAAAAACAACTTGCAGAAATCAGCAGGTCATGGGAATCGAACACAAGTTGTCAGGTTCAGCCTCAAGCACTTTTAGAGAAGGTGAGCTAAGTGAAATATCTTATACATTCAGCTCTAACCCCTAGCACTTAGTCACAGAACATGGTGTGCTGTGCTGAGTAAAACCCTAATGGATGGTTGGCTGATTAGAAGGATGGTGGGAATGGATGGGAAGAAAGACTTCTGGTCTAAAAACAATCTATTGTGAGGAAGCCAGACTCATCATTTCAGGAACCATGGAGATATCTTGAACTCCATGAGAAATACCATGAAGGTGGGGAGCATGTCCTCCTGATCACTTCTGCATCTCAGAGCCTTAGTTCAAAGTCTCCCACAGACCCCTGCACATCAGCTGAAGGAAAAAAGCAAAAGAACAAAGAATTGTGGTCAGTCATCTCTTTCATCTGTGTTTGTGTGACACGGCATCGTGGGACAAGAATTCCCAACAGCCAAGAAGCTGAGTATCCAGTTCTCTGGGACTTCTAGAAGAATGTCACTACACTTGCTGTTAGGACACCACACACACACACACACACACACACAGATACACACACACACACACACATACACAGATACACACACACACAGATACACACACACATACATACACACACACACAGATACACACACATACACATACACACACACATACATACACACATACACACATACACACACACATACACACACACACATACACACACACAGATACACACACACATACACACACACACACACATACACACACACACACACAGATACACACACACATACACACAGATACACACACACACACACATACACACACACACAGATACACACACACATACACACACACACACACACACACACATACACACACACACACACACACACCGATGACTGAGATTACTTTTAAGGTTCTGTTGGTACAAATAACTTCCTTCCAATTGTGTAGAGTTCTCTGGGGTTTGATCACTAGCCATATCTCTGGTTCCAAGGAGGCCAGCAGGACCGCGATGGTGACTGCGATGGTGACCGCACTGCATTATCATTTCCTCCCTGCAGTATTTTGTGGGAATTCTAAGCCACCTCTTACAGTCACTGTCAAGTTGTTGTTCCCACTGTAAATAAAACATGAAGTAATGGATATTTTAATTACCCCAACTTATCAATTGCACATGCATATTTCAAGATGTTGTTTGTTACTGATATATACAAATTAATTTATCAAGGGAAAACTAAACTATGTTGCCCTTAAAGTGCAATACAGATCTTTATTGTAGTAGATAGTATAATGTTAGATGGAGAAAAACCAAAAAGAGAAGGTAGGTGTGGGGGCTGAGGTTTGAGGCTTTGGGGAAGTGCCTCACTGAGAAGGTGACATTGGACAAGGACATGAAAGGAGGGATGAAGGGGAATATACAGGATTTAGGGGAAGGGCTAGTCAGGAAAAGGAAAGTTCTGGACCACAGGCTGCCTGAGGGCCATGAGTAACAAAGGGGAGCACACAGGAAGCCTGAATCCTCCATGGACAGTAGGAGTGCAAACTAAAAAGGCTGAACCTTACCATCAGTAAACCAGTGCTGGTTACATTGTTATGACTGGTACGCCTGTGAGCCCCAGTTTTCTTCTCTATAAAGTGGGAACATCAATTTTTCTGTCAGGAGCAAAGGAGGCTATATAATAAAAGCCTAACATGGAAATGGCGGACAGAGTTTTAATCCATGGTGGTCTTGCAGAAATGGCAGCATTGCCCTGATCCATGCCGACGTTGCAGATATGGCAGACAACCAGTGCCTGGTGGCGCACGCCTTTAATACCAGCACTTGGGAGGCAGAGGCAGGCAGATCTCTGTGAGTTCGAGGCCAGCCTGGTATACAAGATCTGGTGCCAGGACAGGCTCCAAAACTACACAAAGAAACACTGTCTCTAAAAACAAAACAGAAAAGAAAAAACCAAAACCCAAAACAAAAACAACAAAAAAAGAAATGACAGACAATGCCCTAATCCATGCTGGCCTTGCAGAAATGACACATAGAGTCCTTATCCAGGCTGCCCTTGAAGTTCTTCCCAGAACATCCCTATTGAGAGCTCCAGTTTGCTTCGTCTGTAGAAATGGGTCACAGCCCAACAGACAGAAGTCTGAAGATTCCATTGTCTCCTGGTGTCCGTCCTAATGATGTGCCCCTCAGATCTGTACCCTGCATCTCAGTTACCTTCCTATTTGCTTTCAACAGTCCCCAGCTGATGCTGGGGTCCGGGAGAGGCTTCCAGCATGACTGTGCCACTGGCTGCCAAATGGAGACCAACTTGAGCTTTTGCAAACAAACAAAGCAAAACAGTTTCCAAGATGTAGGCCTTTTGTTTGTGTGAGCAGGGACATGAGCAAACACCGGCATGTTTCAGTTCTTAAGCAGCTTCTGGAGTCATTGCTGGCACTGCCTCCCCTATTACATAATGTCTGTCTTCTTTGGCAGTGACCTTAGCATTGTCTTTAGTATGAAAAACATCAAGTCGGGGACTCTACAACCTACCTTATCCTTGTTAGCTAATTCGTGTGCCCAATTTCTTTCCATTGTTCTTTTCCTGGTTGTTTGAAAATACTTTTTAGCTGAGTGATAAAGTGTTTAGGTAAACTTGTGAGTGGCAGATTTACTTGTTTCATGGATATTTCTTCATCACCAATTTTGAATCTAGGAGAGGACTAAACCCTGGTGGTAGAAGAGCTATATAAATATCCCTGGCCTTCCAAAAAGTTGGAAGAGGCAGACACATAAGATACAGCTCCATCCTAAAGATCACAAAGCTTACAATTACGGTTGGATTTGAATCCCAACTTGCATCTTATTTTGTGACCCTGGCCATGCTATTTAAAGCCTCGAAAGCTGTCTATAAAATAGGACATAACATCTAACTCCTGTGTGCATAAGTTGAGTTAGCCAATTAAAAAAAATACTTGGCACTGTACATAGCATAAAGCACACATTAAAATATCAACAATTTAGACTGGAGAGATGGCTCAATGGTTTTTGTTATGCCCAGATCACAGAGTCCCTGCAAATCCAACTAGGAGGCCGTCTTGAATGTAAAAGCAAAGAGCCTTTCTTACACAAGTTTGCAAACTCAGATTCTTCATGTATCCAACTTATTGGAGTGATTGGAGAGCCTCGAGCTCATTTGGGGTTGGGTTTTTGTAGTAGCAAAGGTAGGGGTGAGGGATTTCTAAGGTTCCGGACCCCTGATTGGCTGACATTAGTCTAGGGGTGTCCTGGTGAAAAGTGGTGGGTGTGTGCTGGCAGGTGATCCTATCTACAATGGTTAGAACATTCCTTTGGATGGTCTGTTCCTGGTTGGTGCCAGCTTATGGCTGTTTCTGGAACCCAGTGCTGCCTGCTATGGCAGCTGTGTGGCCTGGATCCCATTATGTATGGCCAGGCTGCCCTGGGTCCCACAGTTTCGAGCATTTATTACTGTCACAAAGGAGTCAGGGTTCCTAGCATCCATTTGGCGATTCATAATACCCCTAAGTCCAGTTCCAGAGAAACTGATATCTTCTTCTAAACTCCATGGGCACTAGGCATGAACATGGTATGCAAACATATATGCAGATAAAATATCCATATGCATGAAATTTTAAAAAAATCATTTTTTAAAATTAACTGCTATTATTATTAATCATATTATAATACAAGTGAATGGCCAATTCTAGAATAGAACAACATGAAGTTTCTACAGAGATGGGATCCATGCACACATGAGCTTTACCAAATGGTCAAGGAGAAGGGAGACACTCCAAACACAAAGGATAAGAGAATAGAGATGGAGGGGAGAGGTGGGAGGTGGGAGTCCATTCATCAAATATATATTGAATTTCTACTAAATGCTAAACATCATACCATGTTTTAGAGAAGAGGATGAATATAATAAGGTTACCCATCATAAACTTCGAAAACTAAACAAGAAAATTAATAACAAAGGAAAATTTATTGAAATTGTGTCTGTGACAGAAACGGGGTGATTTAAAATGGAGCAACTAAGCAGTTTTGCTGGTGGCGTTGTTTTTTATATATTTCATCACATTTATTTATTCTTCTCTCAAATCATACAAAACATCCCGACCATAGCCTCACCTCCTCCCAGCTTTTCCCCACCTACCCTTTCCCCCAGATCCGCTGCTCCTCTGTTTTGCTTCAGAAAAGAGTAGGCAGACCTCTTTGTAATAAAAACCAAACTTGGTACAACAATATGCAATAAGGCATACACCCTCACATGAAGACTGGACAGGGCAGCCCAGTAGGAGGGAAAAGGCCCCAGGAGCAGGCAAAGGAGCCAGAGACAACCCTACTTCCATTGTCAGGAGTCCAGTAAAAACCCCAAGCTAAAGAACTACAATGTAAATGCAGAGGATCTCATGCAGCCCCATGGAGGCTCCATGGTTACTGTTTCAGTCTCTGTGATCCCCTGTGAGCCCGGCTTAGTTGATTCTGTGGTCCATGTTCTTGTGGTATCCTTGACCCCTCTGGCTCCTACAACCCCTCCTCCTCTGCTTCTGCAGCGTTCCCTAAGCTCTCCCTAATTATTTGACTGTGAGTCTCTGTATCTGCTTCCATCGGTTGCTGGAGGAAACATCTCAGAAAATGACTGGAAGAGGCACCGATTCTATGACTATATCACAATATCATTAGGAATCATTTTATTAACTTTTATTTTTCCGTCAGTCGGGTTTGGTTCTACCCTGGGTCTCTGAACCATCCAACTTCTCAATCCTGGCCATCCAGGCAGTGTTGGCTCTAGGTTCTCCCTCTCATGGTGTGGTCCCCAGGTTAGGACAGCCATTGGTTGGTCACTTCTACAAGCTCTGAGCCACCATTGCCCCAGTACATCTTGCAAGTGAGTTTGTGGGTTATAGATTTGGTTGCTGTGTTGGTGTCCCAGTCCGACCTCTGGGAGCCTACCCTGGTTCCAGAAGATGACTGATTCGGGCTCCGTAGCCTTCATTACCAGGAGTCCTCACTAGGACCAACCTCATAGAGTGGCATTATTTTATGTAAAGTATTCATGAGTGGCCTCTTTGAAGGAAGTAGGATTGAACAGAATGAGATTAGACAAGCCTTGAGGAAGGAGGCCATGACTGACTTTGGAATTCTTCTGGGAGAGAAAATGAGACAGGAAAGGCATTCTGTAGATTTGGCAACAAGGAAGGCACAAAGCGGTGTAGAGAGAAGCAGCTTGGGATGGTTTCAGGCTGTGAGTGGGAACTGCAGTGTGCCTATCTGGCTTTATGTTGAAAATCTTGAAGCTAAATACACATTATTGCCACGGCGGCTCCGAAGGTAGGCATCTGAATGTCTATCTCTTTATATTTGTGGGTTTTTTTTTTACTTCTGCTATTTGAAAAAAATCAAACCAATGAAGTAAGAGTGTAGAGACAAAAGCCACGGAGCTGAAAGACTTGCGGCGATATGGAGCATTGACTCGGTAGTGGATGAACGAGTCAAAAGAGGTTTCTGTTTCTATAAAATGGGAGAAATGAGAGCAGCGTAGTGGATGACTGAGTGTCTCAAAAGAAAAGGGGATGTGGGAAAAAATGAAATCCTTGACAAGTTGAAAGGGGGTACCCAGAAGCTAGGTGGTTGGGCTTGCCTTTAAGGGGCCTAGGAAACCCATACACATGGAAGGGGAGGAAACGAAAGGGCCATAGGCACAGACAGTGGGGAAGGGCTCGTGATATTGCGTGAAAAACGATAGACTGCACAGTGACTTCTCCTTCCAATAGAGCGTGAGCTGAGGTCCTCAGCTAACAGGGTGAGGGGATAAGCAGTGGATTGAGGGGGCAATGGTGAGAACAAAGACTGGCAAAAGCATCAACTGTCAACTCCAGAAGATGCAGAGTCTGAGTCCTGAAAGCCAAGAGCCCAACTGGGGCCTAAGGTTTCCAACTCCAGATCTAAGATGGCTTCTCTGCAACCACATGCTTCTCTGTTATCTCGGGGTGTCACAGAGGTCCTTTGACGGCACAGATCAAATTCACAGGAGGTGGAACCCCTGTTTAAGGAGACGGATGGAGGAGAGCAAGAGTTACCAAGCCTTTGTCTGTAGGTTGGGCTGTGTGCAGGCACTTCATCTACACGATCCTATAATGAGATTTTAGCAACGAGGTGAGGGAGTTTGTCAAAGAATCTGAATAATCTTTTCACAGTTACTTGGTATATGTATGCATATGTATGTGTGTGCGTGCATGTGTGTGTGTGTGTGCATGCACACATGTGCATGCATGCAGGTTGCATGTATGCTAGATATGTACACACATACGTTTTATATGCCTGCCTTCATATGTAAACACACATAAATACCCTTATCCATATTTATACTCTGATGAAATTGTATCACTTACTCAAGGAATGTCCAATCTGTTAATCTAGACAGGAAGATAAATTTGATATAAAAAGAGACAGAAAACTTCAGAGCCTGAGAGCCAAGTCCAGCATGCTGCCTGATTGGTGTTATTGTAAATAAAGTTTCAGTGGACCATAGGCAGGCCTATTTGTTACAGGGTTGTCAGCTTTTCTATTACAAGAGCCACAGAGTCAAAGAATACATCAAGGAAACAGCAAGTCTTGCATTCCCTCTGGCCACATCCATTCCTTCCTCCAATGAGTATATTTTAGCATCTTCTCTGCATTAAGCATTATCCTTGGTGCTCAGGATACAAGAACAAATGTCATAGTCAGGTATTTCCGCCCTCGTAGGACCTAATTCTGCAAAGGGGTAAGAGTTATGCCACAAAGTTAGAGGAAGTCATATTTCAGTGATGCTGAAGCAGTGGCGGAAGGTTCACAGAAAGCTTCAGAAATGGGAAGCAATGCAAAGTGTCCTGCAGGCTAGGAAGAGGGCAGGACAGAGGACCTGACTACAACAGCAGCTTTCAAAGTGGGATCCTCGGTCTCTTCACAGAGTCTCTCAAGAACTTATTAGAACTATACCTTCATAGGCATTGTTTACTCATACTTCTTTTTTAAGAACAGTAGTGTTTGGTTTTACTCTAGGTTTCTGTGCTATCTAGTCCCTGGTTCTTGGTTACCCAAGCAGTATTAGGTATGGATTCCTTCTTTTAGAGTGTGCTTTAAGTCAAATCAGACATTGGTTAGCTACTCCCACGAGCTCCATGCCTCGGTTGCTCATGCATGTTCTGGGGACTCTTTCCCCCCTGTTCGGTTGCTATGTCCAACTTCTATATGATAGTCTTTGCTTGCTTTATCTTACATTATTTTATTTTGTCATGCTTGATTTTTGTCTCTTGGAAGTCTGTGCTTTTGTAATGAGAGACAGAAAGGGAGTTGATCTGGAGAGGAAAGGAGGAGGGGAAGAAAGAAGGAACTGGGAGAAGCGGAGGGAGGGAAAACTATAATCAGGGTATATTGTATGAGAAAAGAATCTGTTTTAAATAAAAGGCAAAGAAAAATAAAAAATACATATTCATGGGCCAGTCTGCACCTGCTGTTTCTTACTCTTGGGGCTAGGACTCAGGACTCACACAGTGACCACTTCCTCAGGTGCTTCTTATACTTACTAGGTCTTTGACTTACTGTGGTAGAAGTCCGTTGATGTCCAATACACAGAGGAGGCACACTGGTACCTGGAAGTGGATGGGGCATCCTCATAGGGAAGGGAGAAAGGAAAGGAAGTGAAAAGCTTCCTCACACTTAGGACAACTTAGAAAATTCATCACACACAGCAACAGAGATTTATCTGGACACATGTGGGAACTAGTGGGGGTATCTCGGTAAGTGTGACGGCCCAGCTACCTAATAAAGAAGCCCAACCTCAGAGAAGACCCCAGTGCTTCTGGGGAACAGGATAGTTCTGAGTGCATGGTGAATAGGAAATGAGACTCCACTCACAACCCAGCCCCACACCCTCCTTTCCTAGTGAAGACTGTTGGAGTCGAATAAAGACCGCCTAAGAAAGACTGTTAAGCATTTCCACCTATTTCTGATCACATGATCTCTAATTATGCTGTTTGGGATAGAAACAGAATATGTATTGAGGTGATGACAAAACCTGACAAAATTAACAGAATACATAACTGGGTGATGTTAAGTGGCCAGAAATAGCTTCTGGAAAGTAGGGCATTATCTTCAATGTCAGAAGAAGGGTAAATTTTTCCATGAGAGCAGGAGAGACTGACGTAGGCAGAGATGGCTGGTCCATCCCTGCAGAAATGGGCTAACGGACTTGGCTGGTAGAGCAAATTCATGGAGAGTGCCAATAGGTAGTAAGCTTGGGAAGGTTGGTTAGGGCCAGATGGCAAAAGGCCCTGAATGCCAGGCTAAGGACTTTGGCATTTATCCTGGAAGAAATAAGGAGCCATGTAAGTTGGTTTTTTTTTTTTTTTCCAGCGGGATTATCTGACTAAAGCTTCACTTTAGGGAAATAAAACCAGTAGAAGAATGGATGATGGTAACAGAAATCAGAGACTGTAGACAGATTTCTCTTTGAGCTGCCAGCTCACAAAAAGAATTGACAAAGAGACCTCTTATTAATTATTTAAGTTCAGCCTATAGCTTAGACCTGTCCTACTAGCTCTTATAGCTTAAATTAACCCATTTATATTAATCTACATTTTGCCCAGTAGCTTTTTACCTCTCTTCCATCTTGCACCTCCCGTTTCCTCTCTGTGTCCTCTGGTGCCTCTCCCAGGCCTAGGTTCATCTCCCTTTCTTCTCTCTCTGCCCGGAAGACCCGCCTAACTTTCCCTGCCTAGCTATTGTCCATTCAACTCCTTATTAAACCAATCAGAAGGAGCCTTGGCAAAGACACATCTTCACTGTGTACAAACAGATTATCCCACAACAAGAGACTGGAGGTAAGGAGGGTCATTAGGATATCATTGAGAAGATTGTGAGAAATAACAAAGGCTTGTGTGGTAGAAACAGTGGTCTAGAAGAGAGAGGGGAGTTTGAGAGAACAGGAACTCTGCAGAAATCAGCCTTTGACTAGAGAAATGGGGCTAAGATGATGCTGGCGTTTCCTATCCGGGTAGCAAGGGAGGCATCAGAGCGATGTAGAGAGACTGAGAAAATGAGGATGGGTATGTGGGAAGTGCTGTGGAGTCTGGCATAGGCCAGATCAGCAGCTGGTTACAATGAAAGTGCTGTGGGGAGATGAGTGATGGCAAAAACAGGCCTGCTGAGTTTGCCCTCTCTTCTAGATTCCTTTCATGGCTGTGGTTTGAAAACCCATGACCAAGAGCAAATAGCTGTGTATTTAGTCTTACAAGTCAAAGTTCATCACTGAGGGAGTCTGGCAGGGACTTGGCTGAAAGTGAGACAGAAACCATAGGGGAACATAGTTCCTGACTCATTCACAGGGCAATGTCTCCTTGTATAGTACAGGACCACCTGCACAGAGAACGGCACCACCTAAGATGGACTGTGTACCGTACTACATCAGTGAGCAATCAGGACGATCAAACACAGACAAGTCCAGAGACCAGTATGATCTGGGAAACCTCTCAACTGAGATATCTTTCTAGGCTGCTTCAATTGGCAGTCAAAGTTCATTAGGCCAAAGGCAAGAAAACATGACCATTGGTGATGCCTAACATGGTAATTCAGATGGGTTTATTCATTTTCTACACACACACACACACACACACACACACACACACACACACACACACAAACAAACACACACACACGTCAGACTCCTTCTCAGTGTATTTATGCTGGGAATGAAACCTTGAGCTAAACGTGTGTGTGGAGACTTGACTAGTTCACTTTACTACATGTAGAAAGATTTATGCTAAAATATCCAGAAGGTTGGGGCAACATTAATATCTACTGAGAAAACGTCACCGGTCTACAGGAGAACAAATAGAAGTGGCTGGGAAACCAATTTTTTTTTCATTCCAAAGTTCCATTTCTTAATATTTCTTTTAAACACGCCTTCCATGCTTCAGAAGAGAATCGCGGAGGAGCCGAGCACTGCTGTACTCTCCCACGTCTTGCTGTCTAGTTCTTCTTTTATTTCTTAGGAGTGCAGGGCAAAGACCAATGCCAGGCTCCAAAGGACTCTGGCCCATCAAGAAGGGCTTTTCAGAAGCTAAACACACGTAGCTGAAAGCACACTGAGAAGGCTCTTTCTAGCAAAAGCAGAGTGGAAAACAAAGTACTGTTCTACAACTTATTTTATATGGTTAGAGAGGAAGCTGCTTAAGAAACGTGGCCATTTCAAAGCTAAAAGCATTAAAATCAGGTCAGCAGTTAGTGAAGACACCTAGATCATTCTGGAAGAAATCAAAGCACGCGAACATCTGTGATGAGCCCTTTCATCCTCCTGTGGACCCTGCCACCTCTCTCTCCCTGACCTCCTCAGGGACAGTCTTACTTGTCCTGAAGCTCTAGCCTGATGTCATCACGTGATCTCAGACTTGACAGAAAGTTCTCTCGGGTCTGAATCCTGCTTCTGAGACATATTAACTGTGTGACCTTAGGCAAATCTCTTAATTTCCTTGAGATTCAATGTTCTCGTCTGTTGTGAGAATTAAATTAGCTAAGGAGTAAAGAGAATGCCACAGGATGCCTGGCAAGAAATAGTTTTCAAAAACTTGTTTTCAAAAAACTTTTTACAATTCCATATTAACTAAAAATGACAAAGATTATAGAATTCCCATCTAACCTAAGCCCGATTTTCCCCCAGCATTAATATTTTTCATTTATTTGCTATCTGTCACAATGAAATCATATTGATGCATTATTGCTAATCAATATCAATACATTGCTTGGCTTTCTTTGGCTTTTATCTAATTCCTTTGTTGTCGTTGTTGTTTTCTGCCCCAGGATCTCATCGAAGACACCCCACCACATTTCATCATCAAGTCTCCTGATTCCCATGTTGGTTATAACAGTTTTTACATTTTCCTTGTTTGTTTGTTTTGATGGCATTGCCAGTTGGTGGGGTGTCTTGTAGATTATCCCTCAACTGAGGGAGTCTATCTTAAAATTGAATGTCTATTCTGCTAAGTAACTTGACCCCACCTGCAAGCAGCAAGGAAGAGGGTCATGGCACGGTATGATCAGAGCTGTAGGTAGATCATGTTGACATTGTGCAGATAATAGATGGGGGCTGTGAGGTGAGAGACAAGAAGGAGAGTAAGAACCTGGACGTGGTGGCTTATGTCTTCTCAGTACTCAGGAGGTTGGCCATCAATGCAAGGCTAACCTAGACTACAGGGTGAGGGCCCTCTATTGTAGCCCACCCCCCAGCAAAAGAGAGATAGATTAGGAGGTAATAGAATCATTTGAGGGTCCTAAGCCAAGATAATGGCTGCTCAAATGAGGGTAATTAGTATGTGTTAATGTGTCAGAATCTGCACAATAATAAACAATGAGGCTATCATATTTCTCTTCTCGCCAGAAAGTATAGTCTGAATCCAGTAAAAGAGAAGGGATTCCAAGAGTAGGCCTTAGAGAAAATTCATGAGCACCCTATGATATGAGTTTTTAGAAACTAGGTTTACCAGAGGAGGAGCAAGGCAAGCAGATGAGCATTTATATATGACGGTAGCAGCTCTCCTATGCAAGCGTAATCAAAGACAATTATTATTATAGGATAATGAATATGGGATTTGGAGGCAAGCCAAACAACACTGAATTCTACTCTCCTTTGCTGACTTAGCTTGCTCTGTCCCTCGTTTAAGTTCTTTTCTTTGCAAAGTCAGGAAGATAGAAGCACCTGACTCTTGCGATTATAAAGACAAGAGCTGACAGACTACCACAAATATAGATGTCACATATTATTATCACATTCAGATAGTTCCAGGTTTTAATTTTCTATTTTCTTATTTAATCATTTTTACTCTCTTGGCTCCTTTTAGGGGTAAATTTTAGCATTTCCTCTTTGCACCCAGAAATTTATGTCAGGCTAAAGCACTCTCAGAGCAGGCTTTGGACTCCAAAGGCAGACCATGTCCAGTAGATCGCAGTGTGCATGACCACAACCAGGAGAAACATGAAGCTAGTCATGGCTCACCTGCATTCCTTCCTCACTGAACGAATACTCATTCGAAGTGCCAGTTGACAGCAAGCATTAGAAATGACCAGGGGAGAGGACGCAGAGAAGCAGTTTACCACATGCACTTAACATTCCATTCCGTGTGAGGAAACACATAAACAAGCATATGTAAAGCAGGCTGTTGAATATGTACGGGCATGGTAATGTGGAGGGGTCCTCTCGTTGTTCAGCCTGGAAGACTCTGCTTTAACTCCTTCATGGGTGGCTGTGTGGTCTCCACTAGCGAGGCCATGAAGCGGTAGGAGAACCTAAAACTGACACTCTACTAAACCAGCGTAATACCTGACACCATTTAAAATATTTATCCTTATACCCATAGAGAAGAGTCGCTGTCACCTCAGCAAAGAAACTTATCTTTGCATCAGACAGAGGATAGATGGCCCTGTCAGTGAACAAGCAGGGCAAGCAGGCCAAAAGCTTCCTTTGCCCACGTCCTTTTAGCTGGGCTGCCATCAGAAGGCATAACCCAGATTTAGGTTGAGTTTTCTGGCATCAAATGATCCAAACAGGGAGGATTTTTCACCTCAAGTAAGCCAACCAGGAAAAAAATCTCTCACAGGTATGGCCAGCTTCTTGGGTTTTAGTTAATTGCAGATGTAGCTGACAATCGGTATTATCAATCAGATGTCCACCTCTCGACAACTGGACACACGATCATATCTCCTATGTCATGCTTAATTTCCAAATGAAAACAGTAATCAAAGCATAGGTCATTACAGAAAACCACAAGCAATCAAACAGCCGAAGATAAATAATCATGTAGTATCCATCCCCAGCTACAACACTACTCCTGCACCTACGGCTCGCGGAACATCACGGGATAGCAGATGGTAAGATTGTAAGAGACAGGGGACCAGGGTGACTGCTGTGGGATTAGATCCCCTTGAAACGTCAGAGAAGATACATTCATGAAGTCTCTGGAACATGACAGCATAACTAAAACCTGAACAAAGCTGCGGACATACATGCTAACATAGCAGAGGAAAAATTTAGTAGATCTCCACACCTAGACAAATAAGTACAGGCAACTAAGAATTGCTAAGAGCAGGAAAGATAGTTCTCCCCAGGGAAGGAACCCACAAGTGTTTATCCAATACCAAGTGGCCAGCCCTGAAACCATATACACACAAGTAACATTATGTGGACTGAACAGGTTGTTTCTAAATATTTAGGAGAGAGAGAGAGAGAGAGAGAGAGAGAGAGAGAGAGAGAGAGAGAGAGAGAACAATTAAATAAAAGAGATCTTTTTGAGTTTAAGAGACAACAAAAGAGTGGTAGATGGAAAGGAGGGAAAAAGGACAGGGAAAATGATGTAATCATATTTTAATTCCAAATAATAATTTAACCGGCCAGATAAAAGATGGAATGCATACCAAGGCTCTAAAGTCAAAGGGGCTTGTTTCCCAAATGCTTGTAAATAAGCCCCCACTGCCAGAGGGCACCCAACTGCCACTGTAACAAATGCTGCTCGGATCAGGAAAGATTGCTTTTTCCTCAAAGAGTGGAACAGATTAGCCACAATGAGTTGAACTTTGCTGTGTCTGATTAAGAATAAGGTTCTCTTTGGCATAAATGAAATCTTGGTTGAGGAACTGGAGGCAGAGCAGACTTCAGATCCATCTACCACACAAATCCCTTGTGATTTGAATATATGAATTTGTTGAGATTTCCTGATGGCTAACAATATGCCTTCATGTTAGCAATGACAAAAAACCTAATAGCTGGGCATGGTATTAAAAAGAAAAAAAAAGTAGGGCTCTTTTTTCACGTAATTGAATTCTTCAATCTTGCACTGTATTCATTGAGAAGAACTCTTGGGATGAATTTCTTTGAAATCTCTGCTACTGATTTTATTTTCTGATATGTTGACCTTCTTCATCTCCAGACATGTTGTGAGATTGGCAGGCTTCGTTTTCTGTACATCAGATACAGAGAAGGCTGTGTTAAGGCTCCTGTTGTTGAAATTTATTCAGTGTGGATGCTAATGAAGAACGTTAAAGCCATCTAGTCTGGTTCCTTCCTCTTTTTCTCATTTCTCTGCAAGGGAAAGGAATTGCATCTACTTAACAATGAGGATGAAAATAAAACCATGACTGCTTGTTTCATTCAGGACCTCGTCCAGTTTTCAGCTCCCTCTGCTCTGTTAGGAGAGGCAAACTATAAATCTGTGTCAAGGATAAAGGTGATTATTGCTTTTATTAGTCAAGATGGAATGGATAAATATCTTAGTGGTAATTACTTGGTTTAAGTGTTCTCTGATGCATTCATTTCTATAATGCATATATTTACTCTTTATCAGGCATCTGCGATATGAAAAATACTAAACTAGGCATTGGCAATGTAAGTATGAATTAGTTATGACTTATCCCGTCGGTGTAGCCCACAGTGAAGTGTAAAGGATGGACATGGACCAAATTGAGCAGTTCCCAGTATTTCACTTGAAGACACGTTTAAAGTAATGGATGCTTCAAAATCAGAAGTGAAGGAGAGAGACACTCTCTTCTACTCAAGCGACAAGGATAATGAGAAGTGTGCTGTTTTCTTTGTTTTCCATCTTGCCCTTTTGTTTTGTGTTGTTTTATAACATAAGACTGTACTGTTTCCATGATAAGGACACACTATATAACCCAGACTGATGTCCAACTGGAGTTCCTCCTGTCTTTGATGGTGATGTACCACCACACCTAGGGAGGAAGGCATTCTTCCTAGATCTATGGCTTGTACAGTGAACTAGAAACAGCTGCCATACCTCATGTTAGTCAAGATCCCAGCTCTCCATGTTTTATCCCATGCCTTTAGAAAATCAGCAGTTCTAGGTGAGCTCAACCCCTCTCTGACTTGGTGTTAATGGCTGTGCAGGGGTCTGCAGGTTCCCTACCAGCCTTGAAAGCATTGACTTTCAGCCTACTTTCCTGGTTCAACACGGAGTGTCACTGCGTGTAATAAATATCTCCAGCTTTCCCCGTTCTTTTCCAATTCCTGATTCCTCCCAAACTATTTCCTGACCTCTGACTCAGCAGATGTTTCTGCCTTCTCCTTTACATGTGCAATAAATCCACGAGGCAAGAACTCCCTCACCTCTTCCCACTGAATATGCAATCAAACTGATTGTCCACCTCCTGCCCTCACTCTCTCCTATCACAAAAGAGGAGTGCACTCCGAGTGTCTTGGTGGAGACCAATTTCTGTCCGCATCCATCCTTTCTATTTTTCCCTTTTGTGCGTTCTAATCTGGTTTCCTTTTGCATCATTCCATTGCAACAGCCTTCACTGGAGCCATCAAGTGGTTTTGATGTCGGTAAACCTGCCTCAGTACCCTTCTAGCCCACTCTAGATAGATACCTGTCTATCCATCTTTTCCTGCCTCCACCACAGGGAGCACCATTCTCCTGCGCCATTCTCCTGTGCCATTCTCCTACGCCACGCCATTCTCCTGCGCCATTCTCCTGCGCCATTCTCCTGCGCCATTCTCCTGCGCCATTCTCCTGCGCCATTCTCCTGCGCCATTCTTCTCCTGCACCATTCTCCTGCACCATTCTCCTGCACCATTCTCCTGCACCATTCTCCTGCACCATTCTTCTCCTGCACCATTCTCCTGCGCCATTCTCCTGCACCATTCTCCTGCACCATTCTCCTGCACCATTCTCCTGCACCATTCTCCTGCACCATTCTTCTCCTGCACCATTCTTCTCCTGTACCATTCTCCTGCACCGTCACTCATATTTTCTTGTTCCTTTGTCCTTTTTCAAACTATTAAATAGTATTTTTAAAAAAATATTCAAAACGTTTTCTTTTAAGTGTAAATGTACGTATGTGCCTGAGTGTTTATATGTGCACCGTGTATGTGTTAGAGCCTAAGGAGCTCAGACGGCATCAGATCTCCTAGAACTGGAGTTACAGGCAGCTGAGAGCTGTTATGTGTATCCTGGAAACCGAACCTGGAGCTTCCTGAGAGCAGCAAGTGCTCAACCACTGAGCCATTCTCTCCAGGCTCTGCTGTGGGTTCTTAAGACTCCCAATGTATTGGCTCCTGAAAATTCCACATATGGAGTCCCCAGACCCATCAGGTCTCACCTAGACTGCATCTCCCGCGCAGTTCTCCTGAATCAGACCCACATCTGTGCTTCCTCACTTCTTCACGGAGAACTCACAGTATCTCACACACACACAGCTGAAAGCAGGCTGTGCTGTTGGGTCTCCTCCGAAATCCACAACTTATTACTATGTTAGATCTCACTTTCCCAGGCTAAAAGTAAATTAATATCTGATTGTTCTCTTGCCACACACTTTTCCTCAAGGCTCATATACCTCCTGAGCAAATTCTCTAATTTTCACTCTAAGTTCATTTTGATACATCCATTTTTTTTTTCCTGCCGTCCCCACCCAAGCACCATCCACTGCCATCTCCCTTCTGGGACTATTGTGGTTGTCTCTTGACTCCCATTATGATGTCCTCACTTCCGGTTCACCTCCTATAAACTACCAAAACTATACATTTCTGTACATATGGGACTGATTGATCACTACTTTGATTAAAATCCTCAATGAATTCCTGTGCCTGGTGAGATGAAGAACACCTTTCAGCATTTTCTAATAACCTCTACATGGTCTGACTTAAGCTCCTCCCTCCCCACCCTGGCAGTCATTGCCCCTCTCATTGCCACTAATTGCTGATAAGGTGAGCCTAGCATCCTTCCTATCGGACCATCAATTTGTCTTCAACTCTTTCCTAACCATCAGAGTGTACACAGAAAGTTCCTTCTTTGGGCAAAGCCTCCTAGAATCTCAAGACCAATTCACTTCTATAATTTTATGTTCCCTATCACTATGTATTTTCATGGCTATTTGATCAATGTCTGTATCTATCACTTGATTAGAAAGTCCATGAATGTAGAGACTATTGTCCCTGTCCCCACTAATGTTTTCCTAGTACCTACCCTAGTGTTTAAATGAAACAAAGAGGTGCATATATGCTATTAGAAAATAATGATTTCTATTAAAAAGGTAGAACAGTGATGAATTTAGGATGGCGGAGAGTGGCATGTTGGGGCTGTTTTATTCAGAATCTAAAAGGCTGTTTAGAATAGAGAAGATTGGTCTGCGGTGACATTTGAACTGAGATCTGAATTAAGAGAAAAAGAAGACTTGGAAGAAATTTCGGGGAAGAGCTCTCCAGAATGGGGGGAGGTTAGCATATGGGGAAAGGATCTGGTGTGACTGAGACATAAGAGCTCATGTGGACTGACAAGGGAGTCCTGCCAGTGTGGGAGCAGACTGGAGAGAAGGGCAGGCAATCAAGTATGACGGTGTGAGGAGTCATACTTCAGACCTGGATAGCATGTTGTGTGTCATATACAGAAACAAGCATCTTTTATTCAGAGTGTAGCTTTAGGGGATCTGTCACCAATACCTGAGTAGTGCTCAATGCATTGATTTTTCTTTCCATTTTTAGGTTTCTTACACAGAATAAGGAGAATTTAGATTGTGTCTAATATTCTTTCTAGATCTACAGGACATTTCTTAGGAAAATGAATCTACGGGTTCATTTGAAAAGAACCACGTGAAATATTTTTCTTGACACTCTGATTTTAGGCAAGCAGATTTTCTCTCTGTGTCTGTTTGGGTTTGGGGGAAAAAGAAGAGAAGGCTTGTCTCAGAATGTGTGTGCCAGTCAAGAGACAGAAGGATGGCGAAGGCTCTTTCTGAAGAGGAAAATGCTTTATAAAGTCACATCTAGAATTTATTGAGACTGTCCAGTCTCCTGGGCACTGCTTCAGACTCTTTACATGGGCACTTTCATTCTCACAGCTTTCTTAGGGTGCAGACCCATATATCTGAGAGTAAGATGAGCTTGTGCGCATCTAGATAGAAGAATCACTCTGAGTTGGCCAGAGTCTCTTTTGCTCCTTTGTTACAATGCAAAGTCTACCTTTGGTAGATGCACAGAGTGGGTGGGTTGATGGGGAGCTATCTGAAATCCCAATTACAGGGACATTGGGCTGGTGACAATGACAGTATATGTTTTTTTCAGCAAATAAGACTTTGGAAGGCTGGAGAGACAACTCAGCTGTTAAGAGCACTGACTGCTCTTCCAGAAGACTTGGGTTCAATTCCCAGCACCCACATGGCAGCTAACAACCTTCACCCAGACAAAATGGAGGCAAAATACTAATGCAAATGAAATAAAAGTAAATAAATTATTTTTAAAAAGACTTTTGAATATTATCTATGTCATAATGACATTTTTCAGATTTTGATTTCAAAAATAGAAATTGTCTCTGAGATCATCATAGTATAATAATTATTCCTTCTTTATATCTGTTCTCTTATCTACTGTGTCCCAACTGTGGGATGGTGTTGGCACCGACCAGTTATGAATGTGACAGAAATGAGGAGACTCAACTTCCTGAGGAATATAAAACTTCAAATTGGACATAGGAGCAATAAAGGCATTGTCTGACAGTTGGGGTTAGCAGAACCACACACAATGTTCTGTGGGAACTAGAGAAGCCATAAAAGAATATGAAGGGACTTGCATGGAAAAGACTACTCAGAATTAAGATTCATCTGTAAGCCATGAACTCACCACCACTAGGAAAAGCAATATTTTGCCCATCTGGTGTCTTGTGTCCTAAACCCTAATATGCATAGTAGTTCCACATTTGAATATCTGGAAAATAAGAAGATTTCCCAGAATTGCTGACCTCCGAGTAATCAGCTTCATGAGCACCACACAGCTGGCTAGAGCTGCCCACACCTCCGTCCCTCAACTCCTGCCCACTGTTCCATCCACTCACTTTGACTGACAGCTACCAGATCTTCAAGAAATGGTACACTCTGATTCTGCTTTGAAATGAAAAGTTATTCCTCCTCCGAGGGGGAAGCGAACACAGGAAAACAAGGGCAGCGTGATAAAGGATACAAACACATCTGAGGGATTTCTCGCCCGGTCTCAAATAAAAATACTAAGTGACAAGAAAGTGTTGTCACAGCTTTCCATTGACAGCCTCTCCCTTTCTTCTTTATGGCACATGAAAGGCTAGTACACCTTGTCACAGATGCCTCTTAAGCAGGGTAACATGATGAATGTCAATTAACCTACGCAAACACCGTGGTTTTAGAAGCTGTATCCATTCACACTGAGCTCTGGGTTCACTTTATTTTGTACGCGCAAAACCAGTTTCATGAACTCATGCCAGTCTCTTTCTCTGTCATCAGAGACTGAAAGAATGTTTGTCTTCCTGCCTCCGTCCCTCTCTCTTTTCTTCTCTCTCTCCATTTTTTTCTTCCTCTCTTTCACTTTCCCCTTTTCTTCTTTATCTTCCTTCCCTTCCCTCTTTCTTCCTACTGCAGTGACATCATGCTAAGCTCAGCCCAGTATCCAGGTTGTTAAAAATAGTCCAAGCTTGAGTTTTCTTAGCCCATGCATTAGACGTAGCTTATGTCATCATGGTCATGGCTCCTGGTCACCCAAGGATGATCTTATTATCTAAGCATGTTATTTATAAGGAATTTCACAGCTGAAGTGAGGTACAGAATGACCTACTCTAAAACAAGAACAATTAACAAGTTTGGAGCATAGCCAGGCTTGAGAACAAGGTTGTTATTGGCATGATTTTAATCATGATAGACAATTAGCCAGGCTTAATTATATTGAGACGGAAAAGCAGAGTGAGCGGCAGTAATGGATTTCTCCAGGAACTCTCCTGTGTCTCCAGCTCAAACTGGCTGACCTATAAAGGGTGTAAAATGATAAAAGATGTTTGCCCACATGGACAGGCTGTGTTTACCTCGAGGAGCAGCCGGCATGGGGAAGGGGCTGAAGGGACTCCCTCTTCTGTGGGGACCTATTGCAAGCACAAACGGGATTCTCCAGCTCCACTGGCATTTTCCCGTCAGCAAAGAGATGCAAAAGAGAGGAAAACATCTTTAAGCTGAACTTGGGCACATTAAATGTTAATGTGATTATGTAGCTGGGATTCTTTAAATGTCGCCCGTGGCTGAAGTATTACTGCAGTTTCGTGTTCGCACATTTTGGTGTTATCAAAGCTTAATATTTTCAGTGACTGTGTCAAGCCCAAATAGAATACCCGGAACTTCAATAAAATCTGAGAGTGATTAGAATTTGAAAAAAAAATTAACAATTTGACAGTCCTTGCCTCTAGGTTTGGAAATGGAATTTAAAAGGAAATCCTCCCAAAGTCTCTAGTCTCTTTTTCCATTATGGATTTTAATTGACTTATTATAATTGAAACATGGAAGAAAGAAAAGTTCTGTGGAATAATTGAAATCTCTATAGTTTGTACAGTTCTTTAGCCTTCAAAGAGTGTACTAATATTTCATTTTTATGCCAGAGATAGATATATGTGTGTATGCCCATGTATGCATGTGAACACACACAGAGAAGTAATAATCTATTGTCCCATTTCAAAAATTAAAAATGGCAAAGCTGAAGTTTAAATATTGGGATATCTAAATCAGATAACAGAAGTAAACATAAAGCTTCTGATTGCAAGTACAGGGTTATGATGATTTAGAAAAACAAAAATGAAATAAAAAATGCCTAAGTGAGGGTACATCTAAGGTGAGTAAGAGCTTGCCTTTTCCAGTGTGATGACCTTTTTAGTAGGAAGGCACAGGCAGTGTCTCTGTCTGAGTTGGGACTGCATCAGCCTGCCATCTTCCGCCCTTATCCCACTCCCTGCTCTCTCTCACCCAATCCCTTCCCCTGAGTATGCACATTGCTTCCATTTATCTCTAGGATTCGTGTACTTGGTATTGAGACTATGGAGGAAAAAATATGTTATAAAATCCAGCCTCTTGCCATGGTTCCCAGCACCACACTCATAAGAGCAGAAATGTAAAAGCAAGTTAGATGACTGGATAAACATACAGGAGATGTGTATGATTTTCTGTCTATAAAGGATAAGATATATAGATATAGATATAGATAGATAGATGATAGATAGATAGATAGATAGATAGATAGATAGATAGATAGATGCACAAAGTGGTTGAACTTCGAGGGAATTTTTCTCAGTGAATTCAGCCAGTCACAAAAAGACAGTTTCTAAATGTTCTTGAATGGAGTTCCTAGATCATCCAGATTCTCAGGGTCTTCCACAGTGGTGAGGTGAAGGGCCTAGGTGAGGGGACTAGAAAGTTACTGTTGTGTGGGTGCAGGGTTTCCATTTGGAAAGATGTTAGGGTTCTGAGTGGATGACGATGCTTGTACAATTGTCATTTGTCCTGAACTACACTCTTACAATGGCTACAATGATAAATTCATGGAATATATAAGTTCCTGTAATAAAAATGTTTCATTTAATGCCCTTTACTAAGTCCTCACTGTGTACCCAAGGCCCAACAAAAGAAACAAGCCAGGGTGTGACATGAGCTCTGTTGGTGACAACACAGGTCAACACGGGGCTGTGGAGCAGAGTTTACAGCTGGAAGAAGAGTGAACATGAAAATTAAGACTGACTCAGTGAGTGCCAAATGCCAGAATGAAGAAAAACAGAAAGTCCAATGTCTCCTAGCAAAGTTGAGAGAAAAGAATGGTGTCCATTCCATGCCAAATCTACAGGTGCAGTTAGGATGTGTGGAAATACATTGAGTTATGTTCCTGTGGCTGTGATGAAAGCCCATGACCAAGGCAACTGAGGGAAGAAGGAGTTCATTTGGGTTTACAACTACCATACTGGACACATGCATACTTTGAAGATCCACTGTTGCGTAGCAACTCTGGGAGAGAGATAAACTGTTATCTCTACTCAAGCAGTGCGGGAACTGAGCTGAGAAACAAACTCATAAAGATGTTAAGGAATGCAGACAGACTGAAGCCACCACCAGCTAGCGTCTGTGTTTGAGGGGATGGGAGTTCCAGAGATGAAGGGCAGAGCCTTCTGTATGCTAGAGAAGTGCTCTACTATTCCTCCACCATCCCCAGCCCAATGAACCCAGACCGTAAGGATCCGAAGCCTCTGTATCCTTGCCCTCGCTGCAGTAAAAACCTTTGCTGAATATGGTGAGAAACTCTCTTAGTACAATGAGTCTAGGAAAGCTAAAGAAGCCCCAGGTCTGGAAGTCTTCAGACTCGATTTTATACTCAACACAAACTAACTACAAGTCTCTTGCCGTCGTTAGCCCAGGAGCTTTGCATTTCTGTTCAATCTCTCATTGCTCCACCTTGGATGGGGCACTGAGAGAGTGGAAGACACAACCCAAAGCCCTGGTCTTGTTTTGAAATCCAAATGCATTGTTTAGACACCATCTTCACAGTGCAGGTAGTAGAGTTTGGGGTTTTGTTAAATGAGTAACATATTATTTTCAGAAATGTGTCCTCTCTAGTTATTAGACTGTATCCGCTATTCTGGATGCTAAGACTCCAGTATTCTGCTATAAGATAAATCAATCACAAGGAATTTTTTGCTTCTTTTTTAAATTACAGAACATCCTAAAGTTGTGAAAAGTTCAGAAAATGCACACATTTGTCTATATCTAAAATATTATTATAGAAAACTATGGCATATAGAATCGATCACCAAATCATAATTAATGAGGCAACATGGTAAATAATAAAATGAGAGATGGCCCAAGAGTCTCCAGGTGTTGCTCTGAGATCATCATCTGGCTAACGTTGAAAGGAACTCGCCAGAAGCACAGCTCCATCCTCCAGGACGAGACAATATCCACTTGGTAAATGAGGAAAAGGACAAGTCACAGTGTTGTCTTAGCATGTTTATGCAGCTACCATGACAAGATGCCACCAACATACCTGTTAATCAACAACAGCATATTTCTCACAGTTCAGCTGGCCAGGAAGCCCAGAATCACAGTGAGTAGACTGTGTCTGGAGAAGACCTTGCTTGCTGTTTCACAGACAATACCTTCTCCAACGTGTCTTCACATGGTAAAGGAGGCATGGCAGTTCTCAAGGAAGTCTTTAACACTAAGTCTACAAAGCCCGGTCAGCAGAGTTCCACTCTTACGACCTAACCATTTCTCGAAAGAAGACTCCCAGCTAATTCCATCACACTGGCAATTAGATTTCAATGTATCTATTTTGCGCATGGGACACAGATATTCATAACATGTTGGATAAGTATCCTCTGACATCTCTCCCACACTCATGACTTATGACTCATACCTTCAATTTGGTTGCATTTGAAAGGAAAGTATTTGGAGTAAAGGAGGAAGCTTGTCTTGTTACAGTGTTTAGTGCGCTTGCCTCCAGAAAGAACACAACTCTATCCCATTTAACTAATGTCTTACACCTATACCTGGGCCAGACATTCCAGTAATCCAGCAATCAGACCTAAGGACTGAGAGTTGTTCGGGTAGACATGCCTGCAATTGGAGCACAGGGCAGACTGTGTTCATTGCAATGGAAGCTTTGCAGGCATGGTAGGAGAGGAGGAGTCGCATAGATAGTCAAGGGATTAAGTCTTGATCTCGCCAGACTCATTTCCCTATCTCCAGTCTCCCAGAGCTGGTGCCAGTACCCATCCTTGTGGGAAGGTAGCTTGCCAACCAAGTGGACACAGCACTGGTGTTGATCAGCCACCAGCTGAGATCAGAGAGCTGAACTTTCCTTTTGAGCCAGCTGTGTCTCTTGCCCTGCATTAAGGGCCCCGGCCTTGGAGGTTTGCTTGTTTATTTTGTGGTCTTGTCTCTGTTTCCGTGCAAATAACCTGTGCACAGCGGAAAGGCCAGGAGCATCTTCCAGATAATTCCCTAGAAGGAAACTAAGTAGGGACAGAAAGCATCAGATTCAGCAGGGTTGAGAACAGCTTACTTTGACCCTGCTCCCCTCGGTGGGAGATTTGGAGAGCCGGGGCTTTAAAATATTACAGGTGCCTCTCCTTTCGTGCTCTCGGTCACATGTTTTTCTGCTGACTGCAAGCTTAGGATTTAGTTTATGTAAAAGCAGAATAAAGAGAAGGCGACTGACTCAGTAAGTTTCTGGCTTGTGGCAGGCAGCATGCATTTATCGCTTCTACGTTTAACCGCAGATTCTGCTTTGTGACTGGGGAAGGGAAGATTGGAAACCAAAACAACCTTCCCCAAAGTCATCACCTGGTGAGTGGCAAATAAGCCCAGCTGTAAATGTTATTCCCGTGTAATTTCGTGGTGCAGCACCTATAAAAATTTTAATGTACATGCCGGTTGACTCTGTGATTCCATTCCAAGTCTGTCTAATTATACTTACGTATGAACACACTTATTGTGGTAACTAGATCCATCCAATAACAATAAAATATTCATCTTGTGAGTACATATTATAGGATGCTTATTACAATATTCATTATAGCAGCGAAAGAAAGGAAACTGCCCCCATGTTCATCACTGCAGCAAGGTTAACGACAGGATTGCAATTCACTGTGGAATATAATTGAGTTGATAAAAGGTAGTGGGGGTCCTGTGTATAGTTTCCTCTAGACTCTACAGGAATGTGTATGACGGACTGTAAAATGGGAAGGAGGAGATCCACGAAGGGATGAATGTGTTACCATCACTTTTTTATTGGTGTGCCTGTGCGCATACGTGCGTGCGTACGTGTGTGTGTGTGTGTGTGTGTGTGTGTGTGTGTGTGTGTGAAATTAAGATAATGAATAAGTGGAAGAAAGAATGTTGACAGCAGGTTGTTAGCCTTGTTTAGCCAGAGGGATTGGGTAGAAATGAATGTAGCCAAGCCTGAATCTTTGAGCCAGTAGCCAGTAGTTGAGAGTCAGAGATAAATAAGAAAGCTGGTGCCATATCCTCTCCTTGGGCCAGAGACAAGATCTAAAGCCAGGTGAGGGTGGGCATGGAGCTAGAACAGAGCTGGAGGTACTAGACCAGTTTTACATAATTGCTGTGGCTCCTGATGGCGGGTCACAGCTACTCTCAAGGGCCAGGGCTGCCTGGACACGAACTAGGCTTTATAAATGTGCAGGCTAGAGACAGGTCAAAGATGACTCATGCTGTGAAGGCCACCTGAAGCGAGAGGCTGTAAGTGAGCACGTGCTAAGAGCCTCTATTATGCTCTCCCAGGCCAGGGGAGAGGGAGAACAGGGCTACATTCCACCCGTGTGTGGTCTTTTGCCTCTGAGTTCTGTGTCCATTGCAATGTCCCTACAAGCTGAGTCCAAATAGATCTAGGCCACCATCCATCTTCACCTTCTGTACTCTTCCTGATAAGAATCTTTCTGTAACTGCTTGGAGCCTCCTTGCTCCATCTTGGCCACCTATCTCTCCTGTTTTGGAGTTCTGGGGTGTAGAAGCCTGTTTTCATTTGTGTTTTTCCTTCCATATGTGTCTGTGACTCAGATTCTCTTGTGTTTCTGCCTAGCACTATCGCATGAAGATTGATCAGCTCCATCTTCTGGACTCTTCTCCTCCAAGGCTACCCACTAATGACAATGACACTCCCCTGCATCAGGCTTCATTGCTGCACCCACAGCTCAGTCACTTCTGTGGATCGGGGCAGCAATGAAGAAATCAGAAATTCAGAAATGAATGGCCCTCCCAAAGCACTGCCCCCATCTTCAGTTCCACCATTCCTTGATACCGTGGGTAAAATCTTCTAGGGTTCCTTCTTTGTGTATAAGTGACTACCATTCGGGGGGTTTGAGAAGAAATTATGGCAGTCCACTAGGATTTCAGGACTGTGGGCTTACACAGTGACCCACACAAAAAACCTATCGGGCTTAGTACTAATGTCCCCTTTTCAAAGAGGGAGGAAGCCAAGACCCTGGTGTTTACACTCACGTGTTCTTTGTAAAACTGTTCTGCTGGTCAAAAATCAGATTGGCACTCGGCCCCTGTGTCTTACCAAAGACAGCTCTTCAATGTATTTCCTCCCAGAGGGTCATGGCAGTTAAAGTGGGGAGGTTCCTTGGTGGTACTTGTTTGCAGTCCTCCATCGGGAGAATTGGTGCAAGTTTGGGGCCAGAGTGATCTACATGACAAGTTCCCGGCCAACCATGACTAAGTAGTAAGACCTTGTCTCGAAAAACAAGAAAAAGAATCACGGTCCTTTGTGTGTGTGTGTGGGGGGGGGGGTCATCAATGTGAAATCCTAGATGGGGAGAGTCAACTCTGAAGACCAGAGAAGCAAGTTAACAGCTGTGCACTCCATAGACCCCAACCTGGGTCTCAATTTGAACAACAGCGAGGTCCCAGAGCCTCTGAACGTTAATCAAATTTTTGTAAATTGCATATGTTTGAACTGCGCTTTGGGAGTGCGTGATTTAAAGCAATTGTGAGGGACCCTCTAGTGCTACAAGCAATTAACCCTCATACATCTGTTTTGTAAATCGGAATTTACTCCTCTGAGTGGAGTGTGTGGAGAATACAAGAGTAGACAAAGGACAATTAACCAGGGGAAACTTCCAGACGAGAGTGTGTCAGGGACCAGTGGTGACAGAGCCCCGAAGGGAGGGGAACGGGAAGTCTCAGTGAAGAGCAGCCTTACATCTGGACAGCCGTAAATCACCCCAAAACAGCAATGAGGACACTTCATGTGCACAGAATTTTAGCTTGCAAAAGGCTCTACCTTTCATTGTCAACTTGGAATAATCTGGAACCCTCTGGGAAGAGTCTCAGTGAAAAGTTGTCTGGATCCTGTGTGCTGCCCGCTGGGCATGCCTGTGAGGGAACTTCATAACTGGGTTAATTGAAAGTAGGAAGACCCACCTTAAATGTGGGTGGCACCATTTCAGGAGTAGGATCCTGGAATGACTGAACGGGAAAGATGCAGCTGGTACGTAAGCATGCATTCCTCCTCTCTCTTTGAGCTCCTGTCCCGTTGATGGCTTCAATTTGATAGACTGGATCCTGGAGCTGTGAGCTAAAACAAACCTGTTCCCCTTAAGATGATTTTGTCAGAGGCCTTTATCACAGGAAGAAGAAGACAAGGACCGTCACCATCGTGATGGCAGCCAGGAGGGCTTGTCCAGTGTGCCAGGCCTGCACCAGGAGCATACCAGGGCTGCATCAGGGCTACACCAGGACTGTGGGCTTACACAGTGACTCACAAACAACCTATTGGGTTTAGTACTAATATCCCCTTTTCAAAGAGGGAGGAAGCTAAGACCCTGGTGCTTACACGCACGTGTTCTGTGTAAAGTTCTGGTGGTTATAGAAGCGTGAAGATCTGAGGTCTACTGGCTTGGTGTTCTAATCACATCGCCACACGCTCAGAACGGGGGAAGAAGAAGCACAACTCCCAACAATTTATTTATTTCTCACGGTCAGATGTTCTGTGCTCTGGTCGTCAGTTCATAGTCTCAACTAATTTAGTTATCCCAGTGACTTTTTGACAGGAAGCAGAGAGGTGGGGGAGGGACTACAAAATTAACATAAGTAGCATCAGACATCCAGTAAAAATGTTGAAGCCTTACTTCAAACAAGTTCTTAAATACTTCTCCCACTAACCTGGCTTCCTGCTTTGATACCCAGGACACAAAAAGTTGCAAACAGTGTTTTCTCTGAAGATCTCTACTGCCAGGAGGCAGAACCAGAATGTCGGCCTGTAGCAGTCAAATAAGAAGCAGGAAGAACCACGGGGTGATGGGGAGAGCTCTGTGAGCCCTCTGGGTTTTTTTTTTTAAGATAATTTTTAAATTTAATTACATTTTTTTTATTTTACATTCCAACCTCAGTTTCCCCTCCCTCCCCTTCTCCAGCCTCCCCACATCCCCACCCACTCTCCATCCACTCCACAGAGGGGTTAAGGCCTCCCTTGGAGAGTCACCAAAGTCTGGGATATAAGCTGAGGCAGGACCAAGACCCCCCACCCCCAATCAGGCTGGGCAAGGTATTCCCACCATAGGGAATGAGCTCCAAAAAAGCCAGTTCATGCCCTGGGATAAGTCCTGGCACCATTGCCAGCTCCTCCCCCACCATGGGTTTTGACCCTGGCAGCCCTTATCCCTATCTCACAGGTACCAATGCCAAGTTACCTGTGGCCATAGGTAGGCTCAAAGTGACTGAAGCTGTAAGAGGCAGTACCAGGACTGACCAAGGTCAGTTGTCCCATCCTGTGGTCACCTCTCCCTCTCAGATGTTTCCAGTAATTTTCAACAAAATTTTATTAGGCCTTTTCATTGAATTCATGTAGGCGTAAATGCTGTCCACGCTAGATTTGATATTTCTCTCTGTCCACATTCTTAAATAAAACACAGAGTTAAACTTCCATTTCTCAGACGTGGCTTCCGACTTTCTTCTTGGGTGAGTTATACCCACTCAGTTTTCAGGGCCATTTGTATGCCTGGTTCCTTCAAATATGTGCCCATCTCTGGCCACCCTTCTCCACTCAGCAATCAGCCTGCCCCAAAGAGAGCTCTTAGGAACCCCACTGCACATGTTCATCCCCAGCCCCCACAACCTAGTCCGTGGCAAGGTCACCTCAACTCAGGTCACTCCCACTCCACTGACTTTTTCTACCTCGTTGGGACGATTTGGTCCATTGTCCTCAGCTTCCACCTAGGCCCCTTGTCTCCTTGCCTGCTTTCACCACACTGTTTCCTGCAGAGCAGCCAAGAGTGCTGACACCATATAAAATAAAGGAAGCTCTCTACCCTGCTCCTAGCCCCAAACATTCCAGTGCTCTCCACAATGTTTGAATCAAGTCCGAGTGACTTGGGTGTCCCTCTCCAGGACCAGCTTGCCCTGGGTCCTTGTCCCTGCCATCCTCTCTGTTCTGGAACACTGGCTTATAGGCTGTCTATTAGCTGAATGGTTTCCCACCTTGGGTTCCTGGCCTTGATGATTCTCCTGCCTGGAGATGCCTTTCTGTGATCCTATGCTGTGCTCCTTCCTATTCAAGTTTGCCCACCTTCCCCATGGCAAGTATGCCATCATGGCTTTAGACCTTTAGACTTACCAACCACCTGAAATATTTATTCTACTATAGATCAATTGATGCAATATCTACTTATTATTCATTTCGCCTCTAGGAAGTAGGCTTGCCCTTATACGTGTGAGGATGTCCCTGGTTTCTTTACTATCTAACCTCAATGTCTGACAATGCACAAGATAGGGGAGGTAATCAATAGAAAAGTTGAAATGATAATTTAGCTATTGTCATCAATTACCAAAATAGTACATGGTTACAGCAGAACGCTGAGAAATAATAGTAAAACAGAAAAATGTGCATTCAAGTTTATTTCTTGGATTTTTGTCTATGCATATTTTTAAGTTGAAATGATTGGATATACTCAATTTGTATCCCATTTTTAAGACTCAGCACCCATAAACAATGCTCGCATTGTGTGCCATATCTCACACAATCTATGTTCAAATAGACATAAATTTCATTTTTCCTGTCTTGACTTCTTCCTGACTACTCTGGCATAAGTGTGCTCACTGTTCTTTGTCAGGGCTGAGTAAGATAGTATAGTCCATGGGCAAGAGCACATGCGCACATTATTAATATTTCCACGCCTCAATGTCTTTTTCTACAAGATGGGGAGCAACAAAACCTGCCTTTATTAATTTACAGGATTGTGCCAAGATCTAATGAGGTATCAGGGCAAACATCTCATTAGGTATTTAGGGTAAATGTCATTTTTTTAAAACCGTAGCATTGTGCAAGTAGAATAAGATTTACAGGAGGGCCTGTGACAACAAGCCATTTGTAAGGCAATTTGAGATTGTGAATAGAAAGCTATTGGCAATTTTTCTGTGCTGAGTGAGACATGTCCTAATGTTTGCATTTAATATGCTAAATAGTGGCCAATGCCTAATTCTAGGCTTGTGCCCTCTAATAGCCTCTTTCTCCCCCCCCCCTTTTGGAATTTTCTCTTTTATTTATTTATTTTTTTAACAATTTTCAGCTGTAAAGCTGGGGTCAATTATTTTTAGCTATCCCTTCAGCCTGTCTCATTAGCAAAGCGCTTTGAGGTAATAACGTGGGCATATTTGATGATTGTTCATTTTGAAAGATGTCATTTTAAGACTTTTCTGGGGATTTCAAAGCTGCCTGTGGGAGATCTGTTTTATGCCAAAAATGTCATTTCACATTCAGCCCTACATACTGCCTTACGCTCGCTCGGCCCTTATAAATGTTTCACGCGCCTGCATTTTTCATCGCGATTCTCTCCTGTGAACTTGGATTTCTTGTGGCTCACCTCCACACTCTGTCTGAAGGGGAGAAAGTGATATTTTTAAATAGCCCTTTCCCCCTTTGTCACAGAAGATGAAACTCCCCAATTATTTCCCCCCTGCATAGATATTTATATTAATATTTCAAATAATAGATTCTTTATAGTGTTAGTCGTGAGCCCACGTATTAAATTTAAAACAAATGTATCCTAAAAATGAATATTTAATCTGTGTTTAATACCAGAAGCCAGATTTTGTGTTGACTTAATTTGGTCATAAAGGAAATGTATAAAATGGCTCAGACTCATTTATTCCAGAAATATTTTAACAAACGTATTGATTGCCTCCTATTATCACTTTTAATTCTTGCAATAGCGTGGCAATTTAGGAATCATCATCATTGTATTCATTGTCAATCTCATCATCATCAGCGTTATCACCATCATCATCCCTATCACCGCAATACGGTAAAGAAAACTGAGAGTTGGGACTGTGAAGAGCCCATTTAGATGACTCCTTGATACAGTGTGGAGTCCACAGCATGGGTGGGAGACTCTATATGAGAAAACTTTTTGAGTCAAGAGGTTAGGGGGAATGCTAGAAAATGTGGGGAAACAGACTGAACCGACAATAGAGGAAATTCAAAATGGAGATCAGGAAGATTGTAGGCCACAGTTGCCAAGTTTTGCTTCTTACTTTTACCACCTGGAGAGTTTTGGCTCCCATCCTCAGACATCATGACATCATGGGTAAGGAGTGTGGGTTGTCCACAAGAATTCCTGTGTCAATGTTTCAAGTTATTCTGCTGAACAACAAAGCTGGTAACCTATAAGCTTGGGTGTGCCGTGTACAGAGGTGCTCCTCTTTGTCCCTCCTGAGCACTCTATTTTCCAGGTATTCTGCTGGTTTCTAAACATTGTACTGAAATGGAGATAGCAGAAATGGAAAATCCATATGGCAAATTCCTATAAGAGAGGCTCTGCCTTTAGTGGGACAATGACAAGTTTTGTCACAAATTCACAGAATCTCTACTCTCCCTAAATGACTGCTATGAGATCTATTAAGAAGGCTTGTTGTGTGGAGTATTACTTAGTGGTAAAAAAACAATGACATCTCGAAATTTGCAGGCAAATGGATGGAACTAGAAAAAAACCATCCTGAGTGTGGTAACCCAGGCCTCAAAAGTAAAACACAGTATGGACTCACCCATAAGTGGATATCAGATGTAAAGCAAAGGATAACCAAGCTACAAACCATAGCCCCAGAGAAGCTAGGTTAAAAAGGGGGACCCTAAGAGGGACACTAGGGAGCCAAGGGATGGCCCTAGAAAGGAAAATAGTTAAGATCTCCTGGGTAAACTGGGAGGGGGTATTAGGGAGGGGATGGGGGATAGGAACCTGAAGAATCAGTGTGGCTGAGGTGGGGGAGGTACAGAGGGGAAGAGCAATGAAAGATATCTTGACAAAGAGAGTCATTACAGAGTTAGGGAGAAACCTGGAGTTAGAGAAATTATCAAGAATCCACAAGGATGACCTCAGCAAAGACTCCTAGCAATAGTGGAGAGGGTGTCTGAAAGGGCCTTCCCCTTTAATCAGATTAGTGACTACCCTAATTGTCATCATAGAACCTACATCCAGTAACTGATGGAAGCAGATGCAGAAACCCACAGCCAAGTACTGGGTTGAGCTCCTGGAGTTCAATTGAAGAGAGGGAGGAGGGATGGTATGAACAAGGGGGGTCAAGAGCATGATGGGGAAAACCACAGAGACAGCTGACCTAAGCTAGCAGGAGCTCACAAACTATGGACTGACAGCTGAGGATCCTGCACAAGACTAAACTAGACCCTCTGAATGTGAGTGACATTTATGTGGCTTGATTTGTTGGAGCAACTCTGGCAGTTGCACCAGGACCTATCCCAGGAGCATGAACTGGCTTTTTGGAGCCCTTTCCCTATGGTGGGATACATTGCTCAGCCTTGATACTGAGAAGATGGGCTTGGTCCTGCTTCAAGTTGGTATCCCAGACCTTGTGACTCCCCAAAGGAAGGCCTTACACCCTCTGAGAAGTGGATGGGAAATGGGAAGGGGAACTGGAGTTGGTATATAAAATAAAAAGTATTTTTTAATAAAAAAAGAAATCCTCAAACAATAAAAAGATTTTTTTCATGTTAAAAAAAGGAAGGCTTGTTGTAAGAATTGAATCAGTTATAATTGCAATTATCCAGACATATAAGAATCCTTAGACAGTTGATTAAAAACGTAATAAGCCCACGTATGGACAGTAGATAGGGTTTTCAAAAAATGACCCAAAACTGAAACAAACCAAAAGAATCAACATGCTTTTTTAAAAAAACATTGTACCATTGTCCTTCTATGTGAGGTAGAGTCCATGCTCCTTCTTACGACTGGATGCCCATATAGCATAGCAGATTATATGGCAAATATAATCTACCTTCAGTCTCTTAGAACACAAGTCCTTGCAAATCAAGTTGACTTCTATGGAGTCAGGTGACTCTGAAGCCACTGTACCAGGGAGATCAGAGGAGAAGCTACAAGGAGACGGAAGATATGCACCTCCTACAAGAGCTGTAGTTGTTAGAATAATAGCTTCCTTTGTCACATGAGTGAGCATCAGAGTCACAGGTGACACTAGCTCTGAATTTCAAGATTCCCAACTAGCATCATGGGCAGCAGCAGGGAGCTGCTCCATGCAGCACTGCCCACAGGGGTATCCATGAACAAAAAAGATGTCACTTCTAAATCGACACATTCACTTTCTAATGCTTTGATGTGCTGCCTTAAATAACTAGGACACCATTGATGAAAAATACCAATACAGATAGATAAATAGCTTAATTCAGACTATTGAAATCACTGTGTAGTGATTCTCTGACATAGAGTCCAGGTCTTTACTTGGGGACCTACTGGCCAGGATCTAGACACAAGCCATACCCGTGAGAGCTATATTTTGTGATTCACAGTGTGTAATTCTGTTAGAGTGCCTGAAAACACCTATGAAAAACTTTGCCACTTATTCACATCCTTTTGAGGGCCCTACTTTACTTAGCATTTTATTAGGCCTCTGGCTTATTTTGTCCTTTTTCCAAATCTTTCAACACAGAGTTCATTGAATAAAAGGTTTTTTTTTTCTTGTAAATGGAGTAAATCCATGTATATGTCACTTACATAAATCTCAGAATAATAATTCCAAGCACAGTATAAATAAATCAATGTATGGTAAGCTGCCATAAATGCATGTATACAGCTTCTTTTATTTTAAATCTGATAGTTTTCTGAGAATTTAGCACAATGTGTCTTGATTATATTCACCCCTCTATCAACTATCCCCAGGTCTGTCTGTCTATCTTTCTCTCTCTCTCTCCCTCTCTCTCTCTCTTTCTCTCTCTCTCTCTCTCTCTCTCTTTCTCTCTCTCTCTCTCTCTCTCTCTCACACACACACACACACACACACCATTACCTTTTATTTTTTACAAAAATGACCAAGGGCCGGCCGATGGTGGCGCACGCCTTTAATCCCAGCACTCGGGAGGCAGAGGCAGGCGGATCTCTGTGAGTTCGAGACCAGCCTGGTCTACAGAGCTAGTTCCAGGACAGGCTCCAAAGCCACAGAGAAACCCTTTCTCGAAAAACCAAAAAAAAAATGACCAAGGTCAGTTTGTGATGGACAAATATTCTTGAGTGTGTAGCCTTCCATTTGAGTGGGATTAATTTACCAAGCACGTGGTACTTTCAGAAAAAAAAAAAGAAACTGATACTCTCTCTCCTAGCAGCTAACCATTGCCAAGAACTCCACGGTCCTGGGTGAGATTTTATGTCCGTCTCCCCTTTCCATGCTAGGATCCTATCTGGCTTGTGCTTGCATGCTGTTCCAAACATTGTGAGTTTATATACATGGCTGCCCTGTTGTGTCCAGAGGACACTTTCCTCGTGGTCATCCCCAGTCTTTGGCTCTTGCATTTTACCCACTCTTCTGCAATGATCCCGGAGCCTTGCAGTGAGGCCATTTAGGCTTAAGAATCCTGAAGCCTCTTATTTTATGCGCGTGGGCCAGTTGTGTTAATATCTCCTATGAACAGATGCTTCTGTAATAAGGATGGAGATAGCCACTACTCTATGTGTGTAAAGTTAGTCACTAAGAGTTTAATGCTATCTCCACATAACACAATAATGGAATCAGGTTCTCTTCTATAGTATACAATTTGTTTAGTCATAAGTTTTAGCCCAGTATGGTACCAGATATAGGTTTTATCATGTGAAGCACGCTTTAAATCTAATCAGAAAATGCTTGGCTACTCCTATAGTGTTAATACCACTATTGCACCATTGAATGTGTCCTGGCAAAGCCAGGCATTATTGTAACTCGCAGGTCTCACTGTTGAGTAAGCTCAGTGGTGACTTTTCTCCTCTTGTTTCACACATAGCACCTTCTATTAGCGTGAAAGCTAGCCTGTGGGGATGAAGCATCCAGGTCAGCACCTGCTTACCCATGCTTTACAGAGATCTATGACTCAAGCATGTTGTGTCTCCAGCAATCAGGTCTTACTGTCAAGTTCTGGAGGGTAACCGAAAGCATTGACAACAGCCTACAATGTATGGGAGGCCTTTGGCACCTCACTGGCCAACAATTACAAAAGGAGTAACTTATGCCCGGCATTGGGCTTTGATTTGTTAGTCTCTGGGGTCTGGTTGGATGCATCATTGCCTCATTATAGTGTAATTCTTGTTATGTGTGCACACAGAAGGTTCTACAGTAGTCAGTTTTCATATGACATTTTCAAAGTCTCTCTAGCATTAGTTATCTCTCATTCTATTCCTTCCAATAACCTGCCCTCTCCTCAACCCCAATTTAAACCTTCTTATCCATTATTCTATTTTAACCTTTTATTCCAGTGTGCTCCATATCCCTTCCATTGTAAGGCACTTCCCATGGCCCCTTAAGCAATTTCCTGACTTCTCTGGGTATCCCAAATGAAGCACACATAGTTGAAGATTCAAAGCTAACATCCACAAATGAGAGAAAACCTTCAACATTTTCAGAGCTTCTTAGAGAGAAGTCACCTAGTCATTAATGTTTCTGATATTATAGACACCAGTCGATAGAGTTATCAAAACAATGGGAACCCCATTAATTTATTAAATTAGATAAGCGAAGATTGGTTATAAGAGCATCTTTTTTTCATAACATTTATAAAATCACTTGTATATAGCAGGTACTCATTAACTGCTAATGTGTTTAGCTCCTGAATTCTAATATGCAAAAGAAGAGAAGCTTACAAATAGTCCCTGCAACCAGATTCCTGCTGAAGAGTTTTATTAACAAAGGGTTCTTTGATGGCCATCTAAATTTCATACCCTTGCAGCAAATGCATTACATTCCTATTTATGGAAAAGCATTTCCCATGGGTTAGGGTTCAGATCGTGTGCATAATATTTTCAAATCACTTGTTAAAAATAAAATACATCATGACAAGCCTTTCTAATACGGTAACTACTGATTGCACTTCCAGTTAGAAGGGAAATCTACTGCTGCAGCCCTGAGAGCCTGAGATTTCGCTAACCCCCAGCCAAATCTTTGTGCAGTTGTAAATAGGATAGAATCCAACATTCTGGGGAAAGCACTGCATCTTAAGATGAGGTGTGTAATTTACTGTAAAGTTTATCATAATAAAATCTAGCACTCCCTCACTGCTTTCATCAAAGCCTAAGTCTCTCCCTCCCTCTAGTCCAGCTCGGCTCAGCCATCCTGTATTTTGCCTGCAGAGTGACCTCTTGACCCTGGAAACAGGGCAGTGAGAAGGGCACTAAAGAGCTCCTAACCTCTGGAACATGGTTCATGAGGAACTTCAAGAAATGGACCTTAGGTTTCTTTTCCACCTTTCTGGGGCTCACTCTGTGGTAGTGTGAATGAAAAACACCCTGCCTAGACTTGGGCATTTAAACACTTGGTCCCTTGATGATGGCACTGTTGGGGGGAGTTTAGGATGCGTGGCTTTGCTGGAGCAAGCATGTCACCGAGTGGTATGCTTTTACAACTCATAGGCTCATCTCTCTTCCCATTCACTCCCTCTGTACTTATGGTGAACAATGTGGTCTCTCATCTCCCCATTCCTGCTTCCCTGCCATCATTTGCTGCTATGCATCCTTGCCACAAAGGACTCTTGACCTACTGGAAATATAAGCCAAATAAACTCCTTCAGTGATTTGCTTCTGGTCACAGTGTTTTATCACGGCAACGGAAAATTAACAGTATGTACCCTAACTTCTGGTCAAGCTCAGGACCAAGCACACGGGGCAGCATGGCTGGTCACTGCCCATGTTGATGCCCAGCATGGAGCTGAGTGAATGAGCACTACTCTCTCAGTCTAGGAATCAGTACTTCCCAAACTGTGGGAGGCACCACAGTCGGCGGTCATGGCTACAATTTAGTTGACTTCTAGCATTTTTAAAAATCAGGATGGACAGAGACAGCCGAACCAAGCTCATAAGAACTCAAGAACTCTAGACCAGCAGCTGTGAAGCCTCCATGGGACCGAACTAGGCCCTCTGCATGTGGGAGACAGTTGTATAGCTTGGTCCATCTGAGGAGCCCCTGGTAGTGAAACCAGGACCTATCGCTTATGCTTGAGTTGGTCTTTTGGAGCCCATTCCCTATGGTGGGATGCCATGCTCAGCCTTGATGCAATGAGGAGGGGCTTGGTCCTGCCTCAACTTAGTGTGCTAGGCTTTGTTGACTCCCAATGGGAGGCTTTACCCTAAGGGAGGAGTAGTAGATGGGGGGTAAGATGTGGGAAAGACAAAGGGAGGTTGGGAGTAGAGAGGTAGGGGAAACTATGGTTGGAATGTAAAATGAAATAAAAAAAAAATCAGGATGGAATGAAAATACCACAGCATGGAAAGGAACAGAATAAGGGACTGGGGTATATCACATAAAGCATTGGCTATTTAGTTTTGGGTTCAGGAGTGTGTGTGTGTGTGTGTGTGTGTGTGTGTGTGTGTGTGTGTTAAACTACAATGACAGGTGCATGTTTTACGGTGGTCATAAAATCAGAGTACCAGAACCTTTACATCAGCACCCGTTTTGCACAGTGCTCATTTTTCTAGTGAGATCTTCTGCACACAGCATCTTCCTTTGTCTTTCTGACCACTTCCAACTCTGTGTAAGACACAAAGCCTCTGTCTAGTTTTGCTTCAGAGTATATAGGTCCCTTCAACAAACTTCTGGATTGGGAACTATTATTATCCCAATTTTATTGGCAGATATGTGAAGTAAATTGCCTGAGGTCCCAAGATTGACTAATAGGCCACCCGGAATTTGAACCCATTGCCTCTGAGAGCAAAGCCTAGCATTCAGCTGTTAAACGGCCTAGTTTGTCCCTCCCACGTTAGGTTGTACCCAGCACGTTCCCTGTCAGTTACCCTGAGACACAGTCTTCAAGATAGCACTTGTCGCATTGTATAAATGTCTGCCTCCTAGCAGACAACCATAAAGACACGAACCACATTCTCCTCCTCTCTTATTGTCTTGTAGGAATGTGCATGTATGTGCCCTGCCCCAAAAGCCTCAATTGCCAGTAATCATTACCATGTGGTCTTCACAGACAGGGCAATGTAAGGCATTGCCATGATTCTCAGCCAGAAACTTGGCCCAGGTTCTTTTTCCCTCTTTCTGCTATGATAAACCCATGACTGTGGTATAAGAAAATGAATGACCACTTTGGATAGAGGTCCTAGAAAGTCAAAGAAATCACAGAATCATTAGCAATTTTATAGACGGATATAGCATGATCAGCAATGTTACACAAATATTAAGTATGTGTTTTCATTCATAACCACAGCGGTCATAGACATAACTGAGAACCAAATTTGTCTCTCTTTTCAGCACTGGTTCATTTTGTCTATCTATTCATTCTTTCCTGCACCAGTGTGGACTAAAATCCTGTGGCTCATGCTGAAATATAGGCTAACAGGGCACTGTTCTCCCCACCAGGAGTTCCCTGTCTATACTGGAATGTAATAAGTAAACAGTAAATTTTATATAGCAGCAAATGGTTTGACTCAAAAGTTGGTTGGCTTGGGTCTCTAGGCTGGTCTACCCCCAACAAAGATCTGTCATACCCTCTGCAAGGTACAACATCAACAAAAGTCGTCTGGACCTTGAACAAGACTTGACACTGGCTAGATACGGTGTGCCTCATCCTTAAGAAATTCATCTGACTTTCCAAGTCACTGCTTTATCATCTCTTATGGCTGCTATTAAAGAACATGCACAAACATTCCTAAGCAAATGCAATTTCTGTCTTCTAAATACCCACCTTTTCACCCCCAGAAAAGTATCTCTCTTACCTTCTCATTAAAGAAGCTTCTCTGCAACAGATGGAGATGATTATAGAGACCCACAAATGGTCAAAATGCAGAGAAAACAAAACTGTGGGATGCCTAACCCCAACTCATACATCTTCAACAGTGCAATATCTGCACCTAAGGCTCAGGAAAAACTGCATACGAGAGGGTAGAAAACACCGTAAGAGCTAGGGCACCTGGTGCTAGCTAGTATCCCTTCAGCTTTACAGGAAAGATGGATCCAAGAAATCTCAATAATATAGCTACCTGAAGAAGACTACATTTGACATGCCAACGTAAGTGGGAGAAATTACACATGGTCCCACTCCTAGAGAAGAGCTGTATGTCATCAGTGACTGCAGAGGGAGGGAGAATTCATTTCTTTCAGGGATGGGCTCCCACTTAGACTGCCAAGTGGTCAGACCTGGACACATGCATATACCACTAATGCTAAATGGTCTCAGTAAGTTGTACATACATGTGTGCATATATGCACATGTAACAATACTAATGAAAGAGTTTGTGGATTGAAGGGATACATAGGACTTCGAGGGGATAGAGGAATGGGAGTGATAAAGATATAGTACTCATGTATAAAATTCTTTTAAAAAAAACTTTTAAACATGCACAAAGAACTTTGAACACAGCCAAGCACAAGGCTCCCTGTTAATAGGAAGGACGGGCTGATAACTAACACTGATGATTTTAGATGTATGACCTTTGGCAGGTACTTGATATGCCTCTCTTTGCTTTGATTCCCTTGACCGGAGAAAAGATCTAATGCAGAATGTCAATTACTACTCATTGGTCACCTTCCATGTGTCCATCGACCCAGGCCTTGTGCTAAGCCTTTTCCACATATGAGCTCACAAGAGGATGCTGGAGATGTGGCCACTTGTTATCTTGGGATGTCACTGGTCCTGGGTACTAGCCTTGTGCATAGTTCCTCTTTCCCCATCCATCTTTATTAAGCACCAATGCAACGTTTTTTCTACTTCACATCCCCTAGAGCCCCACACTTCCTCGCTTCTTCCTTTATATATTTTCATAGAACCATTATAGTATATATTTATATCATAATAGTTCTTGCCTCATATCCCCACACAATCCAATTTACCCCAAACATTAAAGTTCATCAAAGAAATACTTTAAATGTATCCTTCTTTGGAGGAATATCCTTCTTTTACCCACATGGAATTTCTTTATAAACAAAATATTAATATCTCTCATAATAGGATAATTCTGTTCTGATTCAATATTATACTGTAGACCCGTGATGCTGAAGCTATACTCTTTTACACGGCAGCCTGACCTTGGAAGGCTTTCTGGAGCAAATTATGGAAGTTATAAGTTTATATCTCCTAATGGAACAAAAAAAATTGTACCCATATTCAGCAAATTAACTCGCTATGATTTCCTCCTTTTGAATTAAACAAAATTGGTCTATTTAGCTGTCATAAATGGGGTGGCCAGTAGGATGTAGAACATGGACTAATTTTCATGCCTGAGAAAATGGAAAAACCCAAAAGCAGCCCTCATTTTCCCAGCAAAATACTGGATGAGCCTTGACACCTGAATCAAGTACTTGCTTTCATTATGTACCGGCAGTGGCCTTACTGGTTGCTTCACAGAGAGTTACACACTTAAAAACCACGACTTCGGGGGCCCATAGGATGTCTCAGCAGGTAAACACACTTATTGCCAAGCCTGATGCCCTGGCCCCAGAACCCACATGATGGAAAGAGAGAATGGACTTTTGCAAATTGTCCTCTGACCTTCCTTGGCACCTGCATGCCCAAAATAAACAAATAAATCTAACAAAAAAAATTGACACCCAGGTCCACCAGTTATTTCAATATCTAGATTATATACCCAACATTATTATCACTGTTCCCGTATATTAAAGAGGAACAAAGGCCATCAGCCATTTTAAATATCCAGTATCTGTTGATGTGGTTATGTATAACACTTCAAATTTTTATTGGAATGTTTATTTTCTAAGTGTCTCCTGTAATCTAGCCTAGTGTATTATCCCCCTGTGCTGACTATAAATCCTACTACATATTTCTGGTGCTCTTGAACAGATGCTCTGCTTTCTCTCCCCTTTAACTGTGGGCACCGTGTCATTAGGGATGTAATAGGCACTGTTGTGGTTATTCTAGTTAAAAGAAAATATACAGAAATCAGTATGGCAGAAGCTTCATAGAATGGTGGTAGCAGAGGAAAAGATGAATTCAGATAGCCCCAAAGGTCTTCAAGGTACTCAGATTCAATGTATAGCTAACAAAGTGAGGTTTGGGGCCACCTCTCTTTGTTGTCTTGAGCAGCTGCAAGTGACCAGCATTGTGGTGGAGCCTCCGGATGTGTGGCTACTTACAAGAGTAGCTTTGGGATGCCAGGCAGTGTACAGCCATCACTCAATCGTCACAGCACTACTTTGAGTAAGTCCTTGAGAATCCCAGTCTAAGATGTGGATTCTTAAGTAATCGACGTATGCAGGTGTGCGGGAGGGAAGAGAAGACAGGACTGAGAAAAGGTGTGGTGTGTAAAGTTTCTCCTCCAAGTTTGCCTCCAATTGAAGCAGTGGCCCAAAGGTAGCCTCAGAAGAAAGACTTTGAGATACTGGAAGGAAGTCCCACTGTACTGTAGAAGAGCAGGAAGGGCTCAGGAAAGATAGAAAGTAGATGCCCAGCTCCAATAACAGTGTGGACTCCTCAGTGTATGAGGCAGTGATTATTATTCTCCCTATCTTCCATATGAAGGCTGAGATCCTCAGAGTTTCCCTTGCCCAACGTCGCTCTTAGTAGACTGGGATTGGAACCCAGGTCGACAGCTTCATGATTAAGACTGCTAATCCTACGAGCAAAATCTTGTAAGCTAAAGGCATGCTCAGAGTCCAGAAATGGCACCCAGGAGACGGTTCTGGGCTTCCTAGAGGGGTCAAGGAGTGTGGTTCTTTGTGGAGGGAAGCAGGCCCTCCCACCATGCTGCATAAAATGGAGATGACTTTGCTCTTAAAACCTACTGTCGTAAAGGAGGAAGATTTTAGTATACTTTTTGTTGCAGAAGGCAACAAAATTCTGCTGTGTACTGTAAATATAAAGATATGAACCTGCTAAGCAAAAATAAAAACAGAGCCCCTTTTCTAGGGGAAAAATACTTCCCTAATTAAGGGAAGTGGGCAACAGCATTGCTTCTCTTCCCAGAATGACCCTCTGTGGGTCTTAGAAGTGAAGGTGGCATATGTCATTTCTCCTAGAGCTGACATGTTCCAGGAAATTCCTGGAGACAAAAACATGGATGCAGCAAAGAGAGCCAGTCTAGAAGCCCACCCCCAGTGTTCCTAACTGCCTCTTTGACCCACCCCACAGGGAACAAGAAGGGTGTGTCTCTGAAGTCTTTGCTTCCATCAGTTTGTAAAATGGAAGTACTGTGTTTCTGGATCTTTTTAACTTTGTTACACTTGCCAGGGTAACTATGAAAATGCCTATACCTCCATTTAACTCTAGAGCCATTGTCACTGTGTCCAAAGCGGTCTATAATACAGATGTGTGAGGACATCAAAGGTGGCCCGTCAGCATGGGACTCACGACTCTCAGTCCTTACCTCACCTAACAGTGCACTGCGCTGGACTCCTAGATGCTCATATTAAGGATATTTTAGCTTTGCTCTTGGTCGAGAACTGGTATCTTTAAGTACACAGAAAACCTTCCATTCCCAGGGTGTTTCCCATTTGGAGGGTGCTGGTTTGTTCTATGAGTGATTTTAGTCATGCTCATCTCTGATGTGTCTGAGGCTGGGTGACAGATCACATCGCCCTGTAATAGCCTGGCTTTACATTTGGTTCATCATATTCTCTTCAAACATCTCTAAACAAAATAGTCTGAGAAGGTTGGGATTGGATGCCAACTATCTGCTCCTTTGATTTGACTCCAGTGTGGTGATTGAGCGAGTGTTTGCCTTGTTGCAGATCAATTATTTTGAGGACTCAGAATGTCTTGCGGTCTTGAATTGTGAGGATGGTTTTTAAGTAGGCCATAAAAATTCCTGCGAATGATTTGTTTAATTATTGTCTTGCTCCTCATTTGCATTTTTATCTAAAACTCTGAGAGCTGAAATCTGTATTCAATTCCATTTCCTGTGAGCTACAATTTGCCTTATTGGGAGAAATATCTGGACTGTGTTTTGTGGATGGAATTATATCAGTGGGCAGCCAAATGTCTATGATGTTGTTCTGACGACTACAGACATTGCTCTTTTGGCTGCTTTTCCTCGGGTTTAAGACAACATTTGATGGTTATTCAATTGCCTCGATTCTTTATGTCACTTGAGCAATTATTAATATTTTAATATCTTTAGACTTTCTCATTCTGAATTAGCCTTCTGGGAATGAAAAATTTGGCTCATTGCCCAGAAGTTGTTTTGTATGTTTGTTTGTTTTATTTCCCTATTTCTTCTTCTTCCTCTTCTTTTTTCCCCTAACTTTCTTGAGACACTGTCTTTTCCATGATACATAGTTAAAATCATAAAGCAGAGTGAACCCATCATAGAGCAATCGGAGACACACTTCACACTGTCACTTTACCACTGAGACAACCATAACACGCCGCAGTAGAAAGAACGTTTGAAAATGGTAGGAATGTGCTTCACAAATATTTCTGTGAGGCTCAACACAAGAAGAGCTTTGGAAATTCTGGAGTCTTGACTGAGAGAAAAACTGTGAAGAAGTAAAATCCTGGGGGTGAAAAACTGCAGTTGCAAAAGACACAAAGCAAAACATTCTCGAGGTGCTGCTGCCCGCACTGCCAAGACAGCACGTGTTGATGGGGGCATTGTGAGTGCTTGCCGTCGGAGCTGAAGGAGCAGAGCAGATCGCTTCTCCAGCTCTCCATGGAGACTGAGTTCTGTGCCTGTTCAAGGCCTTCTGTGAGTTAGTGATGCATGGGGGGGAAGAAGTAGCAAATCTTCAGTCCAAGTCTAACGTTCTTTCGCCCTCACACTGCTATAAATGTGACAAATTGTCTTATTAGTTTAGCCTGGTTCAGCATTTCCTCAAGTGTGGGATGTTAATAGGTGTTACATGAAATAATAGTTTCATGGTCAAATGAGTATAGAAAACGATGTTAAATAAAATTAAACACATTTCTTCATTTCAGGCTTCTCTGAACCTTTAATATGTTAATATATATTTTGACTCTCCTAGAGGGAAATCAGATATACGGCGGCTTCCAAACTTATTTGACCAGAGAAAATTCTTTTGCACAGAATTGCTCACAGAACACCTTTGGAGAAGTTCTGGCCTCCTGATAAAAGGCGACCTCTTTGTACCAGTCATGGGGCTGAAGGAGCAATAAATTAAATTAGACTTTTCAAATGATAATGTGAACAACGTTCTGTGTCTGTACATATGAACAGGACAACAGAGTGGGCAATGACAGATGAGCGACGGAAGGCGCATGACTGCTTGCCTGCAAGATCAAGAAGGGGGAACCAGTGCAGTTAAGAGGGACTCTCAAGAGGGAAACTTATAGGACGAGGAGATTTTAAGAAACACCCAAGCATCTTTCTCTACTTTTTCCTTTGTTGTTGGACCAATCTGATTCCGGGTGAGCCAGCTCAGATGTAGCCTCATTTCTGGGTCCAGCCTCTCAGCCCCAGAGAGGTGTGTGTGTGCTCTGCCCGAAGTGCTTTGAATGTGTTAATTGCCTCCTTATACTTCACCCGAGTTCAACAGTGTAGGACGCATGCCCATTTTCACATGGACCAGACGCAAGCTCACTTAGCTAGTGAGAGACGGATTCAGCTCAGGTTTCTCCGTCTGTCTTCCATTCTCACCACATTGCTGAGCTGGAAAATATCTGAATTTTAAGAAAAGCTTGAAGCACTCACAGAAGAAATTTTTCGTCTTCAATTTTCAGCGAATTCATCTTATTACTAATATGAAACCTCTAAAGGAAAGATAAGTTTAATTTGGGGAGGAATTTCCCCTCTCAGGGACAGAAGACCTTCTATTCATGTCTGTGACCCATGGAGCTGGCTTCCACACTGCTCAGCAGAGCTCATTTTGAATGAGACAAAACTATAGAATGAATGGATCGATGAACGAATGAGTGAAGTAAGGGGACTCTACGTCTACATTACATGGTTTGCTCGGTGCTCTCACATACAGAGCCGGTTCTTTGGTCTGTTCTTGAATGTTCTAGTTATCCGAAATGGGATTGTTTCCATCTTGAGCATCTGCTCTGGTTTCCTTCTTGGACGGCTATACCACCTCTCTCCTGCCCCTACCCAATGTACATATTAAACAAGCATGTGTGTGCAATCCCTTGTATTGTTCTATGCCTCTGTCTCCACCATATGAATCCCGTTCTGCCCAGAGCCACCAGATTTATAAGACTAATCTTTTTCGGGTACCAAAGATTGTCAAATCCTACAGCAAACCTCTTCCCTCAAACTACCACAGTAGGCCCATGTTGCTCATTACCTTAAAAGGTAGCTTTCTAATTTGGTTGGAAATTACATTTTCCACCTCCCCCCACAATTTAAATTTTCTATAACTCCACTGAATTTTGCTCAAGCAACTGTCCTGCAATGAACTCTTATCTCCTCCTGGGAGGGAGTTCTCCTTCAAGGTTATATATTATTCTCATCCTTCCTTCTACATTTTACTTCCTCCCACATAGTACTGCCTCCTCTTCTTGCACACACTTGTCCAACTCAGTCATTCAGTCTCCGATTCCCTGAGCTCCTAGTGTGTGCCAAGTGCCACCATAGTGAAGCAGATACCAATACACATGGATCTTGGATCTCTGAGCAATCACAGCCTTTCACGGGAACCTCACACTTTAAGCAAGATAGCATAATACAGTGTGCCGAGGATTGTGAAGAAGTCATGAGCTCATGGAGAAAGTCTTGGCCTAGCATTCCCAAGAGTTCAGAAACAGCATCTCCTCCAAGCCTCCTCTACGTAGTTGGAGCCCAATAAGTGTTTATTAAATGAGTGAATAAGGGAAAATTTGAACTAGGTTTTTAAAAATGTGTTCCTATAAGATCCTCTCAAGTTCTCTGTGTTTACAGTGAAAGAGAATATTCTTACGATTCTCAAGTGTGATGTCAGATAAGTATCCAAGAAGGGGAAGAGTGTCCAATGGTGAGAAACAGTGTGTGCACAACATTTCTGGATTGGGTGTGGGAGCATCTTGTGAGACACACTGTTTCTAGCCTTAAATGGTCCCTCGCTGACACCAGCAAAAACAAACAAACAAACAAACAAAAAGGACCTATGCTTCATAGAGCTGAATTCTAGCAATTATCGAAAGGACTTTGAAAGCCTCTTTCCCAGAACCTCCCCAAATGAGCCCCGTCCAGTCTAGCCAACACCTTGACTTTATCCTTGTGAGACACTAAACTGAAATCTCAGTGAGGTCTGCTCAGATGCTTACTATGCAGAACTGTGGAAAAATAGTTGCATTGCTTTAAGCTAGCAGAACTATAGGAATTCCTTATACAGCAGCTGAAAAATCCATGCATACAGGGTTGAGTTCAGCTAAGTACCAAGGTGTACCTCAAGCTCCCATTCCTTAGCATTGTTGGCCTCTCTTTACAGATGACCGTGTGACACTCAGTGGGCTTAGACCCTTTCCTGAAATCTCATATCTAATGGGAAATCTTTAATTTGAATTTACAAAGCTAAAAAGAGATAGACTCTGAGTAGACACCGAGAAAATGGATCCTGTTTCTTTGATACAGCCACAGGAATTTTAATTTCCAATCTGCCCTCTGTCAGATAGTCGAATGGTCTGAAGACAGAAAGGAAAGAGGAGATTTTTGCTATTGTCATGTAGCTAGAATTCATGGGTTGGAGATGGCTATACAGTCCAGTGTTCCTGACAGGACTCTGAATGTTGGCAAAGCAATAAGGATGTCAGGCCAGAGACAAATGGCTTAAGTGCTTCTAGTTCACTACAGACAGAAAAAACACTTAGGTAAAACCGTGACAATCTCCATCAGTTCCAAGAAAACAACTTGATTTCATGTATCTCAGCCAAGAAATCAAACACTGAGACTATTGGCAGGGGAGCAGCAAGCCCCCTGGTTGTTAAATCAGAACAGACTAGAAAGTTCTATGATGTGTTTTTGTGTAGCTCCCCTTGCTTCAATCTGATCTTTGCCCTCAGTTTTTCTCTCTTCTCTTGGAGACTGACTAAGAAAAGGCAAGTCCACCTAACCATCTGTCATTCCATCATTCATGCCTGCCTGCTTACTTCCTTCTGCCATTCAGTCCGTGGGGGTATGGAAGCAACCAGGCCTCTTCCCAAGACCTGAGATTTGCTAGAACAAAAACACTTTCTCCTAAGGAAGAAGAAAAATTAAAAATTTATCCCCCATTATGATATCAGCTTTTGAAAAGAGCTTTGAGGTAGATTAACCTATTTGCACAGGCCTGTTTCAAAAGCATGTCATAGAAAGTCTACAGAAACAGAGAATAATTTATCGAGCTCCTTCAAGTGAAGAGTGTTAGACACCGTGATGACTTAACTTCATGTCACTCGTTCCTGCTCTCAGGGAGTAAACATTGGGTGTTTTTCATGGGCTCCCAAGGGAGGCAAAGTTACAAGGTAAATGATGAAAAATCCTTACATTTGATGTCTAGTACAGGTGGCCAAAACATACTAAAAATAGCAGGACATTTAACGTGCAGAGTCCTCTGAAGGCAGTCTATGTCCCTACTCTTAGAGCCCCGCCCCCTTTTTTAAGTATAACCCAAAGTCTGAGGATTGTACTGGTAGATTTTTCTGCTGGGTTGAATTTTTTCTTATTTAGTCTGCTTGTAAAGCCCTCACTTTCCATTTCTCCAGCTGCTCCTTGGGGGAATTTTGATGAACCGGACGACAGAAAAGCCTATCTGTATGTAAAGAAGCCAAGGTATTACGCATTGCCTTTCAGATTCTTCCTCTGACAAGTGGTTGGCATCTGCTAACAGCCCTTCTTTTCTTGAGCTTTGTAACGTTGCCAGGCTGAGAACTGAGCTTTGAAAAGGGGAGATGGAGCTGTTAACAAACGCCTTTGTTATCTCTGGAATTGATTATTGTACAGTGGTTCACAGGGAAAAAAAAGCTTGATGTGTATCTTGTCTCAATATTTACCAGCTCCTCCCAGGAAATATTGTGCTAAGAGAAATTCCCTGCCGCACAACAAATGTCAGCTTCCCTATGATAACTGTTGCGATTCACCAATCAGATGTCCTTTTGCCATCTGTGGGAACGGTATGATAGGACCCCAGGAAAAGAAAAATTCTTATTACATGCTTAGAAATCATTTGAATTTGCTGAATGTTTAGTGTTTAATATACTTCCCAGCTTTTCTTTCACTGGAGATGTATTGAAAGGGTCTATATGCCAAGGGTTTTTGCCCTTGGAATATACGAGGAACGAACAAGGCAGAGGGACTGTCATGGAGATTATGACTCCTGGACCAGAGGAAGAGGAAGGCTCTTCCAATATTTCCAGGACATGATGGTGAGCCAAGATTGGGGAGCACAAGTAGAAGAACCATAAAAATAATTTGTAAAATAACAGAGGGGAAGGCAGGAGTTGGGGCGTTATCCAGGAAATGGGTTGGAGGAGTGATAACTAGGAAGTCATCTTGTTCTGAGCGGAAAACACAGCATATAAGAAAGGGTCACAGTCACAAAGGGGCGTAGAAAATGTGAATGGAAATGTGACTTGACATCTTAAAACCTCAGTTTTCTCCTGTACAATGGGAAAATGGTAAAACCTTTACGATGGTACCTAGAAAAGGGGCTGACTCATCAAATCCTGTGCTCCCTATTCACGAAGATGTTTTTGTAGAACAGTAGCTAGAATTTAGGAACTCAGTAAAGGTCTACAAAAAAAAAATCAAGGTCAATGTGACTCAGCTTCTTTGTGTTTTCTCTCAATCTTGTGTACCAGGCTTCCTGTCCTGCTAGACTAAGGCCTGAACTGTACCTGCACGTGTGGAAGATGTTTGTCATTTATAATCCCATAAATGTCTGAGTCACAACTACCAGGTCTTTGACGACAAGTGCTGGGATTTCTTTATTTCTGTGTCTAGTGGCCGTGTATAGGGTCTGGTGCAGAATAATTCCTCCATGATAGTCTCCTGAATGAATGAGGAGCACTTAAAACAAGCTAACACTAGAGCGGAACACCACACTAGCCCACTGGATCTTGCGGCAAAGATTCAAAGGAGAAAAGTTCTTTTTTTTTTAACTTTCTTTTTATTTATTCTTTGTGTATTTCACATCATGCATCTGGATCCCATTTGTTTCCTGACCCTGCATGTCCACCTCAGCCCTTGTAGTGCCCCCTCTGCCCCAGATAAAATTTAAGAGAAAAAGAAAATAACAAAAAAAGGGACGATATTCTGGAAGCTGTAGTGTGGTACAGTGAGTCACAGAGTAAACACTTTTGTCCAGATATCTTTACTTGCAAATGTTCACCGTAGAGAGTCATTGCGGGCCTCTGGTTTCTGCTACACTCTCGATGCTGGGCCCTCCCTGGAGCTCCTCTTGGTTATCCTGCTGTTGCCCTGTGTTGTAGAGATCCTGCAGCTCTGGGTCTGCAGGACCAGTCCATATGAGAAGTTCCTGTATTAACCTGTGCAGGACCAGTCCAGATGAGAAGTTCTTCAATCAGTCATCAAGATCCTCACTGTGGAAGGGACAACAGAAAATTGCTGCCCCAAGCCACCAAAGGCTTGAAACAGCAGGTGATAAAGGGCTTCCCCCTCCTAGGTATTTTCTGTTTCGCCTTAGAGAATACACTTTGGACATCGATCTCTTCATAAACCCTGTATACAAGCTATGTTACAAGATACCAAAAGCCTTACGCACTAAATATGAATTCATATTATATTGTTAGTTAAAGAATTGCATGTTTGCATAATTTAAAATATGTATGTTTAATATATTCTAAATATACCCAAACAGAGCAACAACCCTTGAACCTTTACCTTTTATTATAATCTACCATCATTATATATAATCCTTACTCTTTTTTTAACTTCTTTGTTCTTTGTGTCTTTCACATCATGCCTCCTGATCCCATTTATGCCCCCATTTTCCCAGAATAAAACAAAGTAAATTTTAAGAGAAAAAAATAAAGAGAAGAGAGGGGGAAAGTATCTTCAGAATTCTTTACTCTTCACCCTGTGCTGAAAAAGAGATGAAACTCAGCACAAGTGTGGAAACTGTCCAGAGTACCAACCACACTTGGCTAAGTGGAACCCCTGTTACTTGAACCCTCTATGTTGAGAGAATGAATTTGAGGGCTAGAGAGATGGCTCATCCACTAGAGATAGAATATGAAACCATTGCTCACTTTGGGTTTGACAAATATATCCATTTTACATACATGATGGTATTGTGTTCCAGTCCCTTTCCCTGAGATCTCATGGCTTCTCATATGCCTCCATTTGTATCTCACTCATTCAGGGTTTTCCTGGAGTTTGAACTTCTCCATGGAGCCTTCCTGCATCAGCCAGGCTAGGGGGAGTGTCTGTTCCTTTCACTTTACCCTGTGGCCACTCTGTTTGCCTCCTGACTTGGTGCTTTTAACATTTAGTTATCTTTCTTATGTACCTACACACTCAGATCAACGATAAAAATCAACAAATTTTGGAAGTGGAAGCTCCCTTTTTTTCAAATCTTAGCTCTCTAACTCCTGAACTGTGTGTCAGTGTGGATGTTCATTTTGCTGTGCTCCACTTTCTCTACGTAGAGGAAGAAAAGGAAGAGTAAAGGAGGAAGAGAGGAAGAAGGGAGGAGGAGGGGAGAAAGAAGAGGTAGTGAAAAAAGAAGACGAGGAGGACAGTTCTCTTTCGTGGGTGTTCTGGGCAAGAAATGAGTTAATACACACAGGTCACCTGTTGCCTTTCAGTGCTTGTGAACTATTTCCTTGGACCAATAGTTCCATGTGTAGAACTTGCAGCATAAATGAAGCTGAATCTGAGGATAGCAGGGCCTGGAGTTTTACCTTATCAATATGCATAGGGACACTCTTAACCCACCAGAGTCTTTGGACCTCCAAAGAACAGAGTTTGAAAGCTGTTTACTTGCTTAACTTTCTTTATACCTGTTTTGTTTGTTGGTTTGTTTTGAGACAGGGTTTTGCTGTATAGCCCTGACTGCCCTAGAACTCACTCTGTAGACAAGGCTAACCTTGAACTCACCTTCTTCTGCATCCTGAGTGCTGGGATTAAAGGCATGTTCTATCAATGCCAGGCTTAAAGGCAAAGCCCCCCAGACAGATGGAGTGACATCTTAAAGTTCCTGAGCCAATAATTGGCACATGACTTGAGCTTAAGCCAGTACATTCCTTTTACATCCTAAGACAATACCTGATGGCTTGTTTTTGATTTACCTTTCCTCTTCCACCCCTTCCTAGCCAAGAAATGACCTATGCATGTTTTGGTTTGTCTATGGCATGTATAAATATGTCTAAGAGCAGCACTTGTGTATGGGAATACAACAGGTAATTGGAATGGGAAAGAGAGGTCACATGGAGGGAAGATCACTAATTCAGGGTTGGCCAAAATCTGAAAGGATAGGCAGGGTATAATGCACAGATGGGGAATTCTTGGCAAAGAGCATGGCCTCAGTAAACACACAAGGCAGAGAATAGCATGATTTCTTTCAGGAATTGTAAACAAGTTCCTTTAGACCTAAAATATGATGAACGATCCAGGACATGAGGTAAAGCGGAGGTCTGAGAAAAAGATGGGGTCACACACTTGGGGAAGTTTGGAGGGAAAGGGTACATGTGCTTTTCTAGAACATCTGTGGATAGGTTTTAGTTTCCAGAACAATACATTTTAATTTGAAGTCAAGCGGGTTTATGTTTGAGGAAAAAAACAAACAAGCAACCAAACAGAACCTGTGTCTTTGAAAAAGCATTCAAACAGAACGTCGCCAAATGTGCGCTTGTGTCTTTGAAAGCGATGGCGAAGGGACAGTCCTACCCAACAACAGCCCGAGCTGAAGGGCTGAGGGTCTACACAATGAAGACATTGACCAATGACTCTGTGTGGCTGTGGCACAGCTCTTCCTTGATAAATGGAGACTTGGTTGTGATGAGGGTCACCAAGCATTGTGAAGCCACCTTAGAAATCCTGGGCTTTGCCGGGCGGTGGTGGCGCACGCCTTTAATCCCAGCACTTGGGAGGCGGATCTTGTGAGTTCGAGATCAGCGTGGTCTACAAGAGCTAGTTCCAGGACAGGCTCCAAAACCACAGAGAAACCTTGTCTCGAAAAAACCAAAAAAAAAAAAAAAAAAAAAGAAATCCTGGGCTTTGTCTGGACCTGAGAACAAATGATTCAAGTCAAAAAAGGCAAATGGTATACCAAAGGAAAGACAATGAATGTGCATCCCTCTAGCCAGATGGGGCAATCTGCAGAGGAAGATGCCTGAGTCTGGTGTATGCAGACTCCTCCCCAATGTGGCCCAGGGATAGGGAACATATGCAGCTAGAGTAAGGGACCTGTGAGGCTGGGACAAGAAGTCCTGGCAGCTAAAGCCTATTGATTAGTTTCTGTGCTCCTCCCCTGCTGTTATATTAATATAATGAATTGTTCACAGGTGCATCAAATGAGGTTTAGATGATCACTGGGAGCTTTGCTACCCAAACAGGCCAAATTAGCAGCAGCAGATGCAGCCGCCAAACAACAGTCCCATGGCGAAAGTACAAAGCTTGAATTAATGAAGGTCGGGGCTCACATTTGGCCTTAATGGGCCTTCACAGCAGTTGGGTTTGCCCCCTGTTTAACTCTCAGTTGCCAAAAGGTACTTTCTGGGAAAATTCGGCTGAAATGATGAGTGTTTCATAGGATACCCCACCACACACACACACACACGCACACACAATGAGAAGAAGAGTAGCTCCCTTGGGGTGGGTCTCCCTGGGTAGTTGTGCAGGCTTTTTCCAGAACCCACTGCTCTCAAACAAAAGGATGAATGGGGATTGATAGCCACCCTGTGTTATCCATACCAGACTGTGTCCCTAGAACAGTGCTTCTCAACCTGAGGGTCACAACCCCTTTGGGTTGCATATCAGATATTTACAACATAATTCATAATAGTAGCAAAATTGCAGGTATGCAGTAGCAATGAAATAATTTGGGGGTTGGAGGTCACCATAACATGAGACACTGTATTAAAGGGTCACAACATTAGGAAGGTTGAGAAGCATTGCCCTAGGTGGAATCCCTTCTGTTTGCTTGTTTGTTTTTTATAACTCAGCTTTTATTATGTTTTTGATGTTTACCTGAATATATGTATGTGTATCATATGTGTACTTGGTGTCCGAGGAACCCAGAAGCAGGTGTTAGACTCCGTGGAATTGGAGTAAGAGAAGACTATGAGCAGCCATGTGAGTGCTGGAACCAAACCCATATCCTCTGCAAAAAGCAGCAAACACTCAGCAAAGACACATGATTTGTAACTGGAGAATTGTAGTATTCACATGTAATAGGTTAGCACATGTCTTTAGGTAGAAATAGGAATGTGTTTTTGCAAAACAAATAAAATAAAAGTTCAGAGGGCACAACTGTTGGTAAACTAGAATGCAAATGTGTGAAAGCCACTCGCAGACTGGCTCAAAAGACAGCATAGCATACAGTAGTTCATTCTGGTTACGGGCTCGTGAGTTGCTTAAAGAATTGGCAATGTTATATTAAGGCACATCACCTTGAAAAACAAATTGCTCAAACATTCCCTCTGCAGTTTTTATTAAAGCTTTATTTTTTCTTCTTCTTCTCTGGTTATAAAGGTAAAGTTCTTCATTGAAAGTTTAGCAGTTAAAAAAAAAGGCCACAGAAATGAATGTGTTCAAATTTCATTCTTTAAAAGCCAGCTATGTTCAGATTTGATGTCTAGGTCTTTGTGTCTTGAGAGTGGGAGTTACTGTCTGTTTTATTGAATCATCAGCCATTTCTTCACTGAAAACTGAACAACTATAGGAATCTTTGTCTGATTTATATGAGGAAATGGTGAAGAAACTGAATGTTAAGTTCGGACAAGAGAAGAGTCAGTCCCTGAGATGTGATCTCCCAGGAGTTTGAAATCATCACCAGATTAGAGGGCTGTGGAATGTAGAACCAATGATTGTAGGTGGACACTAGGGGCAAAGAAATTTAAATAAGGGTTTGGGGGCTCCAGAGGATCTAATTGGATTTTGCTCATCATGTACACAATATCAAACAATGGAACCTTTGATGTAATACATGATCAAGACCTACAATACATGCCAGTCATTTGAAATATATGTTGTGAACAACTAATTTATGCAGAGAATGGGCCCACACCTGTCAGAGATGCTCTGTAAGAAATTCCTGTCTTGAGAAGATCCATATATTGAGTCGTCTTGAGGTGCTTTAACTTCCATGACCTCTGGACTCCTTTGAAGACAAGGAGAGCAAATCTTTTTTCTTCATCATGTATTAACAGGATTATGAGTAATATCACGTGGTAGAGTGGGGTCAGGTTTCTTCTTTCTTGTCCCAAGTTAGCTAACTGTGTCACCTTGGCATCTCTGTGCTGGAGAAACCACAGTGACTGCAGTGGTTCAGTATCTGGCATTTCTTATCTGGACTGATAATCATATCCAGAGTAGGAATTTGGTTTTAATTGTTTTGACTCCACTCTTCTCTAATCCACATTCATGGTGTGGCTTGAGGGATCATTCTAAACTCTGCTCTCACTATCGCATTCAACCCTCCCAGGCTCTTCCACAGAGCCTAAGGAAAAAGTCCTACCTCTCTGGGATGATTAACATTCTCTAACCAAACTCGATGAGTGTAGATTTTGATGTTGGCGATTCCCAGCTGGGTGGTCTTGGAGAGCTGTATGCGTTTTAGTTATTATCCTACCTGTAAATGTAGGATAATAAACACTGCAGTGATGTGAAATGCCCCTATATATATATGCTGTGATTACCATTGATTAATAAAGAACTGCTTTGAGCCTATAGGAGAGCAGGGCAGAACAGAAGCAGGCAAAGAAAACTAAACTGAATGCTGGGAGAAAGAAGGGTGGAGTCAGAGAGAAGCCATGTAGCCCCACCGGAACTTTAGTTGATAAGCCACAGCCAAGTGGTAATACACAGATTAATAGAAATGGGTTAAATTAATATATAAGAGTTAGCTAATAAGAAGCTAGAGATAATAGACCAAGCAGTGATTTAATTAAACAGTTTCTGTGTGATTATTTCAGGGCTAAGTAGCTGGGAACTAACTAGCGGCTTCCTTACAACACTGCAGCTTCAGGTCTATGAAAATTAATTGTACCTAGCAAGTACACACCTGATATAATGCACAGAAAAGCTGCTGCTCTGTAAATTGATATATTTCTTCCTTATTGCTCATTCTAAGAGGGACTTACATACCAAATGGAACCACTTAATGTGTCAAGTCCTTTGTACACACCTAGCATGGTATTCAGCTTGAAGGATGTCTTCCTTTGTTTGAAAAGGCTTTGTCTCTCTATCTCAGAATTTTGATCCTTTTACAGTTTAAATCTCATTTTGTCTCCTCTTTTTTTTTCCTTAATTTCTTCTCCACAAACAATGACGACATTCTCTCTCTCTCTCTCTCTCTCTCTCTCTCTCTCTCTCTCTCTCTCTCTCTCTCTGTCTCTCTCTCTCTCTCTCATTCTTTTCACATATCTTTATTAAAGCACTTGGAACAGGAATTGAACTTTAGTACAGTCTACATCTTTTACCAGATCTCCCCATAAAGTCAGATTATTTTGTTTATCTGTTTTTGTAAACCCTGAGGTTGAGCCTAATTTTCAAATCCTTGTTGAGTAAAGGAAAGAAAGAGCAGAAACATCTCTTCTGGATCCTATAACATGACAGTAACTTTCCTTACCTCTAGACAACTGCTTATCATTTTCAGCAATGTGTTGTCTTGGGTTCGAGGATGTAGCCCTGTAAATGAAGGCTACTCGTTAGTTTCCCAGCCACCCAAACACAAATAATCACACAAAAACTATATTAATACTATATTAATTACAACAGTTTGGTCAATGACTCGGGCATATTTCTAGCTAGCTGTTACATCTTAACCCATTTCTCTTAACCTGTGTATTGTCACCAGACTGTGACTGACTGTACTGTTCTGGTACCTTTCTCCTTTAGCACCTACATGGCGCCTCCTTGACTCTGCCTACTTTCTCTATATATCTCTGTTTGGATTTTCCACTTGGTTTTACTCTGCTAAGCCATTGGCCAAAACAGCTTTATTCACTAACCAACAAAAGCAACATATACAGATGGAATTCCACATCATAGTTCATCCCTCTCTCTAAGAGCTATACCTATCTCATAATTCAACTTCTACAATAGCTGAGATTTGGTTCAATCTCCTGGTTGGTATTTTTGTTAATTTAACAAAATCTAGAGTCATCTGAGCAGGGAGAACCACAACTCCACAACTGAGGAAATACTTTTATAAGACTGGATTTGCAGGCAAGACTGTGGAGCATTTTCTTAACGATTGATGTGCAAAAGTCAGCCCTTTATGGGTGGTGACTCCTACATAGGAGGTCCTGAGTTGTTTCAGAAATCAGAATGAATGAGTCATGGGGAGCATGCCAATGAGCAGCATTCCTTCATCGTCTTTGCTTCAATTCCTGCATCAAGGCTCTTGCCTGAATCCCTGCTCTGACTTCCCTCAATGATAAGAGTTTGACATGAGCCTTACAAGCTAAAACAAGCCCTACCTTCCCTACATTGCTTTTGCCTGTGGCGTGTTAGCACAGGAATAGAAACCCTAACTAAGAAATTCAGAAACTACGAGATGGAAAGTGCAGATGCCACAGTTACTATTGTCACCTGAGAGTCAGGACAACAAAAGACTGGGCAGAGCGAACCCTACTATGAGCACCTTCAAGTATACATTAGGGTTAGGAGTGAGAACAACAGAATACTGGGCAGAACCAAACCTAGTGAGCACCTTCAGGCACATAGTAGGACTGAGTGTCAGGTGACTGGTTGGTAGGCTGGATACAAGGGCAGGAGTCTGGGAGAAGCTGCCCCTAGACGGATCTAAGAGCTAGTAGAGTTAAAATGATTATCTTCTGAAAGGCACTATTCCTAAAACTAATCAGTAAGATTGTGTTTTTCTTCTTTTATGCATGTAGATAAATAAGGAAGTCATGTCTACCATAAGCAGCTATAATATTTTTATGAGATAAACTAAAAATACATACAATGCCACATAGTGCACTTACATCTTAGGTTGTAATTAATGCAAATTATGCAAGATTCATATACAATGTGATTAGACTCCTCTAGCACATAATTTATGGTTGAGTTAACAAAGAAGCTGATTAAATGAGAAAATTGATTTCTGTCATTATCCTTTTTTGGTTATGTTTTTATTAATACCCTATCTGAGGATTCAAAAAAATTAGATTACAAAGTCAGGGTTATGGTTCAAGAGGTTCCTTGCACTTGGTGCCCTTCTTGCTGATAACAAACTCAGCAGCACTGTTTTCTGATGAGATACTACAGGGCAAATTTTGGCCAACCAACGGAGGCATCTACCTCTCCGAGGCACCAACATGTGGGTGACTCACGCAGAACCATAAGAGATTTGTGTGTTATGTTTGTGTGTATGCATGTGGATGTCTAAGTATGTTTGAGTCCACATACATGTGCTCATGGAGGCTAAGGTCGGGCAGAGAAAGATTGGGATCCTGGTGGTGTGCTAACCTCATTGGTAGATTATCACACCGATGCACTCATAGCTGAAGGGGCTTTTGGGAGGATGAACCTGGTTGGAGAAATAGGCTGAGGGTTGCCTTTGGAAGTCTTTTCCTGTCTCTAGCTCCTTCCCTTGTTTTGAGCCTGAGCATGGCGACAACCATGAACCAAAATCAATCTTTCCTCTTTCCGAGTTGTTTATCTCGGGTGCCTTGTCACAATGACTAAACATTCATAGACACAGAGTGTGAATAATTAATAAGATTGACTGTATTCTAGGAGCTAGAAGACCCCTTCTATAAACCCCAGGGTGGAAATTTAATCCTGGTTAATAAAGAGATCAGACATTTGACTAAGTTATCACCTTCCTAGCATTGCTGAAGGTCCCATTGGGGGAGGGACTTCTTTTTCTACCAGGGAAGATGCAGGCAGAGTTTTGAGTTTAATTCCTGGTTCTGCTACTTTCTGGCTTGGTATGATATGACCAATGGATCTTTTTTTCTTGTATTGTCACTTCCTCAGTTTATAAGGGGAATGATGGTGACAGGTTGCTGTGATGATCCAATGTGTCACTACATTTGTGTGCGACATTGAGAGCAATGTCTGGCACATAGCAAGTGCTAAGTGAATATTAGGATTATTGTTAACCATTGGCCTTGTGGCAGTGGAACCTTATTGTGTGGATTCAATTCTGTAGGCAAGGCTTGCAAGTTGTATGTCCTTAACACAAGAACAGAAATTCTTAGCGTCTCCAGTTTTCCATGAGAACTATAGTGATAACAGCTGATACTCCATCCATGGAAAAATCTGTGTCCTGATATGTTAGCAGGGATGATTGTGAGTGCTACTCATGACTAAGAAGCTACTATCTGATAATCCAGCTTTAGATCTATACTTTGAGACTAGAATCAGAGCTATGCAAAGTTAACGAGATGCCCCAACATTAACAACATGAATGCGATTCAACAAAGCCAGGGATGTGAGTACTGTCACCAAAGCAAAGGTATGAGACATCAGAGCAAGACAGGCTGAGTTAGACATGAATGTAAATATCCATGGTTCCACTTAAGAACTAATCAGAGGCCAGACGGTGGTGGTGCATGCCTTTAATCCCAGCACTCGGGAGGCAGAGGCAGGTGGATCTCTGTGAGTTCGAGGCCAGCCTGGTCTACAAGAGCTAGTTCCAGGACAGGAACCAAAAAGCTAAGGAGAAACCCTGTCTTGAAAAATCCAAAAAAAAAAAAAAAAAAAGAACTAATCAGAGGGAGGGGAGCTGAGCTCCGGGATGGGGGCACTCAGAGCAAGACAAGAGAACCAGATAGGGAGTGTCCCTGGCTTCTCTTAAACTCTGAGAAGAGAGGGGAGAGCCAAGCTTCCTCAAGCACCTACCTTCTTCCTGCTGTGCTTCAATCCTAGTAACAGTTCTATGCCAGGGACGGAAGCAGAATATTGTAGTGTTTTCTTCCTGATATTAACTGGGTGCCTAAATTTATCTCAAGTCACGGAGCCTTGGTTTTCTTTTGTTGAAAATGAAATAACTTTCTACTAATTTGACTATCTCCAAAAACAATGCCCTTGTTCTACTGGTCCAACCCCTCTAAGTCTGAACCTAGAACTCCGGCGTAGCTGTCAGTTTCTTGTGAGGGTTGTTAATGTGAATCAACCTTCCAGAACTACTTGCTTCTAAGACATGACAAGACTCAAATGACTCCAAGTTGGGAAAGTCAAGCCAAACTTAGGAACTTTAAAGCCAGGTAAGAGTCACCTCCTGAGACCTAGTCAGTTGCCAGCCAGTCTCTTTTTTGGTAATGTCCTGGGAAAATAAATTGTCTTTCCAGTCTCTGTAGGTCCCTGTGAGGATCACAGTCAGGGAGGGAATGGGCAGGGCTTTGTAAACAGAAAGAAGGATGGACTGGCTCTGAGGGGAGGTGCAGGGAGGAGGACTGAGGTTGACTCTGAATACATAATGGACTTGGTCTTGCAGAATTCCAGCTGAGGCTGGTGGCACAGGATAGCATAGGAACAGTACACTAGACAGCCCCACACCCCCACGCGATTTCTTGCCCTCCCCAGATAAAGAAACCTCATTTTTAATATCGAATCCTCCCTGCTGGTTCTGTGAAGGCCCGGAAACAGCAGGTAACGATGTGTAAGTGACTTTGAATTAAGACTGAACTCTCTGTGTCCTTCGTTTCTCCCTCAAATGTGGAATGATTTTCTAAGAATTTAATTATCTAAGAACACAGCATCAAAGCTGTTAGACCCTTGTTAGTGTTAATTCAAACTTAATGTGCATGAGATTTAGAGATCTTGGATACTAGGGAAATGATTTCAATTTAAATGGCTCGCTTTGTCCCACACATCACAAAACATCTTTTAACATAGGTAATTTTTTTTTAATAGAATACTGTAACCTGGGTCTTTTCGACTAAAAAAAGAATCTCACTGTGGAGGACTCAGATACTCTGTAAATCAGCAGGATGTAGTTGGAAGAACAAATATAGGCGCTAGTGCCTTAGAAACCCAAGTTAAAATCTTAGGGCTTCACCTTTTCCCAGGTGTCTGTGGGCAGAAGCTTAACTTCTTTGAATCTCAGTAAATTAACCTCTCAGCAAGGAAGACTAGCTAAAGACAGAAGGTCAGGTGGGAAGTTGCAGACAAAAGAGTGTGCCTGGGAGCTGGTGGCCCTTCTGGAGCCTGGGGACGGGCATTAGCTGGTAAGGTATTCATCACAAGGCAAAGCACATGAAAGCCACGGTGGCAGAAAGGATTAAGCAAGTCCTCTGGCTTTCATGACCTGCGTTTAAGTCCTAGCTAACATGCAATAAGATATGCCTTTTCTTTGGAAGCTGTAACTATTTAAAAGTATTTTATGGAGGGGTTGGAAAGGTGTCTCAGTATTTGATAGCATGTCTTGTTTTCTTTTTTATTGTTGGGTTTTTTTTTTGAGCTATACATTTTTCTCCACTCCCCTCCTTTCCTCCCCCTCTCCTTCTACTCTCTCCTGTGACCCCCCCCCCCAACACTCCGAATTGACTCAGGAGATATTGTCTTTTTCTCCTTCCTACCTAGATCCATATATGTCTCTCCTAGAGTCCTCTATTTTGTCTAGGTTCTCTGGGGTTGTGGACTGTAGGCTATTTTTCTTTGCTTTTTGTCTAAAAGCCACTTATGAGTGAGTACATATTATATTTGTGTTTCTGGGTTTTGATTTCCTCGTTCAATATGATTTTTTGAGATCCATCCATTTGCCTAGAAATATCAAGATGTCATTTTTTTTACTGCTGTGTATTACTCCATTGTGTAAATGTACCATATTTTCTTTATTCAGTCTTTGTTTGAAGGGCATTTAGGTTGTTTCCAGGTTCTGGTTATTATGAATAGCACTGTTATGAACATAGTTGTAGGAAATGCTCAACATCTTGTTTTGTAGATGACCAAAGTTCTCTCCTCAGCAGTCAACACGAACTATAACTCTAGCTCTAGGAATCTGACACCCTCTTCTGGAATCCATGGGCCCTACACTCATGTGCACAAACCCACTGTGAATGTAACTAAAATAAATAAAAAGCCTTTATGTGTTCTAAAGGAAGCATGTATCACATGCAGTGACTAGGGTACGAAGCACGTCTAATACACAGCACGAGTCAGTTCTTAGTAATAATCTTGAAGAATATAAAGAGACAATCTCTTCATTTCATTTTAATCTGAAAACGTGTGTTTAGAAAGTTGAAGTTCATTCTTTGAAAAGTATGAGATGAAATCATTTGTTATATCCACAGACACATATGTTTATGAGTTGTGAGTTGGTTTTTCTCTGGTTTGAAGCTCCTTTGAGGCCCCTACCGCAGTAAATACTGGCCCTGCCCTGAATGTCCCACATATTGCAGCCTTTGATCAATGTCGTCATTATTATAGCCTCATTCTCTGTGAAGTTGAAGCACAAGAAGTCACTACCATTTTTTTAATCAATAATTTTGCTCATTGAAGCATTCTTCTTCCTACCTACAGAGTAAGGTAATTTGAAGTGAAATGGACAAATAAAAACCCAGGACGGTGATTCCAAATTTACTGTTCTTTTTAACAAATAGAAATATGTACCTCTTCTTTTCTTTTATCTTTCATTCAACAAAAGGCCCACCATAAGCCGCCTTGTCCATTAGGCAAGAGCTCCCTTGATAGCATCGTGTTTTTTCCTGACTTTCCTTTAGTTCAGAATCTATGGGGCCTCTTCTTTGTCTACCTGCTTTCCAAAGCTGTTCTGTGACTTTCAGTGAGGAGATGTAAACAAATGTCTATTCACCCCAGATGGGACACCAACAACAGACCCAAGAAATGAACCACGCAAGTCTAGCGAACTAAACCAGTGATTATCAGACTTACTTTAAAAAGTATAGACTTGTGGTTGCTCACAGGGGCATAGATAACTCAAAAGCAGCTGCATTGTCAAACAGCACATTCGACCATGGGTGAGCTCTAATGGGAGCCATATCTCTAGAGTTTCCTGACAGCTTCACAAGTTTAAGAGTCTTGCCTCCCCCAACAAATATTAAACTGCCTATTTGGTCTTGGGAAGAGGCCTTGTGGATCTTGTAAATTTCAGGAACTTCCTCGGCCTTCTAAATTTTGTTTACTTCTTTGGTTTTAACAGGCCCAAATTTGGGGGACATTGCTATACAACAAAAGCTTTATTTATAAAATAGTATCTCTGTTGGTTATTTATGTTTTAATGTGAATTTAAGACAATGTCTTGCTGGCCATTATTTTGCCAGTTGTTATAGTCAGAGACTGCCATAAATTTAATTATCTGAGCATTTCTAGAATTGAAAAACCAATAGTTATAATAATACATAATGTCAAATATGTATTATTTTCATAAATTGGATTTAGAAATATAGTCAATGACATTTAATAAGTATTTTCTAGCCACTAGTAAGACTGGTAAAGTGTCTCCTAGGCTCTTGAATAATCATTTATCATTTCTTCACACATTTAATAAAGTCATAAAAAGACTAAAGTCATAAAGCAGAGTACAAACACTCCAGCTGAAGTGGCATGTGAGTCAGAGTCCCCTTGTTCTCACATGTGTAGGAAGGTTGTAGAACAAGTCATTTTGCTTGTTTATTACACTTAGGCAGTCCCCCTTTGAAATTGGGCAGAGTCACATTGGGCTGATGTATGGCAACATGTTATAATGTGGCAGGAATGGATGTTCCTTTTCTTTTGACTCTCAGTGATAGCATCAAGACACCTAACCAAGTAGTACAAAATGTTTATTGAAGAAAAATTTAAATGGTTGTCACTCAGAAGGGAACAAAAATGCAGGTTGTAATATCATAATATACACAGAAGTGAGACTATAGGACAGTGAACCTAAGCTCAAACTTGGGAAGATGAAAACCTAGCCAGTATTTGGAGCATGAGATAGTTTCTGTGAGGTCTGGGGAGGTGGATCAGTGGTTAAATCACTTATGTAAAGTAGAGGAATTAAGTTTGGATTCCCAAAACCCACATAAAGTCTGGGTTAGTGAGGCAGCTTGCTTGTAATTCTAGCCTGGAAAAAATAGAGTCAGGGGATTCCTGGAGCTAGGTAACTAGCCAGACTAGCGGTATCAGCAAGCTCTGGGTTTGACTGAGAAACCTTTCCTCAAAGGACAGGGTAGCATAGTATCAAGGAAGAATCCCAGCAGTAAAGTCAGACCTCCATACATACATGCAATTCATGCTTGCGCACCCATCCATATGCGCCACATGCACAAGAAGCTGCTTGCTCCTTTCCGGCTGCCCAGACCACTAAATAATCACACAGAAACTTTATTATTTAAATCACTGCTTGGCCTATTAGCTCTAGCTTCTTATTGGTTAGCTCTTACATCTTAAACTACCCCATCTCCATTCATCTATGTGTCGCCACGTGGCCATGGCTTACCAGGTAAAGTTCCATGTGGCATCTGACAGCATCTGTCTCCTGTGTGTTTGTGGGAGGGGACTACATGGCCTCTCTCTGACTCTGCCTTCTTTCTCCCAGCATTCAGTTTAGTTTTCCGGCCTCATACTATTTTGCCCTATCACAGGCTAAAGGAGTTTCTTTATTCATTAACCAATAAAGCAACACATATAGAGGATTTCCCACATCACAACTCCACACATACAAACATGCATACACACACATACAAATGAGAAAAAAAATAATTGGTACTAAGAAAATAATGTGTGCGTGTGTTCTCATGCATGTGTGTGTGTATGTATGTGTCCATGTGTGTGCGTGATGGTTGACGTGAGAGCATATAGGAAATACAGGAACAGGATGGGTCAAACTGAGTCCTATTGGTTTTTCTTTCATGCAGTAAAGCTTTAAACCAAATGGGCACATGCTACTGCTTGAAGGTAAGACCAATGTATCACTCAATCACTTGTTCTATGTTGTCTAACAGAATAGGTGATCAATAAATATTTATTAATTAATAAATCCCTCAGAAGAGACAGGTCTAGCAGTTTTATGTTCAACACTCAAGCATTATTAGTTATAGATTGGATTGTTTGTACTCTAACTCTCCGAGTTGCTGGAGAGACCTTTTCTCATTATAGAGTTTGTGTCACTGCTTGACTAAATTAATATCTGAATTCAAGCACACCTGCTAATGAGCTCAGAAAGTATAAGGATCAAGTACATGTAAGTTTTTATCGCTGTGACTAGATGTCCCACACAAATATTATAAGGGAGAAAGCATTGGTTAGTCTCAGTTTAAGAGATTTTTAGTTCATGGCTAACTGGCTCTGTTGGTTTTGGTCATGGTGGGGCAGAGTAAGGTGGCAATGGGAGTTTATAGCAGATCAAACCTGCATACATGGCAGTCAAGACTCAGAGAGAGACAGGGAATGGACAAGATACTTAAGAGCCCAGTCTCAGTGACCTCTTCCCTCTCCCTAAGACCTACTGCCTGAAATCCCCACCATCTCCTAACAGCACCTCGGGCTGGGAAGCAAGCCTTCAACCCACAGGCCTATAGGGAGCATTCCATAGTGAAGCCATACTAAAACACAGTAATCGGTGTATGCTTCAATATACGGCTGCCCTCAATGGCTAGTACACATAGTATACTACCTACACTAGCTACTAAATTACTGGGAAATTTTGGACTAATGAAGAGATCCCCACTTAATGGAGAACACTTAATGGATGGTCCCTGGGAGGACACACGGGGTCTGGCTGCAAATCTTTAAGTTTTTACTGAAGTAATGGTCAATATAGTAGAAATTCTTTGCAGCTTTATTTATTAGGAAATATTATGAACATTAAGGTGGGGTTTTGTTGTTGTTTTGCTCTTTATTTATTTTTTAATCTCCTTGGGAATTGAAGGCCTGCTTTATTCCAGGAGGGTTTTGAGGAAACCTGTCAAACTGTCTGTGAATTTTTCCACCATTGCTGCTCCATGCAGGAACTGGGGAGGAAGTTTTTGAAAATGTAAATCAGTTCTGATCACTCCTCTCCTAAGAGCCCATCAGTGGCTCCTCAGGCCATGGAGGTTTGCCTGGCGGGCTGCAGACATGTGGAGATCTTGATAAAAGATGCCGTGGCAGCATCGGCAAAGGCTAACCTGGGAGGGTCGTAGCGCGGATTAAAAATCTTGGTTTTACCCACAGGCCCTGGGGAGCAGTGAAATGAATTTGAATATAGACCTGGTCTAATCAGATTTAAGTTTCATGCTACATAAAAAAAAATCATATAATATTTTATTCTGAGAACTTGCCCTCTTATTGATCTCTCTGAAAATAAAGCCCACGGAAGAAGCAAATTTTCCTCCTTGGGAAAGCAAGGGATAGATTGAGCCAGTTACAGTGAGAGTGTGGGCCCAAATGAAAGGAAGTGTCTTCTGTAAGGGGCAGTCGCCAGACAGCTGCCTGGAGAGTGATAAATCTTCACAAGGATTTCTCCCTTTGGAAGTCCTTTGAGGATGCTAACGGAGTGACCAGGGCCACTAGAAAGGATTAAGTTGGAGAGGCCCTATCAGTAGCAAGGCAGTCCAGTGAGTCAGTGGCTCCAGGATGACCTTTGTCCCAATGGGCCCTACGTTCTTTCTCTTGAAATGGAGCAGGATGCTGTCTCTCCCTAGATGTCTCTCTCAGAGGAAGGGGATTTGAAGTACTTAGCAGCTAGTTCTGCTATCAGAGGCAAGACACCACTTTAGGAAAACTACTTGTTTACCTTTCTTTGCCATTATTCTGAGTAATATTTTTTTTTAAATGGAGCCTGCTCTCTATGAGTCTGTCACCAGAGTCTAGAGAAGTGTGTTCATCCTACAAAAGGCATGCAGGAAAGTGATGTAGGGACAGATGAATGAAAAAAAATCGCAGACTTTGTAAATGGAATCAGCGATTGCTGTTCAGAGCAATGGAATCCAGGGCTGATTTGAAAGGCTTTCCGTCCTGAGTGTCCTTAAGGGAAGAGTGGATAAATTCAGAGGTGTATATGGGTATGCAGGGCTGGGACTGCAGTGGGGGGACTGACTAAATGACCTTCTGGATTCCCCTAAATATAACTAGATTTTTGAGATATAGTCACTGTAGAAAATAACATGTCAGGCTTTAGAAATCACTATGTAGTTTGTGGGAGGGGGGTATTATGTGTGTGGATGTGTATATACACGAGTGCATTTATGTGTCTGCACATGGAGGTCAGAGGACAACCTTGGGCATTGGCCTTTTTTTCCACCTTGAGACAAGGTCTTTTTGCTGTTTCTTGCTGTGTACCCCATGCTAGCTGGTCCCTGAGTGAGCTTCCTGGAATACTCCTGCCTCGTCTCTCAGCTCAGTGCGAGAGTACTGGGATTCTAGATGTGCCCTCTAGTCCCTGGCATTGTGTGTGTCCTGAGGTTTTACCTACGGTCCTCATGCTTGCATGGCAAGTGATTTTATCCTCCGAGCCACCTCCAGAGCCACAGTTCATTTCGTTGGCAAGTATTTTAGAGATGTGCTGTAGTGGTACATTTGGATTAAAGATGGATTGTTGGAGTATGAAGAGAAAACAGCGGTGTCCACTGGCATTCATACTGACTAAATTGACACTGGGTGGCTCAACAGGGTGGTAACACCATGAGATATATTCTGATTTCCAGAATGCTGTTCATTCTCACAGACAGACAGAGAGAAGAGGAAAAGAGTAACTGAAGACATTTCTTTAATAGAAATAGATGCTTTGGTTCGGTTGTTCGTTTTTGCTTTTGTGGATTTCTTTCCCCCATGTTCCATGTACTACATGTTAACTTAAGCCCTAATTGTTAGAGACTCTTCAGGTGGCATTCTCTAAGTCACATATGAAGTGGGAAGGACCTCACTTCTGAAGTGAGTTGACTTAGGCTCACATTTAATATATTTTGGGTAAATTCTTAAATGAAGAGATAAGACCTGATAAACTTCTTCAATATTTGAATACTAGAAGTGAAATCATAATTAAATCAAGGAATAGAATAGTAAATGCCTGTCTAATGTGGATATTCCCTCTTGGATTCCTTGGGATATGAATGGAAAATTTTTGTTTTTATCTTATTGGCTTCAATATCTCTTTCATGATCAGTGAGGAACTGCACATACTAACTAGTTTAATCACAATGGATGCTGATTTCTATGCCTGGAGATAGCAGCCACCTACCCAGTGACTTTAATTAGAATGATGCAGTTGCATTTGGGGAAGACACGGTAGGAGCTGCTGGTATGGGAATTGCATAAACAATTGCTACTTTTCTCCTCCCGAGCTAACTGGGTGATATTGGGGTTAGTCAGATAACCTTTCTCAATTCTGTAATCATCATTTATAAAAGAAGGGAGTTGTCTAAATCACTCTGCACTCTTCCTCTCCACGTATGACCTCTAAAATGTCTAGTGCCTACATTTTGTAAAAAGTTTTCATTTACTACAAGTTGATGATTGAATTTATCTGATTTCTCTTTGGTAGTAATTTCTGGTATGAATACTGAACTATGACTCTTCTTCCTTGAATGATCACTTCTTTGTTCATTTATGATACAGTTACTGGAGGCTGGGGAGATGGCTCCCTGGTTGAGAGCATGTGTTGCTCTTACAGAGGACCTGAAGACACCCCTGGTGGTTCAAAGCCATAATGAACTCCAGTTCCAAGGAATCTCATGCCTTCTTCTGACCTTCATGAGGACCAAGCACACATATAGTATACATACATACACACATACAAGATACTTATATGTATCTAATTAATCCCAAAACAGTGTAGAGATATAACTGCTAGTCAACATCCAGAATCTATAGGTGACAGAGCACACTGGTTTTCTAGCATTACTGTGACAATTCACCACATTTGTCTACCTAACACGGCAGGTATGCGTCTCTTGGACTTGCGCAGGCATTAGCATAGCTGTGTTCCTTTGCCCAGGCCATGCTTCCTCTGGCTTTTGATAGTCTCAGCTGTTCCTCACCTTGTGACCACATCATTTCAGTCTCTGCCCTTTCAGTTACTTTTCCCCTCTTCCTTCTTGAATCTTTGTGTGTTGTGATTTAAGGACATCTGTGATTGTGAAGATTGGATTAAGTACCTACCTACAAAATCCAATATTATATTCTCATTTCAATATGATAACTTAATTTTATTGGCATATTCTTATACACTAAAGAGCATTTACACATTTCAGAACTTAGGATATGGACATTTACTCTGAGTCATCATCATTCAGCCCACCTAGTGACCAGACAAACTAGCAAACAAACACAAATAACAAGTAACCGAAAACGTTCCTTTGATTTGATGGTACCCAGAATCTAAGGGGGGAAGATAGATATTTAAGTGATTACAAAATTCAATTATATTTTATGTATAGTTATAAATACATAGTTATAAATTGTGGCCAGCTATGAAAGAAAATTGCAAGATGCTTTGAAAAATCATAACCAAGAGACTTCATTGAAGAAAGGATGGATCAGAATTCTCTGAACAAGTAGCATTTAAACTGATCATCAAAGCAGATGTATCATGGGATTTTCAGAGAAGTTGTCGGGTGGGTGAGTGAGTGAGGCCATCTCAATCAACATCACTCACCAAAGGTTGTAAAGGGAGCTTGTAGAGGTGCCCGAAGGCCAATGAATCCTGAGTGCACAGAACAAGATAGAATGTTGATGCTAAGTCAGATCATGGGAAACTTTGAAGCCTTTATCAAAGTGATACACATAAGTACAAAGGGACACCTTGGTTGTGTTTTGAACACAACATGTCAAGAGACAGATTATGTCTTTCAAATGTTACTGTGACTGATATTTAGAACGCATGCTGCAGACAAACAGGAGAGAAGTAGGAAACCGCAAAGAACCATGTAGCAGGTGGCCATGGATTGTCATGGGTGAAAGAAAAAACATGAAGGAAGACTATGGACTTGAGTGACATATTGGAGAAAAGAACAGCCTGCCTTGGTAGGAAGCTGCTTTTAGGGAAGTAAGGCAGAGGGAAGCTTCAAAGAAAACTTTCATTCTGTTGGAATGGCAGGCATTAAACAAATGACTACAGCAGAGGGATTCCCAGTAGATTCAAGTAGTACTTCTGAGAGGACCGTTAGCGAGGAAGGGAAGCTAAGTGTCAAAGACGTTACATCTGGGGTGGGCTTCAAGAAGGTGTGGTGGGTGTGGTAGCTACTGCTGTTACTGCAGAGGTGAAGTCATGGACAGAAGTCACTCAAGGCAGGAAGAGTTACTCTGGCTCGTAGTTTGAGAGTGTGTTTCATCACAGTGTCATGTGACACTACTGCCTTAGCCACATTGTGTCCTTAGCCAAGATGCAGAGAGAAATGAATGCTGGGGCTCAGCTCACTTCCCTTTTACTATTTGGTCCTGGACCCTAGTCCATGGGATGCTGCTGCCCACATTCAGGGTAGGTCTTCCCTTTTCAGCTAAACCTCTCTAGAAATAGCCTCACAGACAAGCCCACTATAATCATTGCTCTTTGGTGACTCTAAATCTGCTCAAATTGACAAGAGTAACCACCATTGTAGGTAAAATGTTTAGAAAGGCCATTTCATGCAGAAGGAGAAGCCTAAAGAAAGCATGTAGGTGTATAAAAGTGCTCAGTGTGTTCTGGGCACACGAAGGGCTCAATGGAGACAAGTGTGAATGCTCATGCTCCCAGCAGCATCTTCTTCAATGGCCTTGTTTCCCCTACTCTTTGGTTACAGTAGTATCTCAGTTCTTCCCTTAACCCAGCGCTTTCTACTGCAGATTCATTCGAATAGAATAGGACCACACCAGGACAGTCCACACAGTCAGGAGGCACCGACTCACTTGTCTTTAAACTGTGCACACATTATGGTTCACTAAATCCAGACATGGGAAGTCTTCAGTGACCAGCTGTCATCATTTAGTATTTTGCAGTATGTGCTAACTTTTCGCTGGAGCCAACATTACATGCCCACAATCCTTGCTTGATTGTATTTTTAAACGAATGCCCAAGATGTCATGCTTTTCTTTTCTTGAGGTTCATGGGTGGTGGTGTCCTGTCTGAGTATGTTGCAGCAAGCAGTGAGAGGAAGACGGAAGGAATACATGAACCCAAAGTGACTTGGACATATATCATTCTTTGCTCTCACAATGATATATCTACTACAGATATTAGGCCCCTTCTTTCAAGTATTCAAAACTCCAATCACCTAGAATAGCATTTTCCAAAATAGTTTTCAGAGATACTCACATGGTAATTGTCACTCCCATGGGGAGCGCTCCTCCAAGGGTAATGCCTAGAGTCATTAGCATTTCTGGCCAAGCCAGATGCATCTTTGTCTTTTCTCTCCCACTCAGGAACACAAGAGAGTGGAGGAGGAGGAGGTGGCATGGTTGTAGGTATTGTCTAGAAACTAATGTGCTGTGATCCATCACCCAAGTCTTTGCATGTGGACCGTGGCAATTTTATGATCAGTAAAAGGCTGCTGGTTGTAGGGAAGAGAAGCTCACTCAGATAATTAAATTAATGCATTTTTAGCAGGGCTAAGGCATTCATTCAGTAACTGTGTGTATTAGGATTATCACCAGAACTGCCAAAGTATTTGTGGTTTTATGCAGGAATATATATGAGGGCCTATTATCCTACAGGTCATTTTTTCAAGAGAAAGTCATGAGAATCAAGACAGAAATCCATGTTCAAATGGATGACAACTGTGGGATTGTGTATCGAATGTCTCAGACTTATTAAATTCACGTATGCCAAGGAATACAACCAACTTCTTAAAACGTTATTTCATTTATCAGTTAAGATAGACACTGGAATTAGCTTCTCTATTGTATCATTATTTCTATTATGTCCAATAAGTACAACAGAACTCCCAAATTCATTTCTCACAGTGTCAGAACTAGATTAGAAATGAGGCTATAGTTTTAAATGGTATACTCCTATTTATCACCCGTGGTTCCTCCTTGCATCTCAGCTTCTCCCCTTTGCTCTGTCATTGTCCCCTTTGCTCTGTGTTTCTTTATAAACTCCAGGTGGATTACAATCCAGGCATCCTGACCAGAAGGTGTTCCCATGTTTTCATATTCTCTTGATTGATGTTTGCTGATGAAGACTTATGGTCACATTGACCGAACGGACTTGGACACTGGTGCTGTGGCAGATGTTACAACCAGCCCTATCCCCATTTATAAGGAGCTTAACATCTACTCTGGGAGATTACAATTGCGGAGGGGAACCAACCATGTAGAAAATTGCTCCAAGGTTGGGCAGAAGTCAAGACTGTAAGCAAGCAGCCACAATACAGACAAGAAAGGAAACAAAGGAAAAGGTCAGAGGAGATTCACTTAAACTAGACTTCAGGTTGGAAAGGACTGTAATAAATGAGATCCAGGAAGGGGAATCCTGAAGAAGCATAGTATAGAGCCAAGCAAGTAAAGGCCATGGAAGGGCCGGGATTTGGTGCGATTCTGTGTGAGTGAACTTGCTAGGAAATGAAGCGGCAGAGCTGCAGCAGAAACTCTTGAACTGTAGGCATCTTTTGTTTTTTTGTTTTTTGTTTTTATTTAAATAACTTTTGCCCATTTATTTTACATACTATTTATCCGAGAGATTCAGGCATTGGACTTGTGAAAGGTGATCACTTCTCGCTTTCACTTCTATGGTCAAGTGAACATAACCACCATGATTGAACCTGATTCGATTTGACTCACAACTTCGTTAGATCTTTCTAACCATTTGTCTCCAAGTCTTGGTAGAAAGTAAGAAAAGTTGTATCCAACACAGGCTTAGGTGTTGAAAACACTATGACCCAAATTTTTGTTAAGGAGGTGGTGCCTCTAGGCCATGACTCAATAGTACAAGAGGAATAAAATTTCTTCCCATCTCTTTGATTTGTTCTCCTCTCTTCAGACTCTAAGATGTTGCTCCTTGGGTTATATTCCTCTTTGTTAAAATTCAGAAAAGGGTTAAGGATGTAGCTCAATGGTAGAACACTTGGTCAGCATGCCCACGATGCTGGATTTGATCCTCAGCATGAAAAGAACTCTTTTAAATTGATTTTTATTGAGCTCTACATTTTTTTCTGCTCCCCTCCCTTACTCTCCCCTCCCACTTCCAGCCCTCCTCCAAGGTCCCCATGCTCCCAATTTACTCAGGAGATCTTGTCATTTTCTACTTTCTACTTCCCATGTATATTACATCTATGAAAGTCTCTCTTAGTGTCCTCATTGTTGTCTAAATTTTCTGGGATTGTGGTTTGTAGGATGGTTTTCTTTGCTTTATGTTTAAAAACCACTTATGAATGAGTACATGTGATAATTGCCTTTCTGTGTCTGGGTTACCTCACTCAAAATGTTTTCTAGCTCCATCCATTTTTCTGCAAAACCCAAGATGTCACTTTTTTCTGCTATGTAGTTCTCCATTGTGTAAATGTACAACATTTTCCTTATTCATTTTTTGGTCGAGGGCCATTGAGGTTGTTTCCAGGTTCTGGCTATGACAAACTATGCTGCTTTGAACATGGATGAGCACATGTCCTTGAGGCATGATTGAGCATCCTTTGGATATATACCCAAAAGTGGGTAATTAAACTGGGTTTTAAGGAAGATTGTTCCCTAATTTTCTGAGAAATCACCACACTGACATCCAAAGGGGTTGTACCAGCTTGCATTCCCACCAGCAATGCAGAAGTGTTCCCTTTCCTCCACAACTTCCCCAGCATAAGTTGTCATCAGTGTTTTTGATCTTGGTCACTCTTACAGGTGTAAGATGGAATCTCAGAGTTATTTTGATTTACATTTCTCTGACGACTAAGGATGTTGAACATTTCCCTAAGTTTCTTTCATCCATTTTAGATTCCTCTGTTGAGAGTTCTCTGTTTAGGTCTGCACCCCATTTTTCTATTGAAAGAACCTTTTTTAAGAAAAAGAAAAAATCGTAGGTGTTTTGTCCTCTTTCCTGAGACTCATTCTGCCTGGACAAAGTTGACCTCCCTGCCAATTGTGGATTAGCCACTGTGACCATGATGATATACTATGTCAACTGACACAGTCTGAAAGTCCTGTGTTCCAATGCAGAGCCAAGGCGGAGGGGGATGTCAGCCTCAGACAGAGAATACTTCCTCAACTGGGAATTGAGACTTTTAGGCAAGAGTGGGGTAAGGCCAAGTGAGGAGAAAGCAAGTGAATGTCCCTTGTAGAAATGATTCCTTTATTTCACAGCTAAGGAGAAGGGGGGGCTCATGGTATTTTTAGCTGCACAAAGACAAAATTGTTCTCTTTCTCTAAGAAGAGCATAGATGTCACGAGAAAAAAATAACTACACATGATTTTATGAAGTCCGGAAGATAAAAGGATGCTATGTGCCCTCTGGACACATAGCCTATGTACCGTGTCATAGGCTGTGACCCTGTACAAGTTATTCAAGTTCTATTTTCTCCCATGGGAAAATAGAGATAACACAAGTTACTTCATGGGTTGCTGAGAGAATCAGATGAAATGTTTACACATACAGGTGGTCCAATGCCTTTCTCCTCATTGTGTGTCCAAACTCTCATAGTACCCAGGGAAGCAGGCGAAGACATTCTGTCTAAGAGATGGAATTGCCAAGGCTTGTTTATTACTTAAAAAACAAAGTTAAGTCTTGTGAGTCCAAGTCTGACCCATTCCTTTTCCAGGGCACCGTTGTGCTTAATGAGATCTTCAGTTCTCTGTATCAATGCCTTGTAGCTAACAGAATTGGAAGAAATCACACATACAAATTATTATTAGCATCAAAATGGGTAATTATTTATTTTCTCACATTCGCATCGTCAGAGATGATCTTTATATTAGCCATTCTTTAGCAATGAATAACTGAACTAAAAGGATTGCTGTTCATTCAGACAGCCACTAATTCTAAGTAAGAAATTAATTTCCTATCCCTCATGTTGCAGAGAGGAGGGCGACCACAGTGTCATAAGTAAGGGATATAATGGAAGCTGGAAATCACCTAGCCTAACCTTTCAGTTCACAGATGTAGGAAAAGAAAGCTAGAATGGCGAAGGTCACAGGATTAATTAGTGCCAGAGCTGGGGCTCGAACCCCTTCTCTTCACTTCTCTGCCCAAGTCTTGTCATTAAGTCACGGATGCTGATGACCTGATTCTTATTTGCTTAGAATCTCCTGATCGTTTCAAATAGGTGTAAGGGCAGAGAGATGCTTGATGGGATGAAGGTTCCCGAATGAAAGTGTATTAAGTATCCTTCACAAATGCCCTCTTGCTGTACTAATTTTATCTTGATAATTTCTGCAATGCACTTGTGGAGATGGGAGATAGCGATCTGTCTATATTGAATGGTCTCATTTGAGTCTTGTCAATGTAAAGGTATGAACTAAAAAAACCTCCTACATTAAAACAGCAAATTGCTTATGGTAACCATTGCATAATGAAGGAACACAATGAAGAATTACAGTTCAAATTACTTATCAGGTCTCTTCCATTTTGTAAGTTTTTAAAGTAGAAAATTGCACAGTATAATTACAGCAAGTTAATTTGCATTCATATTACAATTCAATGAGCAATTACATTCTTTTTATTTAAAAAAATATTTTATAAAATGTGATTTGCATCAGTATGTTTCCAGGAAGAGTGGTGACTTTTTCCTTGTGAGGTTTTCATGCAAATTGAATGGTACAACTGATATATTCCAGTATAAAAATGGGGCTGCATCAATGGCTTGTGGGTGGGTGGGGGTGGGGCAGAGGGGCAGAGGGGCAGACAGCCATCTGAGGTATGACTGTGTCTTCAGAGCTCATGGATTCTTCAAAAAATAATAGATATCAGCTTTTGGAAGGAGAACCTAAGGTTATATTGCTGGAGACCCCTTCTTCATTCTCTTTTACCATCTTGAATTTGAATTTCTCTATAGAATTCCTGCCAAGCCTTTATCTAATCTCTATCTGATTAACTCCTGTGCCAGGATATTCCTTGCCTTCTGATGATGTCTACTTCATCACCAGGCAATGCTTTCATTTTCTGGAGGGTGGCTCCATATTGATCTGATCATGGGTATATTAATGTAATTTGAAGGACACATTTTACATAGCCATTGCTCTCCAGGTGCTATGGATGACAGAGAATACTTTATACATCGAGAGCAGAGTATGATTATACATTCAGCACTTGTATGATTAGCATAAGTGTCTAGGTTGGGCCATGATAAAGAAATACACACACCATGATAAGGGCTGGTTGGCTACTCCATTTTTTGTGTTATACCTGCTCTTCTTAATGATGCTTAGCCGGGTGCTGGTGGCACACACCTTTAATCCCAGTACTCAGGAGGCAGAGGCAGGTGGGTCTCTGTAAGTTCAAGGCCAGCCTGGTCTACAGAGTGAGTTCCAGGACAGGCTCTAAAGATACACAGAGAAACTCTGTCTCAAACAACAACAACAACACAATAATTGATGTTTAAAGTAAAAGTGACATGTTGAAGTGTGCAGATCTGTATTCACAAAGATATTTGCTTATAGAAACACCATGTTAGAATAGGCATGACAGTCCATTACTATTGAAACTTCACTGTACCCCTTTCATCCCACTCCCTCTCCAAGGAGCCAACTGGTTTTCTAATTTTTCTCATTGTAGATTTATTTTGCCTGCATAAAAACGTCCTCTCTTAGGTCTGGTCTTTCTCTTTCCCTCAATAGTTTTTTAAAATCCATCTATGTTGCCACACATCTGTAAAGTACTTAAATTCTTGCATAGTAGTATGCCAATATATGAAGATTTTATAACTTGTTTGACCATTCTACTGTACATGAAATTCTGGATCATTTCCAGTTTTTTAATTTTTTAACAGAGGTGGATGTTTTAGCTTTCTTGAATAAACACCTAGGAAAATACATATGTAAATGCTAAAAGCGCTCATAAGGTGCATATGTGTGTAACTTGATAAGATTGGACCAGGCAAATCCAAAATGTAGAAGAGCTCTACAATTTCAACACCATTATTTAATGTCATTTGACTTTTTTGAAGAGTCGCTTTACTATTTTTTAAAATTATGTGTTTGTGCATGTCTCTCTCTCTCTCTCTCTCTCTCTCTCTCTCTCTCTCTCTCTCTCTGTGTGTGTGTGTGTGTGTGTGTGTGTAGGTAGGTATATGCACCTGAGTGCAGGTGCCCATTGGATCCAGAAGAGGGGCCAGGTTCTCTGGAGCTGGAGTTATAGGCAGTTGTGAGCCACCTGATGTAGGTGGTGGGGGCTGAATTCTGCTCTTCTGCTCAGCCATCTCTCCAGCCCTATCACCACCCAGCTTTTAGCCTGTAGGCATTTTAGTGAATGTAAAATAATGTCTCACTATGTATATGTGTATGTTTCTCCCATTACTAATGTGCCTCTCCACTACTGTGTTTATTGGTGCATTTTCTTTTGTGAAATATCTATTTTGATCTTTCTTCTGTCTGTTTTAATTAGGTTGTCTTTTTTATTATTAATTACTAATATTCTATGTTTTTCAAGATTTAAGTCCTTTGTCAGATATTCATATTGTGAATATTTCTTTTCAGGCTTGTGGCTTATCATTTAATTTTCTTAATGTTGTCTATTAATCAGCCGCTTTAAATTTTGATTAAGCCAAATTTATTATGTGATACTCGGTGATTTTTTTTTCACATCCTCTCCATGGAAACAGAACATATAGTCCAAATAGTGAAGACACTAGTGCTTGCTCCTAGAGCGTTGTGTTTTGAAGGGTTGCGATGTAGCCCAGGCTGGCCCCAGACTCCTCCTCCTGCTTCAACATCTCACATAGCTAAACTAGGCATGTGCCTCCATGCCGACGTCATCCAGAACCTTTACCGGTTCAGCGCTGCCTTTTGTTCTTGCATATGGTGCAAAGTGGGGTACAACACTTTTCTGCTTCCACAGCTGTTCCCACAAGATCCCTTAAAGGCTGTCGTCACCTCTTTGAGTTACAGTAGCTTTGGGAGGAAGACAAAGCAGCGGCTGAATTATGCTTGTTCATTTCTGGGTTCTCTATTCTGTTCTAATGATTATTTCTCTTCATTGTCTTAATGATCTTGTTTTGATTACTACCACTTAGAAGATGTCATAAAATCAGTATGGGATGAACCCTCTAGAGCTGTTCTTCTTTCTTGAAAATATTCTGCCCTTTTCTGAATTCTTCTGCATTCTTAGATACATTTCAAAACTGTTAATTCCTTGAAAAACATATTGGAGCTCTTATTGTAGCTTCATTAAATGCACATTTCAATTTGAAGATGATTGACATTTTAATAATACTGATTTCTCTACACCACGAATATGGTATACCCCTCCACCTTCTTGAGTCTGCCTGAGATTTTGTTGTTGTTGCTGTTTTTTTTTTTAATCTAGGGTGTGTAGGTTTTGGTGAACAAGGCTTATACAAATTATGTTTGGTCTATCCCTAAGTATTGTATGCTGGGCTAAGGTAAGTAGCGTTTTATCTGGAGTATACTAAGTATGAATCTGAATGCTGTCTAGAAAGTATATAGTTTAATATTTAGCATAGAAGATTATTTTTATTGAAGTGAACAAAACTCCAACAAGTGAAGCTGTCTTAAGTGAAAGGGGAAATATCCTTACTCACACGACAGAAAAGTCTATGGAGGAGGTGGCAGCTGTCTTGAGGTAAGGCTAACCCAACACTCCAAGGGTCCTCTTAACTCTGTTTCCCAACCTCCTCCTGCTCTTTAACTCTCTTTTTATTTCGTACTCCAATATCTTTCCTCCACTGTTATGACAGTGGAGTTTAACTTCTGCAAATGACATGTGTTTAACTTCTGCCACCACATTACTCTAGGTACCTAGAACCTCTCCAATTTGCTGTGGCCAAGAGATATGTTCCTCTTTACACCTGTCTGTTTTGGGGCTAGAGATACAATCTTTATCAGAAAAAAAACATCAGGTAGACAAACGGTAAACCAATGAAACCAAATCGAGGTATTATTTCTCAAGAAGGAAGAAATCCCCTGCCCCATCCCTAGCAGCAAAGCAGCGTGAACATGTAGTCCCTTAAGTACAGAAGCAATAATGTAGGCTTGCTGGCTTGTATGCAGCGAACCTGTGCTTCTGTGACACTCTGCCATTTCCCACTCTTTCCAGCTGCCCCCCCCCCCAATACTAACATCACTTACACTCCACTTTATGAGTGGAAAAAATTGGGAGTTTGTATTGGAGCCTAAGAGCTCTCTGACAGCCACTTAGGCTCTCTACTTTGTTTCCACCGTGCGTTTAGCCACAAAGAGCAGATTGGCGGGAGAACTGCCTTCCCCACATTGCCATCCCGACTCCCTCATTGAGAATGAAAGGGGTGCTATTTATAGCTGCTGGAGAGCAGAGTCAAGCCTACTCACTCCACTGTGCCACCTTTCCCTGGAATCAGGCTGGCTGGGGTAGGATGAGGAGGGTAGTCTCTGTTTCTTGAAGCACAGAAAGTGTTTTCATTGTCTTTGTGACCACAGAAGAGAAGTGGCAATTGGATATTTTACTTGTGTATCGTACAGAAAACAACAGCTTCTTGGTAAGGGGGTTACAACATTTTTTCAAAATATTTGTCTTTTTAAAAAAAGTGGATCCCGGGGCTGGAGAGATGGCTCAGTGGTTAAGAGCACTGGCTGCTCTTCCAGAGGTCCTGAGTTCAATTCCCAGCAACCACATGGTGGCTCACAGCCATCTGTAATGAGATCTGGTGCCCTCTTCTGGCATACAGACATACATGGAGGCAGAATGTTGTATACATAATAAATAAATAAAATCTTAAAAAAAAAAAAGTGGATCCCGTATTTCTGTGCTAAATTAAATACAGCAGATAGAGCTGTCTGAGTGAGTGGTTGGTGCAGGTTCTCAAGGGTTGTTTGTAGCCACCCTCGAAGAGGACTCTCCATCTTCTTTCACATAACCCCTCCTTCTCTGACTTGAAATCCTACTCCAAATGTCTCTCCCGGTCATTCACCTGGCGCCTAAATGTGTTTCAAAATAATCCCCCGCCCCTTTTAAATGAGGTCTCTATCACCCATTCCCACTCTTGCCCTACCCTGGAGTCAGTACAAATGTTGATGACCTTTTAGCATCTTGTTCTCAGCCCCGCCATAGTTCTTATCCCAGGGCCATTTGAAGGTGGGATTTGTGGGTAATTTTGTCTTGACAGTGATTTAAAAAAATAAAAACAAAACAAACAAAAAACAAAAAGAATCTGACACCAAAGGCATAGTAAACAAAAGACCATAAAGACTGCATCCAATTAAAATGTTTTTTTCAGAGCTACAGAAACTTTCAGTGGCTTAGAAGGTAGGGCAAGATACCTTTGAGAGTGAGAGAAATCTTTCAAATGTTGTAGTTGATAAAAGGCTTATACCCAAGACATAAAGAACTCAGGGAACTTGCCAGTAAAGCATAACCAGTTTGGCCACAAGATGGCAAAGGACCTGAACAGATGTCTCTCTCTCTCTCTCTCTCTCTCTCTCTCTCTCTCTCTCTCTCTCTCTCTCCTTACCTCCCCCCCGCCCCCCTCCCGCCTGTAAGAAGACTTGGATAGCAACAGGTAAAATAAAAGTTCCCAGACCTGAACCAAACACATAAAGAGGTAGGATTGTATACATGCCACAATGTCTGGCATCAAAAAAAGCAGATTGTAACGATTATGGGTAAAGGTTTGGAAAAGAAGGAAACCCTCCCCATCCACTGCTGGTGGGACTGGGAGTTGATCTACCGATTCTGGAAAACAGTAAGGAGGTTCCTCAAAACCCAAAAGTAGAGCTTTTCTCTAGGTATGTATCCAGGAAATGAGCTGATTACCTCAAGGAGATATCTGACCTTACTTAGGTTCATTGTGGCAACGTCATAATCATAGTCATTGTCATAATAAAATCAGTGCGATGCTTGTGCTGACAGAGGTACGGTTTAAGAAAAAATGGCATGTGTGGCTTATATAATGGAATACTATTAAGTCTTAAAAAGAAATAAACCCTGCCATTTGTGACAACATGGATGTGCTCAACTGCACTATTCTACATGAAATGAGCTAGGCACAGAAAGACGGACACCATGACTTCATTTACATGGAAGCTACACAAGACAAAGCCATAAAATCAGAGTAGAATGGTGGTGCCCAGGAGTAAGAAAAATGTGGAGATTGGTGACAAGGGTATTAACCTTTGTTCTAAGTTCTGGAGGTCTTGTTACCACTGGGTGAGGTGAGTAGATTTAATAATAATGTACTATGCAGTTGACATTTCCCAGGGGCTAGATCTTCAGTGAGCTTATCAGACATGCAAGAAAAAGTGACTATGTGAGGTAATGAATATGTTAATTATCCTGAGAGTGCTAATCATTTCACAATGTGAACATATGTCAAAACATTGTATTGTGTACCTTAAATACATATACCGACTTGCCAACTACCCAACAATAAAGCTATAAGAAAAGATCTCCAAAACAGAGCCCATGACACACCATCCAACATGACAGATATTTGGGAAATTGTAGGAATAAAGGGGATTTAAATAGTGTTTACAAAGGCAATGTAAAGGCTCTGCGTTATTTTCTTTGGGACAGTGGTTATCACTCACTGGATTTATGTCATAGGACCTCAGGTCTTGCTTCCAATCATGGGTCAGTTGTCTAACTGACTCTATGAGTATTTGTCAATCACATAAGCAGGGATGACTCATGCAGTTCAGGAGCTCACCTTTTTGCCTTTTTGGTGCTACTCATGTGACATCTCTGTCCAATGGGCTAAGCTCTTAACACAGACTCGATGTACAGAATGAGCCCTGCTGATGTTGGAAGAATCAAGACGAACTGTTTGGGGTGTATTCTGGGAAGAAAAATCAATGTCTACAGGGCGGTTGTCCTTCTGTTTATATCTCATTTAAGGCTCATTGCAATCTTGTGAGTAAAGTGTTCTCCACCAGCACTGGAGGTCTGAGAATATAGAAGCACAGAGAGGTAGCCAAAGTCCGTGTTATAAACGTTCTGTGAGGAATATTTCAAACCGCCTATAATGGAATATGTAATATATACGGCCCCACTAGTCCTATTACTTTGCTGTGTCTCAGAGTAGATGATGAGAGCACATTTATTGATTTTTTTCTTTATGCCATACTTAATACAAATTACACTGGTATTTTCCAAAGAACAGCAGTAAAGAGCCACACCTCATCTTTCAGATGAGCTATTTCTCGACATTTAGTGAAGTGACAAAATGTCCCTTTAAGATTTGGTTCAGTTTAGCCAGGGAGGCCCTGAGGCCCATCGCGGGCAGCTTGCGTCTATAGATCACACTTCCTTCCAGGCTCGAGATAGGAACAGCTGCGGCTTGTTGCCCCCACTGGATTTCATGGGAATCTGCCCAGCTTCCATGATGGACTTTGTCCAACACCGAAGAGAGATAGAGTTTTACATTCTATTACATTGTATTGCTTGGCCGACTCAGTTTTCCAGTTCCCTCTGATGTTGGTAGCCACCATGTCAGGTGAAAACAGGAGGCAGGAGGCAGGTACAGTCAGACCTCAGATATGTGCACTTCAAATGCATGCAAACAGGATGGAAGTTTCAACACTGTCCTTAAAACCTAGAGAACTTGAGAGTTTTGTGTTCTTGTTTTGTTCTGGAGTCTGTAGAAAGTCGAACTGATGCTGGACCACCCAAGGTTTGGCATTCTCTGGTCCTTAGAGATGACTAACACTCACCTACACTCCCCACTCTTTCCCAGACAACGTCTAACACTTCTTCCTTTTCACTGTGGTCTGTTCATAGTCCAGGACTTGTCTTTGCAAACAACGAAGGTGAATTGTTTTCTTGACGGCAGTGGAGGTGGTCCCTAGTCAGTCCCAACTTTGCACAGGGTGTAGAACAGCACCTGGTGTCCAACAGCACCTGGTGCCCATCTCCTCCCACTTTCTAGAACATCTGTAAAAGTTGGAGAGAATCCGGTGGGGATTCCCTGGTCCCTCCATTAGACAGACAGCCACCCCAGGGGTAGATAGGAACTGTCAAAAATGGAACCTCTCTGCCAAACTGTGGGGCAGAGGGGCACTTGTGATAAACTCTTCTCGGTGGAGGGTATTCTGCCAATGACCTCAGGAGGTTTTTTTCCTGTCTCTATGTAAATTGCTATCTTTTCAGAGGTGCCTGACAGCCAAGTTTGCAGGGCCTCCATTTGTACAGAAGCTGTTATTATGGGATAAGTGTAATGGCTCGTGAATTTTGAGGAGCAAGGGAGGGTCTCCAGATGACTTTGTGCGAACCAGCCACGGACCTATTGACCCTGCCAGCAGTACATTAGACTAAATATTTTTAGGCCATTGACTCTAGAGGTAATAACCCTAAATGCATCATTAAATTTTCATGGGTGAATAACAGAGCTACCAGAAAAAAAAATCCCCCCCCAAAAAAACAAGCCACCACATTAGCTTTATTATCACCCAGCTGGAGGGCGGGCAGGAGAGTGGCCCCTCAAAAGAAGAGTAAACTTTACAAGCAAGTGTTGCTGTCTCTTCTTTTGCTCTTGGGCACCTGACTCCCAGGGGGCAGCGGGTGATTTTCACACTAGCCCCTCCCACCTGGCATTCAGGCCTCTGGAGACACGCGTGCCACACCGGCATTGACGAGACTGAATCCAATCTCAAGGTGGAAAAATTTCAGACTAATCCAATTATTTTTTGCCACTCGGTGTTTCTGAGACCTTTTGTAAGACAGGACCTGAAGAGCCTTCTTTGGCACAACAGGTTCTAATTTACAGGATGGTCTAGTGCCCTGCATTCTAGGAATGAAGTAGGGAAAACAAGTTAATTGGGGGCCCGCGTGCCCTTGGGGGCACAGGAGGCTGCCTAGAGCTGAGGAAATCCTGACAGGTACAAGCCAACTTTGCCTGGGAAACAGCAATAAAAGGTGGGTTGAAGCCGGCGTGGTGGCTGGGAGAGAGCGCCCCCTTCTGCCAAGGGGCGCGGGGCAAGAAGCTAGCACAGCCTCCGCTTGGCTCTACGCCCCCTCTACTTGTGTGGGGGAGAGGCTCGGCTAAAAGCAGACGCAGTAGAAACGGAGGAGTCCGGGCGGGAGCTGCCGCGGCTGCTGAGGAACGGGGTCCGCTCTCAGCGCCCCCCCCTCCGCGGAGATCCGCAGGGCGGGGACCCCAGGCTCTCGGCTCCGCTCCGTCTCCACTCCCGGGATGGGGGACGAGCGCAGGGGCAGAAGAAGAGCGACCGCAAGCCGCGGCGCCCCCGCTCGCCCGCTCGCTGGCTCTTCCTCTTCGTCGTCGCCACGGCGGCTCGGCTAAGCTATCGGAGTGCGCTCGGGCGGCGCACAGAGCGCCCCGGCGGGAGAGAGAGAGCCGGCGAGGTTCTGCGAGGGGCGAGGAAAGCGCGGCTGGTCGGGAGCTGGCAGGTGAGCGGCTGGGCTGGCTCGGGGCGGGGGCCACGGGAGGAGGCGGGTCTGCGCACTGCACGGGGGCCGGTCTCCTCCCCCTGCTCTGACGCGCGCCCGTGGCTTCCCGGGGAGGATGGACCCAGCTCCGCGCTCACCCGGGCTTCCCCGGGCTGGAGAGCGCGTTTGAGTGCGGCCGCCCGCAGGGCATGGAGAGCCGCGTCTCGGGCGGCTTCTGCAGCCGAGGAGGATGCTCCGGGGAGCTGAGGTGAGAGGCGCGGCGCGGGGGGCACGCGGCGGACCCCGAGTTGAGCGCGCGCTGGTGGCCCACGGGGACCCGGTTCCGGCGAGCCCGGGTGGCTCGGCTGGGGCCCGCGAACCCGGGTGTGTAGGAGGGCTTTCGGGGCGCGTCTCTCGGGAGTTTGTCCCGAGGTGCTGTGTACTGGCGACTGCCGCAGTTTTCTCTATTCTCCCACCACTTGCTGGCGAGGGGAGGCGACCCAGCATCTCCTTCCCGGTCGGTCCCCACTAACATCGCCCTACTTCTGAACACGCGCGACCCTCTCTTTACGCTTGCCTACCCAAGACCCTCGCCTGCTGCCGGACCCCCTGCATCCTCCCTCCCTCGGTCCCGGCTCTGGCAATGCCCAGGCTGTCTTCTAACCACTCTAGGACCTGAGAGTTCTCGCTCAGCCTCCTCCGCGCCTCGCTAGTGGCGCCCGCGGGTCCGACCTCTTTCCCCCGCGGAACCCGTGTTCTCACTTCTCTACATCCCGGCAGCAGCGCTGTGCTTCTTTCTCGACCTCTCCGTTAACCGGACCCATCCCAATCAAGCCAGTCCTTTTCGCGGCCACGGGAAGCGCTGGACTGCAGTCTTTCTTTGGGTCCCGCGTCCCGATGTTCCCCTGTCGCGCTCCCTCCACCATTCGGCCCTCCGGCCCTCGGTCACCCGCCACTCCCCTCGCAGCCGGCCCTCTTCTCCCACAACTCCATACCCCACGGTCTGTCTCCAAGGCAAGAGCAGGATTCTCTTGCTGGGGAAACTTTGATTCCCTGCGGTTAGTCTCATAAAGGAGACGTACTACCCGGTTTCAGCCGCCAAAGGAACCCGGGGTCAGGAATCTTGATTTGGGGTGGTTGTGTTGCGGCGCCAGGGAAGGTACTGGGTGAGTCTACAAAGTACATTTCCACACCCTGCTGGTCACTGCCTCCGCTGGCTGCGTCCCACGGAGTATGCTTGTGACCCCTGGTGGGAGGGTGCGTCCTTACTGCACTTTTAAAGGCGCTTTTTCTTTTTCTTTCTTTCTCTATTTTCTTTTGGGGGTGGTGCTAGTGGACCGGCGGGGTGGCTAGAGAAAGCTGCAGGGCAAAGTGGTGCCACTAGGCTGCTACGTGGTCTAGTAGCCGACCCTCCACGCTGGGTTTCGCCAATTATAAACTGGCCCCAACCCCCATCAGCATCACACAAGTCCTCATTGTTGGGGGTCTGCGGGGTGTTTCCGCCTGGGCTGGGAGAGTGAAGGAATGGGGTGGGGGCGGGGAGGCCGAGGCTCTGGGCGACCGTCGGGCGCTGGAGACGTGGAGAGCGCCGCGGCGCGGGCGAGTGCGAGCTCGGTTGTGTGTTTCTGAGGCAGGGTGCGTGCCCGCGTGGGTCGGTGCCTGCGTGTTCGTTTGTATGTCTGCGCACGCCTGTGTTTAGCTGAGAGAGAGAGAGAGAGAGAGAGAGAGAGAGAGAGAGAGAGAGAGAGAGAGAGAGAGAGAGAGAGAGAGAGAGAGAGATTGTGGAGGAGCACCATTCCAGAAGGATGCTACAATACCTCCCGCTGCCAAACTATGGCTGAGAGACCATCCTAGCCACTGCTTCTCTCTTCTTCCCTGCTCTCCTCTCGCGGAGCTGGCCCATTAGAAACACTTTCGTAATGTTGCCGGTTTTGAATAAACGCCTTGGGGGGGGGGGGGTTCCGCTGACACTTCCGCACGCTTAACATGTTTTCAAGTAATCATATAAATTAAAGGTGGTACATTCAGAACCTCCTAATTATCCAGTTCACGTTTGTACATTCATGTGCCAATTATGGGTCTTCGGGAAATCCATAAAATTATAAACCATCCCCACCCCCTGAATTAACACCCATTGTTTTTTTATTATCTCCAAGATGAGCAGTTCTGGATGGAATCCTGAGTTGCGCAGGCAAAAAGATAGAAGTACCATGGGATGAGGGTAGAGGGAGTACAGACGCCCCATTCCCATCTCCTTCCCTTCCTAGCCTAACAAGGTTTGGTAGCTCTTCTGGAGACTGAAAGGGATCAGAGATTTTCTTGATTTCCCATTGAGCAGGGCGACCTAATCAAAGATGTATAAAAGTCAACTTCTAAGCAATCAAATTGTCTGCTGCTGGCCTTGATTGAAACCCTAGCATTCAAATGAAGTATTGAAGAACTCTCAGAAATGGCTTTTGAAGTGCTATTGTTCTTTTCCATACACACAGGCCCTCGGAGAGGTTTAGGAAGTTCAAACTGCAGTGATGTGAAGGGCCAGACTTTGTAACTATTTGACAAGGCAGGATCTGCCGCCTGAGAGAAGAGACCAAAGTGGAAGGGAAAACATGTTACTATAGTCCCAGGAACCAGGGGGCTCTCAAGCGAAGATGGGCTTCTGCTCCTGAACTGTGAGCAATTAAATCTCCCGAAATCAGACTCAAAAGATGATTTTTAGTTGAGGAGTCTATTTATTTATTATTTTTTGCTCTTTTCTTAAGGTCTGAATAGGCTTGTCTGAAACATTTAATCATGTTCATTGTATTCAACAATAAAATCTGAATAAAAATTACTTATTGTTGATGGAGCTCATCTCACAGGCTGTTTTCCAGTATGTCTCATTTGCAAGAAACACCATTGTGTGAGGCTGCAGGGGAGAGATTCTATCACTTAGTGTTCATTTTCTCCTCCCCAGAGCCCCAGAGGAAGCCGCTGCTTCTGTCCCCTTTGCCCTCCAAAGTCATTTTTCTTAAGCAGGTGGGTGTTTGGCTTCGTTCATGATTGTGTACCCCTGGCAAAATTGCATTTGGTGGATTTTCAAGGCTTGGAGCCACACTGCAGGCAGATGAAGAATCTATTTGAGGCAGCATTTCATTTTGATAATTCACTCAAGTCAAACATAAAGCAGGGAAGCAGAGCCGATGCCGTTCAGATGGCACTGGAGCAGATAGCGTGCGTTAAAGGGTGCTTCTCAGAAACTTTCCCGGTTATTTAGGACTCACTAAATCTTCCCTCAGCCACTAGTCACTGGTGACAAAAGCTGTTCCCTACTTCAGCAATTAAGAGTAAGTCATGTGACTTCTCACGACTTGGATGCCAGCATCTGCAAAACAAGGACTTTCTTTGTGGGTCCTGTATCAGTTTTAAGGGAAAATCCTCTCCTTGAGTATTTTGGCGCATAGTAGGAACTCAAGAGAATGGTGCAGTTTAGTAACAGCATGGAACTTGGGTGAGGAATAGGGGTGTCTTTTGTTTTTGTTACCTCCTGAGCCTAAGAAAGGGCCACTTATCTGTCTCAGCACCTGACATCCCTTACCTTACTCCATCTTTCAACCTCCTTCTTGTTTGTTAGACCGGGCAAGAGCAAATCTGGCCATGGCACTGAGATCGCATAGGCGATAAGGGAGTTTAAACTCATCCACCCATTCTCGCTCCAGATTTTCCCATCTTGCCTGCCTTCAACACATATGGGCGTGGCTTTCCTACTGGTGGGTCACTGGGCCGATGGTTGTACTGTGAACACTTGCGACCTCGCTAGAGCTTCTAGAAGGTACTGGTTGGTATTGGGTCATCGCTGGCTACTCTGTGGAAATATTTATTAATTAGATAGTTAATCAGCAAGTAATTGATTAGGCGGTTAATTAGCAGGGCGTTATTGCTACTGTCGGTGACTGCCACGGTGAACAAATACTCAGACCTAGAGGTGGGATTACAGGTGGCACCAGTACGCCAAGCGTGGCTGCATCGCCTGTGACCAACTTCAGTTGCCCCAGCTCTGCAAGCGCTTCTCTGTGCTTTAGTTTTGTTTATTCTAGAACAGTAGTGCGTATTTCATAGCTGTTACGAAGGGTCAGGAGAAAATGCTTCAGACAGTGCCTAGCATGTAATATATACTATCAGTGAAGTAGGAATATTGTCCTTCAAATGAGGTAAAATCCTCTTGGCAACAGACAAGTCTTCGCTTTGCATGCCAGTGTTACCAACCAGAGGTTTGTTTCGAGGTCTCCAGTGAACAGTTTTATTTCTTAATGTTTTACTGCAAATGTGTCCTTAAGCATTTCAACAGTGTGAAAAGCAACCGTGGAAGTGAATATCGTGCTAAAATAGTCATGCCCCTGCCCTCATCTGTACTTATTCTGGAGAGAATAACTTGGCTTTGATTGAATTCTCCCGGGGTAAGTCAGTTGGCCCAGTTCACTGCTTGGGGCAGGATAGGGGAGGAACAGGCTAAAGATGACACATGAGTTTGCAGGTCACAGCGCTGCTGTGGACCCGAGTCCTTGGACTCTGCACGCAGTGCTCCTTCTACAAGGCCAGATTGCCTTCTGTACCAGGATAGAGAAGTGGTTTGGTAATATAAATAACACTTGGCAGGGGAGCCGCTGTCAGGCTAAGAGCAGGAACCAGCCAGACATTCTGTACGGAGGAAGGAGTGCGAGTAGGGAATCCACATTCATATCCATGAACGCTGCACTGGGCGCCATCTATGAAATGCATGTCAGGATACGAACTTGTGTAAACACGAAGCAAAACGGAGAAACCCATTATGCTAGTTAATCACCTGAAATTCCCTGAGGTTGGAGAGCAAATGTTCCGTTTCTTTTTTTCTGTGACATCCCCTTTGTATAGTTCTTCCTTTTAGTCCTCAGATACGGGGAGGTTTGGGTTCAGGAATCATAAAACTCCTTTGGCTTCTGTTTCATGAAATATGCAGCATATTCTATTGGAAAGAAATTGCCAGCTTGCTTTTATTATTATTATTTTATTTTATTTGAACCTGACATATATAACCAATCTACAATGCCAGTGGGGGATTCTCATAAAGCGCAAGGAAAACAGAAATAAAATTCTGCTGAATAGAAGAGCTCACAGCTAAAATGATGGAAGTTTCGTGTGTAAAGCTGGGCTGCTTGGGTTAGGTAGGGATAGGATGTAAGCTGGCTGCTCTAGGCAGCTACAGTTGGTGCACAGTTAGCCCCAGTCCAGCAGTGCTTGCTGACCATCTGTGGGGAGACTTGGCACAGTCTTACTCTTGCATCTGCTCCAGGCTTCATTCCTGTTTCTCAGTCTCTCTATGGTCAGTCTCCCACTCTCCCCACTGGGTCCTAATCTGTTGATTCACCATCCTTCAATGTAGTCCTTTTCTCCTCCCCTATCTCTGCCTCTCCTGCTTACACCATCTTTGTTTCAGAAGTCTTTATGTCTGGTTGTTTTTAATCTTGTTAGCGTTATAGCTGAAAACAAAGACTGACAAGTTACCGATCTGCTCTGGAGTGCTGTGGTTTGAGTGTCTCCCATGGCTCCATGTACTGAAATTTGGCTGGAATTGTGAGATACTTAGAGGTTGGGAACTTAAACACAAATGTAGGTAGTGCCTGTGGGAAGCGATTAGAATCCAGATCATGCTGGTAGAGGTCCCTTGATTCAGTCCTGGTGCCTTTAAAGTGGAAGCATCTCCAGAAGAGGCAAATACTCATGCCTCTCCCATCCTGTGCAATGACATAAACCACTTTGGGAAGCTGGTAGCGTTAACCTCCAGATCTCAAGACCTTGGATTTACAAAGCCATAAGCTAGAACAAACCTCCATATTGAAACTTACTTAGTCTATAGTAATAGTATTAGCAACAGAAATTCCCGAGTACACTAGGCTTTTCTGGGCAGAAGATTCTGGTCTTGTGGCGAGGCATCACTATGTCCACTCATGTTAATGGGACACCAGCTATGTCTGGCTCTGTACTGGGCACCATGAATAATTGAATAATACCAGGGTGTGAAGGTGCATGGGGCCACAGAACATTTTCCTAGCTGAGTTCTAGGGAACACTAATGATCCCTAAGTTTATTTCGAGTAAATCAAGAGAAGAAATCTCAGGGTGCAAATAAGCACTATTTGCAAGACAGAGTCCCTGCTCTAGGGTCTTATGGCATTTCCTGATTGGTGAGCCGTCTAGAGGTTCCAGCAGTGAAGAAAACCATGTAACTCATGGAGAATTTCCTTAGCGAATTTTCCATGTGTTAGGCAGCTGTAAAGACTGTAACAAAATTCCAGAGATGCAGTCTACTAGAGGGAAAGAGGTTCACTTTGTATCATGTTATTAGGTTGCAGTCTGTTTGTTTCCTGGTGTTGGGCAAGCAGGTGGTGAAGACCACTGGGTGGAACCAGCTGTGCACTTCATGGTGGATGGGAAGCCAGGAGGAAGAGGAAAAGGGCAGGCTCCCAGTTTCCCCTTCAGCAGCACGTCCCCAAAGACCTAACCTCCCACGATCATCACAGGCTGCCCATCCAGTCTCTCACATGTGTGCATCTGTGGAATGTTTACACCCAAACTCTTAACACCAACTCTGGTGTCAAGAGGTACCTTTCAGTTACTGATGAGGTTGAAGAGGGGAAATGTTTGTTGGAAAATATTAAGATTTTAATACTTTTCGGCCTAAAAGTAACAGTATGATTGGTATATCAGCTACTTTCTCATCACCGTGCTAACATGTAGTAAGGAGGGTGCTAGTTTGTTCCTGGCTGCTTAGCCCTGAAATAATCACATAGAAACTGTATTAATTAAATCACTGCTTGGCCCATTAGCTCTAGCTTCTTTTTTTTTTTTAACTTTTTTTCCCAATTAATTATGCAAGCAGACGTCACTCACACAGCATACAGACTCAGACAGCACAGAGACATTCATACACAGTCATACACAAAGCACAGACACATTCACACAGTACAGACTTACCTGGGACTCGAACCGGGAACCTCGGGCACTGCAGGCTGCACTCCAATTCTCTCAGCCAGCTCTCCAACAGTTTAGCTCTAGCTTCTTATTGCCTAACTCTTACATATTATTTTAACCCATTTCTATCAATCTGTGTATCGCCACATGGCTGTGGCTTACCTGGTAAAGTTCCCAGTGTCTGTCTCTGGTGGCTCCATGGCTTCTCCCTGTCTCTACCTTTTTCCTCCCAGCATTCAGTTTAGTTTTCTTGGCCTACCTAAGTTCTGCCCTGCTATAGGTCCAAAGCAATTTCTTTATTCATTAATGATAATCACAGCATACAGAGGGGAATCCCACATCACTAAAACACCTGGACAAAAGCAACATAAGGAAGAAGAATTAATTTCAGCTTTCAGTTCCAAGTAGATAGAGTCAATCATCAAGGAGAGGGCATGGCTACTGACAGGAAAAACATGGTGCCAGGGTGGGAGACTCACTGGTCATCTGTACTCAAGGAAGCAGAGAATGAATAAGAGCTATGACCAAGGCATAAAGCCCGAAGACCCAGTAGTCCCCAGCACCTACTTTCTTTCCAGCAGTGCATAGCCTCTAAAAGACTCCACGTCCTTCCAAACTAGTGCTACCTACTGAGAACCAAGGGTTCAAACCCAGGGATCTAAGGAAGACATTCAAACCACTACAGTAGGAGAGACCTATGAAAAGTTTAAATAAAGGCGTATTTTTTTCTTGAAACCCGAGGTTTCAAGTGATAACACCTATCACTCTGCTAATGAAAATCAACCCTACAAACACAAGTGAAGCCCCTTGGTCACTGTCTCTGATCTGAGCATCTCTCATCCTGCTAGATGCAATGGCCATTCTAAATTTGATCGTCATAATACCAAATGATCTTTTAATATGGTCTTCAGGGAAAAAAAAGACCCTAAAACATTCCAGTGAATTCCCATTCAGTGTCTAGATAGCTCTTAGGTAATGAAGAGAAAAGAGGCTTTGTCCAGTAAGTGTCCTGGAAAAAATTACATTTGCTAGTAGTAAAGAAGCATGGTTTCTACTTTTAACTCTAGTGTTTGGAATATGGTTGATGCTTAATAAATTCCTGCGGTATTGATGTTAGTATGTGTAGTCCCATGTGACACATTATTTTGGCAGAGGTAAAAAGACTAAATTGTCCTCCCTGCCTCAACTAGACAATACTGAAACACCTTTTCAGGAATCCTAAGCTTTTGTTATACCCCTTTGCTTTTGCAACATGGGTTTGGGAGAGAAAGACAACAGTCATCTGATGGGAGGTATCTGCCTGTGCTACTGACATCTTGTAGGATCAGAGTAAGAGCTGTCTGTTCAGTCAGCTCCAGTGAACAGTGTCTAGAGAGGGGCCATCCTCTTCCACTCAGGGAAAATTCCAGATGCTTCCAGTAGGAAAGGAAAGTTATGCATCACCATGCTAATTAATTACTCACCCTGACACTAACTACTAAGAAGGTTTATGCGGGTATCCCTGAAGTCCTCAAGAAATAACTCCCGGTAGCAGAGTCTTGTAGTTAGCTACTCTCACGACAATAGTAGTATCTGTCTTGGCATATGGAAGGGGTATTCTCCTGCATAAGTGCATCTGATCTATAGAATACTAAGTGATGCTTTCCCTTCTAATTATCCTCGCTTATATTCATGTTGTTGTATACATATATAATCAGCATGGATCATGAACCGCAAAATACTGGTGAAGGCGACATAGTGGCAGAATGAAGGCCCCTATAGGCTTTATACTGGGGTTGTTTTTGATACCAAATCATGGCTTTTGGGGAGGCAGCTCATTAGCTTCTTCCTTGGGCCCGAAAATTGATTGTGCAAACAGCCCACCCCTAGGGTTTCCCGACTGTGTTTTTGGTGGTAAAGACATTTTTGAGGCTGATCATTACATCCTAGGACATAGCAGCAGATAGGAGAACAAGAATGAACTCTGTGCTGTGAATGAGGATGAATATAACAGAGAATGCACAGGGTCAATGGAGAGAGGATTCTGTATAGTTATCCCCTGGGATGATTGGTGACTACTGGTACCTATATGCACTGTCACAATGACACACAGTGGTGCTTGTGTTGAATTGTGGGTCTCCTTATTCTGAGCAGCTTGGTATACCTTGGTATGCCTGCTCACGGGATTCTAATCACAAACCATCACCATTCCAAGGCACTCAGGTTTAAAGCAGAAACGCACACAGGTAATCCAGTTGGGGATAAAGTCCAGGATGGGCTAACCATATGCTCAGTACAGGTTCTGGTCTATGTTGTTGGAGTGTGATCCCAATGAATGAAAAAGGTCACTGTAATTTACTTCTTTGGGAAGCGGAATAGATTTATAGACCACGAAGAAGTTGGGTTCGTGCCCATCTTCGGCTCTCTAACTTCTTAATTTTAATGTAGCTGAATTTATCAATCTTTCACAGTTGGCACTTTTTATGTCCTGTTTGAGAAAGACTTTTTTTTTCAAATCCTGATGTCATAAAGATACTTTCCTTCATTGTCTTCTAAAAGCTTTATTATTTTACTGTACCTATGTAGGCTCTGTTACTCATATTCGATGTATGGTGTTGTGAGACAGGAATTTGAGCTAGTTTTTATTTAATATAAAAAAATCACTTTTGACATATAGGTCCAGTTTCTAGAACCCTTCTCCATTCTTTTTTCTTAAACCAACATTTATTATCGTAGCCTTATAAGCTTTTATATTTAACAATATAAATCCCCCACATTGTCCTCTCCAGAAGGGTCCCAGCTTTCCCCTTTCATCCATATTTTAAGATTTCAGAAAAATATTCTTGAAATTTGATTTACATAACCTTAAATTTATGGATCAAGGATGACAACATTATGATACTGAATCTTTGAATCTATAAATATGACAACTGCATTAACTTAGTTATTTAATGTCTTTCAGGGCAGTTGATAGTTTTCTCCAGAAGGGATGCACTCTCTTGTTAGATTTACTCTTCTCTCTTAATATTGTTTAGCTGCTAGCGTAAACATTATCTTTAAAAGTTGCATTTCCCAGCTATGTGGTTGCTTTTTTTTTTAATCATATACCACTTTATCTGAACCAGGAGAGGATAAAGACTTGTGTTTAGTGCAGGGTTTACTATGTACAGGGTGCTTTAGATACTTGCTTTAGATCCCAGAACAGCCTTAAGGTAAGTGCGTTGGCTCATTGTCCTTCTCAGCAGACTTACAGCACCAAGGCCATTAAAGGTGTGGCTGTTGCCAGAGGTCTGATGAGAATTCTGAGGAATGGCAGGCTAAGGGGGTGGTCATTGCACGGCACCTGCTCATTTTGCTCATGTTGAAGTGATGAAAACTATCCCTTGGTTTCCCGAGTTGGTGAGATGAAGTGTGAGGTAGGATGCCATTCCCTTCTGGTGAGACGCTGTCTTTGTCAGCGCAAAGCATCTAGAAGGAATTTGTTTACAGGAGAAGAAGGTTTTTTTTGGCTTGTTTCAGCACTGCTGGTCAGTGGTCACAGTGGCCTTGCAGAAAGCTCACAGTCAAGCAAAGCCGCTCACCTTCTAGCAGCCGGAAATCAGAGCAAGCAAGACTAAGAACAAGAAGCAGAAGGTAGTGACGTACAGCCTTCAAAGGCCGGTCTCTTGTGTTTCTTTACTTGGGGTTGTGGCAAAACGTCTGGTGAAGGCATTGCAAAGAAGGACAGTTTGTGTTGGCTCACAGTTTGAGGGTACAGTCTGCTCCGGCAGGGAAGTTACCCTCTAGGAGTAGGAGGCCACTGGTCATGTTGTATCTGTGCTCAGGAAACAGGGAGAGGTGGTGAGTTCTGCTCTTCAGTTGGCTCCCCCACCCCTTTTATTCACTCTAGACCCCAGCCAATGGCATGGTGCTGCCTTCCTTCCAAATGGGCTGGTCTCCCTCCTCAGTTAAACCTCTCTAGAGATGCCTCTACAACACACCCAGAGTCTCATCTTCTAAGTGACTGTCCTTCCATTCACATTGACAGTGGAGGTTAATCTTTACACTCAATGTGGCTCCCTACGCTCAGCCCACTCAACTACAGATTTCTCAGTAGTCTTTGACTAGGTTAACACCCTTATGATCTACTCCTCTCTCGGTGTCCCGCCACATTGCTGCTTTGGAGATGAAGCCTTTAATGCGCAAGCGTTTGGGAAACACTTTATACCTAAGCCATGCAGATGCCCAGACTGGCATGAGTGTTGGGAGCTGGGGCCAGTGAGCCAGACTGGCTGTGCTACAGCGCCGCATTTCAGCAGACGGTGGTGGGGATTTCCTGCCTCCTCCAGGGGTAAGTTCTGGCACACAGCCTCAGTTTTTAGCTTCTTAGATGGCTGGATTTCAGTCACTCCAGCTTTTAAATGAAGAACTTAAGGTCTGGGGAGTTGAAAATAGATGTTGAGTCATTGGGTTGAACCGAGCTAGAGACCCAGGTCTCCCTGTACCCAGCTCAGCGCTCCTGCCATCACTGCCTGTTGATTTAAGGATTTCAAGTGCAGTATGATGGCAACAGAGTGACATGCTGTTGGGAGCCACGATTATAGGTGGAAATTATTACATGGTATCTGAAGAAGGGGCTAATGGGAGAACTGAGTGTGGTCCCCATACAGGGGACTATCTGTCAGTCTCCCCTCTTCTTCTCTCATCGCCACTGCCTTCCCCTGTGCTGACTCTTTCCTTACTTGTCCTTCCTCCTTTGTAAATTTATTTTTAGTTTTATTTTGTTTTCCCCCTTTTAATAACATTTTTTTTATTTTAGGTCAGGTGTTCATTCTTTTCCATAACTACCTCTTAAAACATCTGTATTCATAAAAGTCCAACCCCCTTCTTTTTCCTTGCCCCTCCCCCCATGTCTTATTATCAGCTGTTTCTTTGTGTCTCTGGAATGAAAATAGTAGGTATAGTATTAGGTTAGGGTGAAATGGAGGAGTCTGTCACATATAAAACGAGGTTAAAGGAAAGAAAAGGTGACCCCCATGGTTAACCCAATAGATAGCTCTGTATAAAGGCTGTGGTGTTCACATGAGTGAGGCCATTCTGTGCATACTGACTGCCCTGCGTGTCTCCATGGAGAATGAGGTCCTGATTTGTTTATGTTGTCATCAATCAGTGTGACTGGAGGAAGAGGTGCTGTGAGGAGGGTATGGGGGACTGAACCCCATTGATCCTTTTTGATAATTCAAGGTCAAACAACGAAGGCTTAGTCTCCTCTTGGCACCCATTTACCTTGTTACTTTCAAGGTGTATTTCTTTTTCTCAGGCTGAGTGTGGGACTCTTACTTCAAGATGACTTCATTTGCCCCTCCCAAATTTGTCAGTCTAGATTCCTCTAAAGATCAAGCGTCTCCTTGCTTGGCGAAGAAGTTCACCATTAATTCTCGCTGGTTTGAAATAAAGCAGAATTTTTTTTTAGAGTAGAGGCAAAAATATCCTGTAGAAGACTAATTAGAGTCTGTAAAAACACAATAAAAACTTTCCGTAATCATTTCCTTTGGGGGCAAGGCTTTAGTGCTTGGTTTCCTAATGGTGCTTTGTCATTCTCTTCCTCAGTACTTTGCTGTCTTCCCTCTTTCTTTCCTCTCTTCCATCCTACTCATTCAATGCAAATATTAGCGTGTGTGACGCTCAGAGGGCAAGTTACAACAGTTGCTTCCTTCCGTCCCCCTTCCTTATTAAGGCAAGGCCTCTCTTGCTTCAGCTGCACTGCATGCCCCCGTCTTGCATGCCCCAGTCCTGTGTGCCCCAGGCCTGTGCACCAGAGTCCTGTGCACCAGAGTCCTGCACACCAGACTCCTGCGCACCCCAGTCCTGTGCACCAGAGTCTTGCACGCCCCAGTCCTGTGTGCCCCAGGCCTGCGCACCAGAGTCCTGCGCACCCCAGTCCTGTATACCCCAGACAAGCTGGCCCAGAGCTTTCACGTGCTTCTCTCATTATTACCTCTTACCTTGCATAGGAGCACTAGAATTACAGGTGTGCACCTCACATCTGGACTTTTCGTTTGGGTCCCATGGCTTGAAGTCCGGTGATCAGGCTTGCAGAGGTAGCTCTTTTACACTTGGAGCCATCTTCCTGCCCCTCTTCTCCCGCATATTATTGAGCCAAAGGGACGTCATCATATCACTAGCATCCGCCAAAGGCTTTGTCCCCTGAATATTTCGGGTGATTTTGCATGGCTAACAGAATGTGGCTCACTCCCTATATGTCTGTCAATCATTCTGGTGGGGTGGGAGGCACTGGGGGGATAGTCAAGAGGAGACTAGCTTCTTATCAGATCTCGTAGTCACATGTAAATATTTTATATGCATGATTGTTGGCTTAACGGATTCTCTATAGCCACTTGAAAGTCAAAGTGTGAAACTCTTTCAGGCACTCTGCATCTGCATCAGCATCAGCATCTCTGGGTGAGAGCATTTCTCTGTGTTATCCTTGAGCACACTCCAAACAGCAGAGATTTCCCTCACCCCTACAACAGTGGCTCCCAAGCAGAATTTAATCATTCTAATCACTCCCTGTTGGTGACAGTCTCATTGGGACAGCCACACCAGGTAGCTTAACAGGGAATGTTCTAAGGTGTTAGAAGCATGTCACCAAGGTGTTAGAAGAGCTAAAAGCATTAAACAGAAGGAAGGGGCAAAGGTGAACAAGAGCAGGAAGTCAGCCAGCCTGGACCTGTGCATACCAGGGACTGTGTGGCATCTCTGAGGCGGAAGAAACTCTGGAGAAGCTGAAGGGACTGTGGGGCCAGAAGGGCAAAAGCATTGGAAGACAGCCAGAGTAAAGCAGGCTGTTAGATGGGAGTGGGTAACACGCAGGGGTTGTATGGTATCCCTGGAGGATTTGGCCACTCTGGAGATGTTTCCCTGAGACAGACTAAAATGGGGAAGCATGCTAGCTTCTCTTCCCTCCTCCTGTCCCCTGCTACCCTTTCCAGTGGTATCAATCCATAGTGGAGCCTGAGAAATGCAGTGAGCCCGACTTCCTTCAATACCCAACAGATAGAAAAAGGCATCAGGAGAACCAGGAATGGATCCAGTAGAAGCAGGCAAAGGGTTTGGTCGTATGCTAGGGAAACACAATTGTGATGCTTAACCCAACAGTTTGAGATCACGGAGTGTGTGTACTTCCTCAGACTCCATGGTATAGGTCGATCAGAATGTTTATGTGGCACATGACTCTGTCTCCTGCAGAAATGCTTGTTGATAATGTGGAGTTGCAGAAAATCAACAGAAGGAAGCACCTGGATTGATTAACTCCTCATTTCTCCCCTTGCATGCTCTTTCTAGAGCTGCCTGTCCTTATGCCAAGAATGGCCCTGACTATGCTCCCAGTGAACCTTCTTGCCATAGGGCTCTTTGAGTACTGTTGTCCTCGTGAGTATAGCAGCTGCTAGGACACATGGGCCTCTTGTAATTCCAGAACCTGAGAACCTCTAAAGGCACAACATTGTGGAAACTCATTTAGTGTAAGAGCTAGTCTGACACAAGTCAGCGTGTAGTCTGTTTCTGAATCCTCTCTGTGATACAGGATGTCACCACGAATTTGGGTAAGGATATTACAAATAAAAGGTAAGAGGTTATGGTGGTTTGAAAGAAAATGGCCCCCATAATGTGACACTATTAGAAGGTGTGGCTTTGTTGGAGGAAGTGGGTCACTGTGGAGATGGGCTTTGAGGTCTCCTATGCTCAAGCTACTCCCAGTGTCACAGACCACTTCCTGTTGCCTGCAAGTCAAGACCTAAGGTGCTTGGCTACTTCTCCAGCACCATGTTTGCCTGCACACTACTATACTTCCAGCCTCCATGCTCCCAGCCATGATGATAATAGACTTAACCTCTGAATTGTAAGCGAGCCACCACCATTAAATATTTTCCTAAAGAATTGCGGTGGTTACGGTATCTCTTCCCGACAATAGAAACCCTAACTGAGACAGACGTGTAGTATGCACAGATTTTCTAACATAAGATTTACCTGTAGAACCCATTACATAGCAAAGAATTGGATAAGGTTTGTGAACTGTGTTTCACAATGATGGCGAAGGAATGAATGGAACTCTAGGGCAGGGGTGTGTGGCTGTAGCACAGTAGTTGAGCAGGACCCTCTAAAATCATGGACTGTCAGAGCTAATTGGGCTTCTGTAGTCCAGCAGAACAGCCCACCTATTCTGTAGGTGAGGAGACCACTTAAGGAGGAGTCTGGTACACATGTTGTAAGCTTGGGTTCCTTGTGGAACTTAAACCATTGACTTTCCATTTGCCGTGGACAAATGTCCTGTTAAATCTGATTCTTTGGTTATATACATTTGGACATTTAAGTTTTGGATGGAATGAAGGAAAATCTCGGGTAACTAGGTATTCCAAATTCTAGCTGCAGGAACCTGACATTTGTGTGGTATTTCACATATCTACATGTTCTCTCTCTCTCTCTCTCTCTCTCTCTCTCTCTCTCTCTCTCTCTCTCTCTCTCTCTCTCTCTCTCACACACACACACACACACACACACACACTGTCCCTCCCTCCCTTCCCCCCTCACTTTTCAAGTCTTTTTATTTAGTCTTCAAGAATAGCTCTGCCTGTGGACAGGGTGAGTAGTAAAGCCACTACAGTCTCATTTTGCAGGTGGTCAGCCTGAGATTTGACCAATAATTGGTTCTGTGACCATGGGCAAACCCTTAGCTTTCCATGTCTTAGTCAACAGTGATTATTATGGGAGTTGTTTGTTTGAGACAGGGTCTCATGCAACTCAGGCTGGCCTTGAATTGGATCTGTAGCTGAGGATGACCTTGAACTTCTGTTTCTTCTGCCTCAACCTACCAAGTGCTGGGACTACAGGTATCCATTGTTTTGTCTGGCTTCAGGTTGGACCCAGGGCTTCACATGCATGACTAGGTGACATTATACCATCTGAGCTCCATCATTAGAGCTAGGGTTTATTTTGTAAGTCAAAACGAATAACCCCCTTAGTACAATTAGACTTGTGCCTGGTGCACACTGTACTAGGCACGATGACTCCTTGTCTGTTCCTTCTCTTCCGTCTTACCAGAAATCCAGAGTCAGTCATAGGCAGTAGCACAGCTCCTCCCTTGAAAAGGAGCCTCTTCAGCATCCAAGAACTCAGTGGCAGAGGGATGACAGACCTCTATGCCTCTGTAGCAGTTTGTAAAGATGATGTTGAAGAGGAGGGGCTTGACTTCATGCCATAATGGTCTACATTTTTCTATCCAAAGAACCCGGTCATGGTCTGTTGTGACCTCGGTGGCCTTTGTTGTTCTCACACAGTAGGAGGCAGTTGAATATTTATTTACTCCAAATCCCACCAGCGAGAGGGAACAACTGCCACCCCAAACACAATTTGCTGGGGAGAACAGTGACATTTGTTGTCAGCCCACGTGAGACTTCGTAGGCTGTAATTCATGTTGGAGATGAATAAGAAAAGCTTTTCTCTTTCTGACTATTTTGAAAGATTCATAAAGTCATATTCTTATGGAAAGTTTATTAATCCATAACTTACAGAAAGCTCCAGAGGAAGGAGGTATGAGAGATGTTGTGTAGGTAAAGACATCAAGCATGTCATGGCCAGAATGGAATTCTGCATATATTGTTCAGCAAGCCGTCTTCTGAGCATATAGCAGGTACTAAGATCATGATAACTGTTACCTAAACAAGTCGTTATTTCATTTTATATTTAAAGTGAAAGGATACAAAAAAGTGAAACATGCAGAATAATGATCGTGGGTGGGATCCCAATCCTCTCCCTCCCCTAGGCTGCTCTTCTGCTCTGTCCACGGAAAGGCATGCATCTGTTGCCTGCTCTGAGCTGTGCCTGCTGAGTCTCCAGGATAGGTCAAATGGAGATGGCTGCACTTGGCAGTGGGAGAGGTGATGATGTGGGGGAGAGACATGGCTACTTCATTGACCATTGTAAGAAGCAAAGATTTATAGGAAAGGATTCTCTCCATCATGTCATCTGTTTATTCAGCATTTATTGAGTTGGTGCACAGGCATGTGCACATTAATGTGCTCTGTGCACATGGCCACACGAAAAAGACACAAGCTCTTTAGCAACAAATAGTGAAGTGGAAGTAAATAAGCCGGTGGCCAAGTACAAAGCAAACACCAGGGCATGGACTTTGCTAGAGTATGGAGTGGTCAGCCTCTCGATGAACTGTTTTGAGAGTGAGTTGTTAGTGCTGGGCTCCAGGCTTTTCTGATGTGTGTGAGAGGCTGTACTGACCCTCTCAGTGCGAACGGTCTACTGTAGAAGACAAGGCTTTCTGGGACAGAGGGTGGTTATGATTGTGGAATGTGCCGTTTTGTATGGAGAATGCCGAGGGATTTGGAACAAATGGATCATTGGTGTGCATATGGAGCAGGGATGCAGGAATCGGGGAAGGTGAGGCGGAAAGGTCAGCAGAGCCAATAGTGGTCTCGAAGTCTTAGAGGTGTGATTTTGCATTTCCAGGTTTTCCTCTGGCCACGAGAGAAATAACAGACTGTGGAGACATAGTGCTGTGTTAATTTGGGTGCAATGAAGCTGTGAGCATCAAGTGTGGTGTATATTAGCTGTCTTATAAATACCTTCCGTTGTAAAAACTGCAAACTCGGGGGCCTACAAGGAAGGGCCTTTTTGAGTAAAATAGACAAAGTAGATCAGAGGAGCCACTGTCCAGCTCAGGCGGTGGCTGCTGTAGGGAATGCTGGGCTGAGGCATGCTGAAGTAGAAAGTGTGTGTGTGTGTGTTCTGTCCCGACTGAAGATCAGCCACTAAATGAAATAAACAGAAATATGTTGCAGGTTGTTTTTTTAGCTTATGCAGCACCTACTGCATAATTTTGGCCTCTTCTTCATAAGTAGTAGGTTGTGACTATATATAAATTTACAAGCAGAAATTCAATCAATATACCAAAGGGGGAAATCTGGACCGTTTCTTAGTAAATGGCAAAATTTTTGCAAGATCATTGAAATTGGTGGAAATTGGCCCTTGTTTACTTTTGTTTCTTCAGTCACCTTGTTTATCTTTGGTGATTAAACTTTGCTGATACACGGTAAACGCTCGAGCAGAGCCCTCGGCCACAGTGATGCTGGGCTGCTCTTTGCTGTTGGCTCAGCAGCCCTGAAGTCTGCCCTGGCCTCTGCGGCAGCCACCATAATTAAGCCCCTTACATTCGGCTCTCAAGCCACATCCTTGCAGTGTGTCAAATGAGTGGTCTTAGGGACTTAAAGACAGTGTTGCCTGGCTTCCTCATCGAGGCCTGAGACTCCTAGCCACTGAAATATGCACATTTTACTCCAGATTGGAGAACGCCAGCAACTTAGTAGTTACTGTGGAATTGAGTGAATATCATAAATATTTATTTATCTTTTTCATAGCTGGCATAAAAATGTTAGGGTATAAAAAAAGTTGTTCGGTATAAAAACAACAGGAAATTCATTGGCTATACATCTCCTGAATGCGCGTGTCTCTTCAGGTTTTCATTAGCGTCTAGCAATATACTTGGAGAAATTAGATTTGAAGCGAAGCTCTGGCAGAATATGAAAGAGCCCCAGTGCCGCAATTAACCCGTTTTAAGCAAGGATCCAGGCACACAACAGCCTGCTGTTAACTGTGTAGGGGCTCAAACCAAGTTGAATGTGTTCTCTTTTTACAACTCTTATAGATAAACTAGTACATTTTAATTGAATTTGGAGGGTGCAAAGGAGCATGGGTCTGGGAAAGGAACTTACACCGTTTCTATCGAGAGACAGCCTGTGGGCCTCTTTTGAGCTTTGAAAGTGCAGATACGACGGGGCTAGATTGGCATCAGGACAAGTTTCAGGTTATTTGATTTTTCCCAGTTCTATTTCTCTCAACTGTGAAAGACAAAGTTAATATCTATTCATCTGGTATTTTATATTTTGTTTTGTTTTGTTTGGGGGGGGTGATTTTAATAGATTTCTTTTTCTTTTAGGCTTTTTAGTGTAGTTGATAGGCTAAAAGAAACCCAAAACAGGATGATGCCCTTCCACAGTGACTCAAAGCAAGCATGCCGAGTACAACATACAGAATTACCAGCTAAAGCCAATTAACTCTTCGAAGGAGCTAGCATGCATTGTGTGCTGTGGCACTGGCAAGAATACCCACTGTGACCATGTTCTAAATGATCCCAGCATTCATGATTACTCTGCTGCTCCTTGCTACTATTTCCCTCTCCTTCTCATGGCAAAAAGGCACCATCCAAAGGGAGGGCCATGTGGGTCAACCCCATTGTAGCCCAGATTTTAGGCAAAAAAACATCCATAGGAGTACATGGAATAGAGTGTCATTTAGATCAGTTCAGTTGTTGGCTGATTGATTGGCTGTTTTGATTGGCTGATGGATAAATTGCTTGGCTAATTGGTTGATTGATTTGATCCAGGTCATCTGTGTATTGAGGCAGAATTAAAAGAAACAGAACTGATAGAACACACACACACACACACACACACACACACACACACATGCACACACGCAAATATGTATGATATTTATTAGAGTGGCTTACAGGTTGTGGTCGGACTATCTCACAATGGCTGTCTCCTGATAGAAAATTCAAGAATCTAATAGTTGCTTGGTCTGCGAGGCTGGATATCTCAGCTGCTATATGCTGACTACACACTGGAATCCTGAAGAAGTAGGCTGTAACACCAGTGAACAAATGAACTGCTAACCATCAAGAGCGAGGGCAAGCATCAAAAGGGAAGTGCTTCCTTCTTCCATATCCTTTGTATAGGCTGCCACCACGATTTGTGACTCAGATTCACGATGGTCTTCCCACCTCAAATTATTTAATCAAGAAAAAGTCTACAGGTGTAATCATCAGCTTGAGTTTTACTTAATTCCAGGTGTTGTCAAGTTGGCAACCAAATACTAAGAATAGTTATTACAGTCTGGTTCTCTGATTTTATTGGTTGACCACATTGATCTTTTAATTGGTAGATCTGATTGGTATTCTTTTTATTGTTAAATGGCTGGTAGAGTTCAGGAATGAGTCTCATGAGTCCTTGGTTTCAGGCCTTTTGTTTCTGTTTTTTGAGGGGTCTGGGAGACTCTTTCAATCTCATTATTTGGTGCGGGTTTCTTCAAGTGTTTATATCCTTTTGGCTTAATTTTGGAGGGTGATATTATGTCTAGAAATTTATTTGTTTCCTCTAAGTTTTCCTGTTTATTGGACTATAGTTTTCAAAGAATTTTCTAATGATATCCTGAGCTCCATTAGTCCCTTATTTCATTTATAATTTTATTACTTTTGGTTTTGCTTGTCTTTGGTTCACTTGGCCAAGGCTTTATCTTTTCAAAGAACTCATCACTTATGGATTGTCTTCATTGTTCTTTTGCTTTCCATTTCAGCGATTTCTGCTCTGCTCTTGAGCATTTCTTTTCATCTCCTAGTTTCAGGGTCGGGCGGTTTGTTTCCTTGTATTTCCAAGATCTTGACATGCATCTTTAGAAGTCTATTTGTTGTTGTTTTTGTTTCACTTTTATAGGCACGCAGAGTTATGAGCTTCCCTCTTAGAACTGCCTTTACTAGATCCTAAAAGTTCTAGAAAATTGTATTTTTTTTTTAGTTTTGCTTGATTTCCTCCCTGATTTGTTCAATGTCATTCAAGAGCGTACTGTTGAATCTTGTGTGCCTCTGTGTGTGTTAAGTTACTGCAGTTTCTCTTGTGATTGACTTCTCGTTTTACCCTATTTTGATAAAATCTAGTAAATTATTTCAATTCTACTTTGTTAAGACCTGATGTGTAAGACAGCTTGTGGTCTTTTTGGCAAAAGCTCCATCCATGGGCTGCTGAGCAGAACACATATCCATCAGCTGTGGGATGGAATAGCCTGTTTGTGTCTGTGTAGTCTGACTGATGTAGGACATAGGGTACCTCTGAAGTGTCTTTGTTGCAGTTTTGTTTGATGATCTTTTCATTCATGAGAACTGGCCATTAAAGGGCCCGTTATCTAAACCTATCAATTTCCCCATGTCCAGTAGTGCTTGCTTTATGAGATTTGGTATGCCAAGAATTTGATGCCTGTGTATTTATAATCATCATAATATTCATGATAGAATATATACTCTTTACTAATATGTAGTGCCTCTATTTTCCTGGACTATCTTTGAAGTGTGATTTGTTAGCTATAAGAATGGCCACTCCTCCCTGCTTCCTGCTTCCATTTGTGTGGTTCGTAGAGTAACTCTTCTTATGTCCAATCTGTTGAGTCTTTGTCAATAAGCTGTGTCTCTTGCAGGCAGCCATGGTGGGATCTTACTTTTCCATTTAGTCAAATAGTTTGTATCTTTTGATTGGACAGTTAAGACCTAACATTTAGCATTCTTGTTGAGATATTTGATAGTTCCTATAAACATTTGTATTGTTTTTCTGTAGGGCTGATAAATTATTTCTTATTTTCCTTCCTCTTTATTTATCCTTGAGATTTGCTGATTTGCTTAGTTAGGCATGCTTGATTCTTTCCCAGTTCACTGATTCATCCCGTCCTCCTATGAGATTTATTCTTTCCTGTGCTCACATATTAGGCCATCTTCCTTCTCTGTGTAAAATTCCTTTGAGTCTCTCCTGTGTTGATAGCTTGTGGTCATTCATTGCTTTAGCTTTTGATTGTCTTGAAAGGTTTTTATTTCTCCATCAGTTTTTACAAACCATGTTCACTGGCTGTGATAACCTTGTTTAGCTTGTATTCACTTTAAGGGTGGGAAATCTGTCCAGCCCTTAGATGCTTTCCAGGTTTTATGCCTGACTTCTGGAAGGTCTAATGTGGATCTAATGAGTCTGCCTTTGTCAACAAGTTGGCTTTTCTTTCCTCTTGCCGGCTGAATATTCTTTCTTTCTGTTGTTTTAGCATTTTGTTGATTAAGTATCAAAGAGTGATTTTTTTTCTAGTCACCTCTAGTTAGGGTTCTGAATGCCTCTGGCACACTGCCCTGACCTTTCTCTATACCTGAGGAAGTTTCTGCTACACACTCACCGAATAATCTTTCTGTCTTTAGTTTGTAACCTCAGTTTCCTCTTCCACGCTGTGATATTTAGGCTCGATCTCTTCCTTATGTCTCAGAGCCCTTGGAAGCTGTTGTCATATCATTTTTCTTTGTTGCTGTCTGAATGTAATATTCTTCCACTCTGTGCTCACTCTCCAGTATTCTTTGTTCTTCTCCATCTTGTCTGTTGATGATGTTTCCATTTGATTTTTGGGATTGATTGACTTTTATTTTCAGTACTTCTGTTTGCTTATGGTTATTTTTCCAGAATTGTAATTTCCTTGCCGAACTTTCCCCTGTGTTCTTGCCCTTCTCATCCTCTGACTTGCTGCCATTCTGATCTACATTGCCGACTCTCATCTGGCTTGCTACCATTCTGGTCTATACTGCTGACTCTCATCTGGCTTGCTACCATTCTGGTCTACACTGCCCACGCCCATCTGGCATTCTGGTCTACACTGCCGACTCTCATCTGGCTTGCTGCCATTCTGGTCTACACTGCCCATTCTCATCTGGCATTCTGGTCTACACTGCTGACTTTCTGATCTAGTCCCTGAATTGATTTCCTTACTTGACTCATCTGCTTGTCTGAATCCGCTTTGAAGTTGTCAAACATTTTGAAACGTTAGATTTCGAATTCCTTTCTTGGCATTCCTGTTACTTCGTTATCTTGGGCTTCAGTTCTGGAGGCATTGTGGACTTTGTAGGAGTGCCAGCTTAACTTGTGTTTTCACACTCTGTGTGTGGTGATTTCTGCACCTCCTGGGATGGATGTGCCTTTTAGTTTGTTTTCATTTATTCTTCCCCCCCTCTGTTGTTTGGTTCATTTATTTATTAGTTAATGTGGATCCTCTTAGTGATCTTTCCCTGGGCCTATGATCCTGTAGTCTTTAGACTGCAGAGAGAGATTGCGGTGACAGAAAGAGGAGTTTGACACCAAGCCCATTAAAGATGCAGTGAGAAGTGAGTACTTCAAGATTATTAAGCTAGCTACATCTGGTGGCTCATGCTTGTCATCCCAGTGGTTGGGAGGCGTGGGAATCCTGCTGCTAATTTGAAGCCAGCCTGGGCTATATAGGGAATTCCAGGCCAGCGCGGACACAAAATGAGACACTCTGTCTGCAACCAAACATACCAAAAGATACAGACAAAAAGGCTAGTGAAGCACAAATCTGTAACCAGGAAGTCAAAAGGTAAGACAATGGGAGAAGGGAACAAGAGGTAAAGCAAGAGAAAGACATGAATGGGAGGTAAAGAATATAGAAACAATAACAGAATAGGCACACAAAACAGAATAGCCACAAATGTCATGAAGCAATGTGAACTCCAAACCCAACAAGAACTATCGTTACAGCAAAAAAGTGGGAAAAAATGAAATGAAAATAAAAACTGTGATAGAATCAGTCAGTATTTACCAGGACAGGTGTGAGCTTCCTTGCCTCCTGAGTTGTCTTCTGAGGTCATTCAGCTGGCGGGAGAATAGCTGCTGGTGTCTCCAAAGTTCAACAGCTTACACCAGAATGGCCCGTGCGTGGCATTGCTCTGGAGCTCAAACAGGCTAGAGTGGCTTCTAAGCAGGCATCCCTGTCAGTCTCCATCCTGGGCTGAACTCCTTTCTGTCTGTCTGTCTGTCTGTCTGTCTGTCTGTCTGTCTGTCTGCCTCCGGTAAGAGTTTCCCAGCCCAGGGTTGGAGCCCTTGCAGATTGTCCCATCCTGTCAGCTGTGTGTGCTCGTCTATAGGTGTTGAAAGGCCCGCTTTGGGAGAACAGATTATTTTGTCCAAGACTCTGAGGGGACCATGCACTCTCTTGTGCATCCCCATCTTTCTAAGACTCGAGTGGCCTCTCTGCCAGCAGCTTACAATCTTTCTCTGGGAATATTTGTGTCCACTGAGTTAGTCTCAGGTCAGCTATCCTGGTGTTTCCCGTATTTTCTCGGGCTATCCCTCTCTTGGTCAGTAGAGGTGGGGGAGGTCTTGGGGTTTGGAGATCGGCTGTCTGGCTTCTGTTCTCCCAACAGAGTAGTTTGACTGCAGAGTTTCTCTCAGGATCTGCCCATTCCCTGATAGGGAACATGGGATAGCTTGAGTTGGGCCTCTCCCCCTGTGTAGACTTATTGCAACCTGCAAATTTGTCATCCAAAATGTTTAGGCTTGCTCAGAGGAAAGAGAGGCAGACATCTTGTTCATATTCTAAGTTCTGCTGTTTTGATCATTAAATCAGACAATGCCCTTTAAACATCTAACTCTTGCTTGACACACAGGAAATATTTAAACAATTAGATTACCTATGGTATACATATTTTACTTTGTGACAGCCTGTCAATATACCGTTACCTTTTGTTTTAAAAAGCGCTACTCTCATATCTCCTTCCAGAGCACTCCCCGGATGGCCTTTGGCAGGCACAAAGTGTTTGCTTAAATGCTTAGAGCAGAATTTAGCCTCCCTTTGGAGATGTAAGTTGGTGCTCATTCTTCAGCGTCTTCATTCACTAACATTCGGTGTCAGCTCAGTTTTCTGCTGTTGGCAGACATGGAATAGCAAAGTGCCACCCCTTTATCCACTGAACTTTAGGCGAAGAAGGTCATGGTCTATGCTATCCATGAGAATACCCACAAGCCACCTGTGGTTACTGAGCCCTAGAAGTGTAGCTAAAATTAGGGCCTGGAGAGGTGGCTCGGCAGTTAAGAGAATTGACTGCTCTTCTAGAGGTCCTGAGTTCAAGTCACCGTCCCCACGTGGCAGCTCACAACTGTCTATAATCGCAGACCTACGAGATCCAGTTCTCCGGTGTACAGATGTGCATGAGCACAAACCATCCTTATACATAAATAAATATGTATTTAAAAATGTTTTTAAAAATAAGCTGAGTGGCGGTTGTATACATCTTTAATTCTAGCACTCAGGAAGCAGATGTATGTGGTTCTCTGAGTTCAAGGCCAGGTCTACGGAGGAGTTCTAAGATAGCCAGGACTAGACAGAGAAACCCTGTCTTGAAAAGCAAGCAAGCAAACAAACAAGCAAATGTAATATAATTAAAATGACAAAGAAACTAGAGTTATTTTTAAATTAGATTTATTTACTTTTATTTTAAATTATCCAAGTGGCCATTGACTGCCACTCTGACTAGCACTGTTCAGTTTGAGTGACTCAGGCAGGGACTTTGGTTTCTGGTCAGACACATCGCAGAACATAGAGTTTTTCTTTTCTGATCTTTTGATTCTTAATACAGTCTGAAGGTCCTGTGTTTTTGTCTTAGGATTCTTTCAGTGTTGGGGGAAAGTTGATAGAGAGTGTCTCATGTGCCTGATCACATGATCAGTTAGAGGTACACATGGAACACTGACTATATGGAAGCCCCTAAGGCTACTGAGGACAAGAATCTAGCTTGGTCTGTTTTCCCTTTAGAAAGGAAGTTCTTGACAGATATAACCTAAACTAGATGCAATTCAGCTATGGGTATGGCCAGTATGAATGATTTTTCTGCTGTGTTTTCACATCCAATCTGCATGTTTGGTAGCTTCAGTTCAGGTAGTGCAAAGATAGCCAACAGCAAGCTAGGCTTTCATAGCATTAACCTAACAAACCACTGGCCAGGGTGGGCTCTCACCAGTGGAGCCAGGGGCTAAGGCCAGCCTCCACACTGTAGGAACCGAAAATGAGAAAATAGGATGACTCTCAGAAAAATAAAATCAGGGCAGGACATGGATCCTTGGCTGAGAGGCAGGCGCGCAGTGGACAGGACTCACAATTAAAGCATGCTGCATTGTGCGGTATCACATAGAGAAGCTTTAATAATCTGACCCGTGTCTTTGAAGCATTCTTGGTTCCTTCTTGCTTCTTCCATTTCCTTTCTTAAGAATGTTGGGCACGGGAAGGGAGCACGGAGAGGTGAGTAAGATTTTTCTGCCCTGTAAATTGCTGTCAGTTCACATAGCAGGCTTGGACGGCTTAATGGGCGCAATTCCTTTACCCAGAGGAAGGCTTTTGAGATGCCTCTTGCAGGTTCAGAGACTGGGATGTTTGGCTTCTGCTTGGTCTTGCACGTAGGTTTCTAACAGCACACTCACAAGCCAATTCCTTCTCTCCAGGGAGCACCAGCGAGTTAGCAATGTTAGTAAATTGATGCCATCTATTGTGATTACTTTTCTTTATGAATAAGGCAAAAGCGAGATTGCCTAAGCCCCTTCTTAGACGTGTGCGAGTCAAAGCGGATGGGATTTGCATGTCAGACTCCAGGTAATCTCAGATTCAGGTAAAGAGTGGCCACTTCAGTCCTCTGGCAGTGTGTTGGGATTTATAGGTGTAATTAAACCATATCTATTAGTAATTACAAAAGCGGACACATGCCCTTAAACGTGACTGTAGCTGATCAGCCCTTGATAAAAGCATGAATCTATTTATTTAATAAGCAAAACCTGTATGGAAGAGAGTTTATTAATATTCTAATTTTCTGATTCAGCCTTTTTGGAATAAAATACAGCAACTAAAATGCATCCCTTTGTATTTTTTTGCGCCGTCTCCTGAGAGAGACTGGTGTCTCACAGCGGCATTTACGCTCAGTTTTCTTCTAAGCTTTTCAGTAGGAAACTGATCGGCAAGTTAGTATTTCCCAGCTGAAAGGTGAGTTTGACCTCATAGAAATAAGCTCATTTGGGGGTCCTACACGCTATGATTTTGTGAAATTAGAGAGCATTTTCCTTGTCTTTCTCATTCTTTTAAAACTTTTTTTGTGACAAGGTGCTTATATAGTATGAACTTTTAATGTGCCAGTCACTATTATACAGTGCATAGAATCACAGGTACAGCTTGGTTTACAGTGTTGTTTTATTTTAACTAGATCACAAGTAGGCTATCTGTATTTAAAGCTTAAATAATTGAGCACCGTCTTAGAAAATCTGCGGTCACCTCTGCTGAGTCCCCTAGGCTGGGTTGAATTCCCTAGGAGCGGCTAGAAGAAATGAAGTCCTCTTACGCTGTGCAAAGTCGTGCAGTGGAAGCATGTCCAGGCTAGGCGGAGCTCTGCATTGCCTTCAGCTCCCTACTTCACTTCCCTGGCACCACACATTCCCCGCCAAGGAAGACTATTGCAGATGGAAAACCACCCAAACCCCCTACCTACTGTGTTTTACGTGCTCCATGATGGCTGTCTAAACCTGGGCAGTTATGCTGGGTGCCTACTAGATCACGTGATGCTGCAGTTTCATGGCCTTTCAGAAGGTCTTCGCACAGCCTCCTAACCTGAGCTCTGTCTGTCTCTTAGTGTACATTACACACAATGGAACGGACATCTTTACATGTTTTCTCTTTCCCACCAGGCCCTAAGCCCCGTGCAGATGACACATGCCTTTCGCACATGTTTTCCCCATCTGAAAAGTATTTTTGACTTTACACACACAGTAAATATTTGCTAACCACATATGTAAGCTACATTTCAGAGGTGTTAGAGGGAAAGACAAAGTCAAGGCTAATAAAGACACGTCAAGAAAGGGGGTCTCTTACATATTTGTGGTGAAATTGCTTAGGTCCTTATGCCCTATAATGCAAATTCAATAGTTTCTCTGGGAGATTGCATTTTAATGTATATGAAATACCAAATCTTTGCAGTTGAGAGGAGAGGTAAATCATTCCATGCACATAATGGAATCCTTTTATGCATTTCTGATTATTCAGCACCTTATGATAGGATCGCGCTGTGTTACTCTCCATCGTCCTTTTTAGTGGTCAGGTCAGTGCCGTGCGTTTGAAAAAGCACAGGGAGGGAGCCTCCACCGTGCGCACTCGGGTTTTAATGTTTGCAGATTGTGTTTTCATGGGCTCGGGAAGAGTCAGACTACAAAGTAAGGCCGTGTTCATAGATCTCCCCAAATCAAGGAGGACTGTGCTGTTATCTAGAAAATTGGGTTTGAGCTACATCAGTGTCAGTGCCCAAGACCTAATAAATCTCACTTCACAATTGTGCTGGGTATGAATTGTGTCATGTGTCTAATTGGGTACGGCCATGATTTCCTTTCTCAGTGTTGCTGAGAAGGTAGTGCCGTTGATCTATAGGATGAGAACGGTCTTAAACAGCCCAGGCTACCCTAGGTAAAACAGGCCTTGCACTTGGGAACTTTCCGGAGAATGATATGAGATGTTGCAATTAACAAGTGACAGTGTGAAAATCTCATTGGCTTGTTTACATTAAAAAAAAGGTTTGACTCTGGCAAGAAGGGCTCAGACAGTCTTGCTGCAAACAGTATTAAATAGAGGTATGCCGTGTTAAGGTGATGAAAACAGCTCTGGCTTCTGCTCTTTGCTAGGGAGTTCATGGGCAGATCAGATGAAATACGTTGTTAATGAGTGCCAAGCTTGTTGGGAATGTTTCTGTGGACTGTAGGGTGGAGCCTATTCTTTTTAAAGATCGGCTTCACGACTTATTTATATACATGCATGTCTGTGTGCACACGTGTGTAGATACCTGCAAAGGCCAGAAGAGGATATCAGATCCCTGGAGCTGGAACTGCAGGCAGTCGGAAGGCACCTAATGTGGACGCTGGAAATTGAGCCCTGGCCCTCTGAATGAGTTGCAAGTGCTCCTAACTGCTGAGCCATCTCTCTAACCCCAGAGCCTGCTGGGTTCCTGTGTGCTCTCTGTCTAGAGTCTTAAAAGTCATCTTGAAAAACAACTGCCCCATTGCTGATTCACTGTGCGTTTTTGCATCCATGTGTGGACACAAGTGGCTCATACTGGAGGGTGATGCTCACTTAGGTGAGTCCTCGGAACTGTCCCACACTGGTGCTGTGACAGCATCACTAGGATTCTCTTGACTCCTTATTCATTGGAAACTCCCCATTATTTCAGTCTGATAAGTGCTAAGCACAGGCAGCCACGAAGTCAGCAAGTGCCCAGATCTTTACGAAGGTAGAATGGACTATTAAAATTAAGCACTGCCCTTTAAGAGCAACTGCCGTTTATAATTTGGCTTTAGCTGCCACAGTCTTCAGCTCGTTTGTTCTTCATTGCAAGGCAAGATCCATAGAGCTATTTGAGTCCATTAAGACGACTGTGGCTCTAGTTAATGTGTATTCTTTTTCCACCCTAAATATGAACGATCGGCATCCTTGAAATTCCAATAAATTCAATCTATGCTGTAGAGTTGACTAGTAATATGATCTTGGGTGAGTCAGTTTGCCCATTCTGGACTGCTTTTTCTTATCTATGAAACGAAAGGACTTTTTTTTGCCTTAAACTTTCTGGAGTATGCAAGCAGGATGCTAGTTCTTAGTGATCTATGAGCTAGACTGTGGAGCTGGTAGGAGCCGTTTAGTGTAGCTGCATCCTGCTTAGACTATCTTCTGAAGCACACACATATTATACAAGTAAATATGCCTGAAAATGGTCTAATTTATTTTAAAAATGATACAAGTCTAGAATCACGGTTTTGAATTAAAATTAATTTAATTAGAGTGCATTTTTGAGATTAGGAAACTATGTTTATGTTATCCATCCATCGTGTTATCCTTCTTATTTGATATTTATTAATGTTGAGTGCCTGCTGTATGATTGGTGCTATATGCCCAGTGCTGAGAAAACAAAGAATTTTGAAAAGGCACAGTCCTTTTTCACAGATCTCTAGTTAGCGGAAAGTTTACACTGAATACCATCTGCTCTTCTTTGGGCTGTCTTTGTCTCTGTGGACTGGGAGTGAGGTAGATACGGAGGTGACCACCAATAGAAAAGAAGAAAAAAAGTTTCTCAGCTCTAGCTCCCGCAAATACCTTTAATCATTTCAAGCTTCAGCTGGAGACTGAATTGGAAGAAAACCTGTGGAAAGCCCATTTGTAAACAAAAGCCCAGCCAGGAGGCAGATTGCCTTTCTCCCAATGAAGTCCTCAGTACCACAAGGGCACACATTCAAACCCAACCCATCCTTCAAGCCAGCATTCAAAAAAGGAACGGCCATACAGAACATGCAGTGTAATTGGGCACCCTAGGAGGAATGTGACAAAACCAGGCAGCATTGTGAAAGCTTGGTGTGGGCTGTTCCTAAGCCATGGCCATTCCCAAGGTACAAACCCAGCCTTTCAGACTGGACTGAGTAATTCCAGGTGAACACACACTGTGACGCAGAGCCTGGAAGGCTTTGCCCAGTTTGAAAACATGGGGAGGGGGCGAGGATTTTTGCTTCATATTTTAAGGGAAAAAGGGAATACGTTTTATTATCACTCAGATCATTCATGGACCATTTTGGGTAAGGGGAGTTGAGATGACAGTGACTATCCCGAGTTCATCTCAGAAACAGGAAAAGTGTTCCCAGATAAGCCCCCAGTTGTCACCACTACTTGGATCATATGCAAATCCACCTGGCTGTGTGTTTTAGTGGTCTGTCCTTTCCACAATACAGCCTGCTGAGTTCCTCCGCAGGTCCATTGCCTTGCCTGCTCAGGGTCCTCTTGGTCAGGATGAACGGCTTTACCTCCAATCCCAGTGGCACCACCATTAAGTCCAGCGTTGTAGTTATTAATGACATGCTGATTGCTTGCTAAAGACTTGGTGTCCAAAGCTTGGTGGTCACGTCTCTTGCACTTTGGAATCCTCTCCCTGTAGAAGGGTCTTGTTCAGTGAATGAACTCAATAGGATTAACTGATCCAATGAACAAATGCATGAGGGGAATGCCATTCTTATTGAGTATCTCTGGTGAACTTAGGCAGTCGTGTGGAAGATATTCTGTATGCTAACTCTGTAATATATATATATATATATATATATATAGAGAGAGAGAGAGAGAGAGAGAACAATGCCTTCCTACTTTATTGGTGTACATTGTGAAGCTATGCACAGTAGAAGTTGAAGGTTTTGCTTCAAGAAAGTGAAAATAGCAACACAGCCAGAGTGGTCTTTACATAGGAGAAGGGTTGACTGGCATGACCAATGTAATTTTTAAAGAGAGACATGTAGAGCTCTGTACTTCTGAGATAATTAAAAGTATTAACAACGTGGAACACAAGGATATCTAGTACTCCTTATGAAAGAGAGGGTCTCAAAAGGGGGGGGGGATGTCATCAATTTAAGTTGCTATATTATACTAATAGTCTACAACCATTGCGGTGATTGATCGGAGTCTTTGGTTCATAAAGAACTTGTCCATAAATTCCTGTCTCTGACCCCTGAGAGACCTTGGTGATTCAGCTTTGTATGGATGCATCTGCTCCCACAGTGGACAGTGATGCCATGAACAAAGCAGGAAGTCATTTGCCTCAGTTTCTTTCTTCACAGACTTCAACCGAGTCTTTGGGGGCAGATAGGTAACTGTTGGGGAACAGGAACTGACTGAACTAGATTATGTGCACAGAAGCATGGTGGAAGGTTGGTAAGATGAAAATGCGCTATCTCTAAGGAAACAGGCAAGAGAAGCAATAAAGTGTTGGTGTGTGGAGATGTCTCTATTGTTGAGGATGAGGGCACGGGGCAGATGTAGAATGTGATGACCATCGTCACATGCTAGAAAACTGCCAAATAGAAATACGCCATGGTAACAAGAATTCTTCTGAGCACCACCGAGGGTATGGCAGATAGAGGAGACAGGTTTGGCTCAAGGAATTATCTGGGCACATAAATGGACTCTCTTTTCAAGAGTTTGGAAGCTGAAAAACTTTCAGGGGAAAGGGCACCAGGAAGAATTCCCATGTTGTACTGAAGATCAGGTGAAATGATTTCTAGGAATCGTTTGTTTGTTTGTTTGTTTGTTCATTTTTGAGAGAAGAATTCTCTGTATAACAGCTCTGGCTGTCCTGGAACTCACTTTGTAGACCAGACTGGCCTCAAACTCATAGAGATCCACCAGCCTCTGCCTCCCAAGTGCTTGGACTACAGGCTTGTGCCACCACTGGTTCTAGGAATCCTTCTAATTCTAACATTTCATAATTTATCTTAAATAAATAACTGGGTTCTTTTTGCCCAAGGAAAAGGGTAATATGGTAATATAAAATAAGAGCTATTGTTTCTTTGTGTTTCTGAAAACATGTTTAATTCCTCATCTCAAATGACCCTTAGCGAGCACACATAGGGGAGACATTGCCATCATACATTAAAACCCCACTGTTAATTGTTAATTGTGTTAATTAACTGTGTTCATTGCCTTGCACAGCATCACTAGAGGAACACAGTCCTTGACTTGGTGACCAGCACTACAGTCAGACTGTATATTACCATGTGAGAGCATCCTGAAGACGCAGGTTCCACTCTTGTCCCCATCTTACAGATGTGGAAACTGAGGCATAGAGAGGCGTAATTGACATGATTACGGTCACATAGTTATGTATATTAACAACTAAAGAAGCTAAGTAGCAAAGATACACACACAACCTCTCAGCTCTGTGCCTGGTGGTTTCTATGGTGGAACTCGTGGCCAGCCCATATGCTGGCATTGCCATCCTTGTAGAGAGTTCATTGGAGCAGCTCTGTTGCTTCAGGATTGAAGCAGACAGAATTGGGTTCAGTCCCCGAGATTCTGTAGTTGGGAGACTTCCTCTCTCATCCCAGGGTCTTAATCTACAGAAAGCAAGCTCCTCCCACGCAGATTGTTCTGAAGGTTAAATGGGATGTCATAACAGATCAACTCCTTTCTACGAGACGTCCATTCTTTCTCCTGCCCCTTGATCGATCAGAGCTAGTTTGTCATGATGAGAGTCGCAAATCTTTGCCCTTGTGTGAGCTGTCTCTGTGAGTACAATTGATGCAGACCCTCATATGTGTATTAGTGATCATTCGCTCATGTCTGGGAACAGCAAATCCCAAAGCGTGCCCCTCCCCCAACATTTAAATGAGCAGAAACTTACCCAGAGAGTTACTGAAAGCGATTGTGTTTATCTAACATGTTTACAGTCTAAATAATCACCAAGTGACATTTCTAGGATAAGCAGACCAAGACAGATTGTTCTCCAATCCAGTATGTTTGGGGACTCCTGGGTGTGCAACGTACAGATTCAATGTTCCAAAGGAGTTCTGGCAGGAAAAGGATGCTCAGCGTTTCTATCTTGGTGGTTTGAGCTTTTGTGGATCGGAGACCCCCCTCCCTCTGCTCTTACAGAGCACCCATTAAAACAGTGTTCACAGAAACCATTGTACAGCATGCCTCTTACAAAGCCTGGTCAGACGGCTATTTTTCCAGAGGCATCTGCAGAGAAGGCTCATTGAAAACCATTTTCTTCTGCACTAGCCCCTAATTCTCACATAACAAAAGGGACACGGTGCATCCAGCGCAGCCACTTTTATACTCTCTTAAGGAAAAGATACATCTGCAGCTAGTTCAGGACCTGACCGTAACCTTTTTTGTCAAGGTTTAAGGTTCAGTAAACAGCGATTGAGCGGTCTCTTGTGTTGTGGACAGGGCACAAAGGCTGTTTCTGTGCCTGGAGACTAGGGGCTAATGGAGGTGAGTTTTCATTGGAAGGCAGTTTTCCAAGCTCTCGTCTGCTGGCACTGACGTTGGTCTGGCACAAGGGGAAGGTAATTCCACCCATGGTATAGAAAAGATTGCTTTGAATAATGCACTCCCTGCGTTATGTCTGATAATCTCGCAGGGTCTGGGGTAAGAGTCTTGGCTTTGCTGCTTCACCGTATGGCAAGCGATGATGACTAACAAGCAGACCCACTCACAGAAAGCCACCATGCAGTGCTATATCAGAACCTCTAGTCAAAGGTGATGGCCAAAGTGGGAATAGTTCACGGGAAGATCCTCTCACCAAAGTTTTACATTCTGGATACGCATGCTTAACAGTTTGTATGTTACTGGCCTCACTTTCTGTCAATCAGCCATCAACCTCAGACGTTAAAAGGTATTTTCTGAAAGGACTAGATATTTTACATATTCTTAGTCATGTGGTTTCTATTGTATCTCAGCTCTGCTTTGATGACTCAAAGCATAGACACAGATGCCATGAAAATGTGTACTCTGGGAAACCTTTATTTAGATAAATAAACACGAAGCTAAGTCCTCCTGTGAGTCAGCTTGCTGAACTCTGAACTATTTCTTTCTTTAAAAAACAAAGCTTATTTATTTTTATGTGTATACGTTTTTGCTTGCATGTATTAGCTATGCATCACATGTGTACCTGGTGCTATCAGAGGCCAGAAGAGGGCATTGACACTCCTGGACTGGAGTTACAGATGGTTATGAACCACCATGTGGATGCTGGAATCAAACCTGTGCTCTCAAAAGAACAACCAGGGCTCTTAACCACTGAGCCATCTCCCTAACCTCTCTGATCTGTTTCTTTAATCACAGTTGTAATCCCTGGCTCCGGGCAGTCCTGAATGCTTGTGTAAACCAGACTCCAGTGCCAAAGGAGAAGAAGTTTGGGACAAAGCAGACTTCATTTAGTGAATCCCCAGTGATAATGACTTTGCAGTACCAGGGCATTGATGCTAATAAACAATATCTAGACATTAATCCAAATGCTCCTCAGCTATTATAGCAACCCTGTGAGTTCGGAATTCCTACTGTCTTCCTCCTTTGGGATCAGAAAACCAAGGCAACAGCTTTGAGGCTCAAATCGCCTGTTGAGGATCCCACAGTGTAGAAATAACCTGGGTCAGTCATTTACAGTGTGTAGCTCAGTTAATAAATAACTGTATACCAGATAGACAAAATTTACATTTGTTAATTAAGCCAGAGTCAAACAAGAAAAATTAGTCATTCAAGAAGACGTCGTTGATCCTGAGTTTGGAGTCCAAGCTATTCTCCTAACAATACTGTCCTTCAAGGGAATGTAGCTAGAAGCAAATCTCTGGCTTAGCAGACATCATGATTTGGGGCTTTACAGCCATGGCTCCATTTTCCTCTCCATCTACCTGGCACCGACCTGCATTTCTGTAGGGACTACAGATGTGTTCTGGATATAGCTGAGTGTGCTAGTTCCTCCCACAACTCGGAGCGGAAGCACTCTCCAACACATCAGGGTTACCTTTCTGCCATCCCTTCTCCTGCGCAATTTAGCTCATCTGCCAGGTCCTGCACAAATTACATTCTCTTCAATTTTGGCAAGCTTCTCTGTAAGACTCATTTCTTTTATTCCAGTTGTAACTGCTGAAATTTAATTGATTGGGTTAAATTTTTTGCCTAAGGATAAACTAGCCAGGAACCTCCTCTCACTCAACAACTAGCACAATGCTCACCATCTACCTGGCATTTGTTCAACATACAGGTTCTGAAATCGGGGAAAGTGAGGGAGAGTATCTACTGTAGATGCTTACGTCGCAGCCTTCCTTTTATTCTTTGTTAAACGACTGGGGAACTTTGTTTTTGATGTCTGTGTGGAAACAGCCTTCAAATGTACTTGAAACGTCTGTTCTCATTTGTCAGAAGACATTAAAAAATGAGTGGACCTCATCTTAGCTAAACTATGTAGGAGCGCAAATGAATGATAAATGAGGATCAGAATTATTCTTAGTATAATCACTCTGTTTTTCTTTCTGAAAATGCAACTTTGGTGGTTGATGGGATGGCTCAGTCTCAGTGGGTGAGACACTTGATGTCTAGCTTGATGACCTTAGTGTGATCCCTGGGACATACATGGTGGAGAGAACGGGCTCCCCAAAGTTGACTTTCACAAATAGGTGTGCCATGGCACATGCATGTGTACACACACACACACACACACACACACACACACATTTTTCAAGTGTATAAAATTCACATATTTATAAACTCTTCAGAAACAAGATACACATATTTGTTTTCATCTGGTCCCATTAAACTAGATCTCTGGGTTCATATCCTGTTTTGTTGTCTTCAGTGTTTCCCAGAATGCATTCTTTTGCACATAGTGGGTACTTACTGAATGCTGTTTGATAAATGAAACATGCACCACGATCTTAGATGCTCTAGCTTAAATGTATTTGGGAACACTTATTAATTTATATCTTAGTATGTGTCCAGTGAATTGAAAAAGAAGATAGATCGCAAGGACTCCAGAGGCCACAGCCTGGCTCCGTTGTGCTTTTTATTTTCTGTGTGATGGACTGTTAATAGAGTTAGGGTTACTGGATTGCCATCAGTACTACTATGCTGTCACATGCTTGTGGTGATGTAGACCACAAAGAAACAGGTGCCTCTCTGTCTTTGATATCTAAGAGTATTCTGTAGCCCTCTTTCTTTTTAGACTGAGTTTCTCGAGTGATCCAGTATCAAATATAGGACAGTATTCTTAGGTATTGTCCTTGTGAGTGAGGGAACACTCGTGGGCCACAATCACTGATTTAGGTGTGTCTTTGATAGAATGAGCTTTGTATGTAGGCAGCAGGGAGCTTGGTTCCAATCTCAGTTCTGCCCCTGGTTGGCTATGGCAAGGATCCATTCATTTTTTCCTGTACAGCTGAAAAACAAGTTGGGGTCTGGCCACTGAGAATAAGGCAGAAAGACTTAAATTATCATGGATCACAAATGTAGGTCCAGACGTTAAAGCATCCCCAGTGGACAAATGGCTTTTGTGTCCCGTGAAGCAGATAGGTGGTTGGGGCAGGAACAGTGGCTACAGCTGTTGGGGAAGGGCACATAGGACACATAGGAAACAGATTTTCTCTGTAACATCGGCTGGGGCCTTGGTGGGCATGGCTAGCATTGGTGAACAAGAAGTTGGTAGATGAGCAAAAAATAAACTAAAATCTCGGAAGATAATGGTAGGTTGAGACATGAAGTAAAGAGAAGGAGGAGCTTGCTGGCTGTCCTTCCATTCTCTTTCTCGCTGTCTTTTTCTCTAGGGAGTTAAGGTCACCTCTGCAGGTCCCGTTTTGGGGGAAGATTAGCAAGGAGAGGGAAAGTAATGCTGGATAAGATTATTGTCCAGAAAAAAAGGGTTGCATTCCGGGGATCTAGTTATTTATGCCATTCAATAAATTCAAGCAAATCTTTGCAAATCTTTTACATTCTGTTGCTCTGGGTAGTCTTCCTGTTGGGAGAATGATCATAGTTATTTGGGTATCTGAACAGAACCACTGGAATTGAAATGATGCTTTTGCAAAATACTCTGAGCAGCGTTATCTCATCTGCACTGGAGAGCATCCCTTTGAGGCCAGGTGCTAATATCTCCATTACTAGGAGAAATTGGGGTCCGTGTTAAATGATTTGCCTAAGGCCACATGGCTAATGAGTAACAGGAAACTCGAATCCCATCAGGTCCCCTGAATCAAGCTCACTTTTATTTTATTTTAACCATCATGGGCTTCTAGAAAAATATTGTAGTCTACGTCAGAGGGCCATGCAGGATGCAGGACTTTATTGTAGGTAATATGATGATTGTAAGAGCTACTAAGGACATGTCTTAAAAGTTTGCTGCATGCTAATATGTCATAGTTCCGTATTGATGAGGAAATTAATAGCATTATTTGGGGGGAGAGAAGACATAGGTTTGTACTCAGCCCTTCAATTTAAGGCATTGTGGCTTTGAGTGAATTGCTTACTATGTTAGTGTTAGCATGCTATTTATTGAGAAAAATAAGCTCATATTATCTCAAGAACTTGGAAGTTTTCTTGGATATATTAGTCATTATTTTTATTGTATTATCAGGCTGGTCTGTGCATAGGCATTTGCGTCTACACACGCTCTGCATGAAAGACAGCACAAGTCTGGTTTCCTGCCGAATCCCTTGTAGTTGGGGAACAGTTTAGTGATAGTTGATTTGAAGGATAATTTTAAGTTTAAAAGAGTTTTATTCTGTGAAATTGCTCATTCCTTTCTTTCCTCCCTCTGTCCATCATCTATTTATTTGGTTGAGTAGATACTAGAAGGATAGAGGGGTCAAAGGTGATGAGAGTCCTTTCAATGAGTGTGGGAGAGGCATTCCCAACAGAGAGAAAACCATCCTTGATGTGAGTGAATCCAGATGCGTTTCCTTGGTTGCACTGAGATGGGTGTAAAGTGGTCATGCTGCTGTTACCCCCAGTGAAGTGTGGATGGGGCTGAGTTGTGGAATGGAGATGCAGTGGTATGCAGGGCCAGATCCTGAAGTACCCGGGTGCCATATTGGAGCATGTTGCTTTTTCCCCCCTCAAACTAATGGTGAGCCAGTTTAGCTCTGCAAGCAGGGGAATTAATTGATCAAATTTGCTTTTTGGAATCAGTCGAGAGTAGCGGGTGTGAAGGGCAGATGGAAATTGACAAGGAATAAGTCAGGAATGTGAGTTTAGGGGAGTTGCAGAGAAATAATTAGGACCAGAGCCAAGATAGTGACAACGGGAACAGCAGAGTTGGGTGGGACTGGGGTTGTGTAGAACAGGATTCCAGTTATGCTCTCGCTTAAACTAGCAGGGGGATTGAGGCATGGAGCTTTGGATCTCTCGTGGTGTAAAAGGGAATGTCTTTGAAACTTTAAAAATAAATAAATAAATAACATGCAATAGTTTTACAGGCATTGAACAGTGCAAGTAAGAGAAGGTTGTAAGGAGTAGAATTCTGTGTACATATAGCTATTTGGCGTCATAGAAAAAAAGTGTGAAGCAATAGGTAAATAAGAACTGGAAAGGGGAGAATCCTTAGAAATGGGATAGGATTGGGATGGGATGCTAAGTTTGTTAAGGCCTGGATCTCAGTACACAGAGAAGAGGGAAAAGATGTCATATGTCTGTGTGGATGCTTTTCAAGACAGACAGACCATAGGTCAATAGAGGTAGAACTTGGGTAGCAGAAGGTTGAGGACCATATGAGAGAGGAGAAGCTACAGTGCTTTGACATCGTTCACAAGCCATCTATGGAGGCTGAAGAGAGAAAGGTGAGTTCAATGGAGCTGAGATGTCGATATGATCGCATCAGTGTGGGACAGAGGAACCTGCACAGGAACATGAAGCATAAATACCATAAAATGCCAAAGGCCCATGTAGCTTTGAGGGAGGAAGAGGCAACTGTAATTTTATTCCTAGGAACAAAGCTGTCTAAGATGAAGGAATGTTCACAAGAGTTGGAACTGCAGAGACACAGAAGAATCATTGAAGGGCAGGGACCATGTTTAACAAGCATTGGCTGGATGCCCGAAACGAGAAGAAATCTTTGTTGAAAGATGTGTGCTTATGTTTATTTATGTGGAAAGGGAAATAATCACATTTAGAGTGCACATGTCCCATGTGGAGAAACATGTAAGATGTGTACAAGGAGAGAGGCCTTATTGCAGGAGGAGGAAGGTAGTGGTTTGGGAGAGGGGTGGGCATGGGAATGAAGTCGATCTTTGAAATTTTAGTTCAGAACAATAGAAAGTTGTGGAAGAAGACTGACAGATTGTTCAGGTCAAAGGCACCCAGTTTCAAACACAGTCCCTTTATTGTGCTGGTCTAGATCTGGTGAGATTTAACACAGGTAGCCAATGCTGCTCCTGGGCCTCCTCATCAGCCTTCAAGGCTGCTGCCTCAGCCCATAGCAGAATGACTTGTTAGAACTTCTCGTGGACTTGCCACATTGCTATGACGATCAGAGGACTGGCATGCCATTATTTGACACTGGCACCATCATCACTGAATGCAAAAGGGGTGAAGTTCAAAGTCAAAGATGGACCAGTGAAAATTTCTTCTGGTTGTTAAGGGGAAAAAAATAATCTGACATTGCAGATAAGGCTAACTTATGCTTCCTTTTCTTTATCTCTCTTCTCCCTTCACCTCTTCTCTACCTGGTTCCTTCCCCTTGTCCTCCCTCCCCCTGCTTCCACTTCCCCCTTCCCTCTTCCTCCTTTCTTCTCCTACCTTCTTTTCTCTTCCCTCCCCTTCAATCTGGTTTCTTCCCTAATCCCCTCTTTCCTTCACCTCCTCCCCTCTATTTCCTCATAACTGTTACCTTCCAAGATCCAGTCCTGTGCCAGCTCTTCTTAGTCCTTACAGTGACTCACAGCGGGAGGAGCACTGAGCCTAGTTTCCACATGAGGAAACAGGCTTAGAAAGAGTGACTAACCCAAGGTCCCTCTCAGCTAGTGAGCAGAGAAGCTGGATTCAAACCTCTTGTGTCTAGATCCAAAGCCTTGCGTTCAACCTTGAGTTGAGAGCAGAGAGCTGGATGTATTTAGAAGTAGGGCTGGTGTATGACCCTGTTCCCCTGCCATGAGTCCTGTTATTGGTTCCACTTCCCTCATCACCACTAACAGGGCCAATGGAAGCTCTGTGCGGGCCTCTTGATTAGTAGAGATGATGGGATTGGAAGGCTGCCTACAAGCGTGCCCCTGCAGGGCAGTAAGACACCATCACTCCATCGCTTCATGCTGCCTCAACTTTAGGTCTTAATGTAAAGGTGTTAAACCAGTAGCCATCCTTTCCTTCTGTTCCCTATTTGAAACGTCTGGTACAGAAACATGTTTTGCTAGGAGAGGGCAATATATATTAAATAAATACTTATACACTGACAGGTTTGAAGTATTGTCACCGGTTTTCCAGAGCCATCCTTAGGTTCCTTTAAAGATCATATGTAGTCTGCCCTGTCCTTCTTGTGGAGCTGAGCAGTCCCTTATTTCAAGTTGGAGTGTGTGTGTGTGTGTGTGTGTGTGTGTGTGTGTGTGTGTGTGTGTATTTTGGAGGGTGCTGACTGTCTTTGTCCTAATATATAGTTTTTGTATCTTCCCATCAACCTGAACTTCTTTGAAAGCCAAATATTGTATGTTGCTCATATTTTTCTTTTCTTTTTTCTTTTTTTTTATTGAAAAAAAATTTCCGCCTCCTCCCAGCCTCCCATTTCCCTCCTCCTCCTCCCACTCTTCTCCCCTTCCCTCTCCAGTCTGAAGAGCAGTCAGGGTTCCCTGCCCTGTGGAAAGTCCAAAGTCCTCCCCCCTCCATCCTGGTCTAGTAAGGTGAACATCCAAACTGGCTAGGCTCCCACAAAGCCAGAACATGAAGTAGGATCAAAACCCAGTGCCATTGTCCTTGGCTTCTCAGCAGCCCTCATTGTCCGCCATATTCAGAGAGTCCGGTTTTATCCCATGCTTTTTCAGTATTTCTTTCTATCTATCTATCTATCTATCTATCTATCTATCTATCTATCTATCTATCTATCATCTATCTATCATCTATCTATCTATCTATCTATCTATCTATCTATCTATCTATCTATCTATCTATTATTTATTTTACAATCTAACTGTTGTTTCCCCTTCTTCCCCCCTGTCTTAACCCATCCAATCCTCCTTGATTTCTATTCAGAGGAGGGGAGGTCTTCTAGGGATATCAACCCAATATGGCATATTAAACTGAAGGCTGGATGAAGCAGCCCAGTATGAGGATAGGGGTTCCAAAAGCCGTCAAAAGAGTAAAGACAGCCCCTGCTCCCACTGTTAGGAGTCCCACAAGAAGACCAAGTTACATGCTGTCACATATATGCAAAGAGCCTAGGTCAGTCCCATGCAGGCTCTCTGGTTGTCGGTTCAGCCTCTGTGAGCCCTTATGAGCCCAGGTTAGTTGATACTGTAGGTGGGTTTTCTTGTGTTGTCCTTGACCCCTCTGGCTCCTACAATCCTTCCTCCTCTTTTCTGAAGGATTCCCTGAGGTTTGTCTAATATCTGACTGTGAGTCTTCATCTGTTTCTATCAGTTGCTGGATGAAGCCTCTCTAATGGCAATTAGGCTAGGCACCAATCTATGAGTATAGCAGAATAAGTGTTATTCACATTTAAGTCCTTAGGGTCCCAACAGTGCCTGCTAAGTATCTAACAGGGAAATGAAAAATATGGGTGGATACTAGCTATGCCTTTAACACTGTGTTTCTATGTGCTAAGGACCTCACATCCACTATTTCCTGTGACCCACAAATCACCCAACTATGTGAGAGTAGCCACTCACTCTGATCCTCATGGCGTGCTGCAGAAACAGATTTGGAACAGCTCCCCCAGGACCTCACAGGTGCAAAGTAACCCTGCTCCATAGGAAGCGGTGCTCCTGTGGACTATGTGACCAGAGCTCTTCCTCTCTGGACTGCCTCTTTCTCAAGACAGGGTTAAGGGCACCTTTAAATACTCCCCACGGGAAGTGCTCCATGAGCCATATACTTTGTTGTAAGCACAAAGAGGCTGTGATAAAAGAAAGCCAGGTGGGTACTCTCTGTGGTACCTTACCACCTAGGGGCATCTTTCATGGGAAGTGTTACCGCGTGGCTACCAAATTGCTTTTAGTACCAACTTAGTAAGGTGTTGAGGCCTTTCCCTTCCTAGTTCACTGCCTCACAGTCTATGTTCCCCCTTTTCTGAAGTACCTGCTCTTCTCACCATCTGGCTGGCCCTGCTGTCTCGTGCCTCTGGACTCCATACATCCCGAAGTGTAATTGCACATCTCGTCTCTGACTGTGCAATTCAGCTGTGTTTCTGGGAGGCCGGGACTACGTTTCATTTTCCTAGTAGTATACCACAGGCTATCAAAGGGCTAGCACGTGGTAGTTGCTAAGCAAATGTTTGCTGACTGAGTGTGTGGCACATGCTCATTCACAGACCATCCTTAGAGATTGTGTGGTGCTGGTCTCTGCCGTGCATCTTCTGGTACAGAGGCAAACCCAGGCCTGGAGTATAAAGTTCTTTTGAGATTTGGAAGCACAAAAAGGTGCTAACACTAATTCTGGGAAAGATTTTGTTTGTGAGTTGTGTGTATATGTCTATGTGTATATCTCTGTGTGTATGTGTCTGTGAACAATACATTTGTGTTGGGTGTGCACATGTTAATGCTTGCATTCGTGACCCCCAAATTTGGGTTTCAGAAGCCACCTTTGGGCGGTGGTCTTTACCTTTTATCTTGTTTGAGACAGGGTTTCTTGTGGTAGTTTTTCTGTGACATGTGCCAGGCTGGCTGCCTGGAAGCCTCCAGGGGACCCACTTCCAATCTCTCTGTGGAACACCAAGATTACATGCTTCCAACATGGGTCTGACTTTTATGTGAATTCTGGGCATTTGAACTTGGGTCTTCATTCTTGTTTGGCAAGCATTTTTACCCACTGAGCCATCTCTCTAGCCTTTCCTGGAAGAAATTTATGTGAAACATCTAAGTTCAAAGTTTTCTTATTGCTCTGTGTTTTGCGATATAGTAGCACTATGTTTATTTACAATTTGATTTGTCACAGTGAGCCCATACCTTTTTATCTGGTGGATGGAGGTGTATAGTATGTGTTGGAGACCTCAGAAGTGGGGTCCCGTGACTGCATTTGACATGGATGGGTGTCTCATTATCTGCATCCTTCATCATTACAGGTATAGTAGTGTTTGTGCTTCTGTATAGCTCGCCATTTCTCTTTAAAGAGTATGCTATAGGGACATACTTACATTTATAACATGCTTTGTATATATCCCACGTACATACCCTTAATGATAGGGTATATCATTTTTAATTTAAATGTAATAGTATGCATCAAATATAAAATTTATTATGTTAATCATTTTAAAGTGCACATTTTCAAGTGAGACAAGATGATGAACAATAAAATATTTTGTCCTATATAACTTAGAAACATAATCAAGAATTTCAACTCTAAGAAAAAAATGCCGTGAGTTCATATTAATAAACAAGAAATCCTTCAGCTTCTTTTTTTGTGACCAACAGGAAGCAGCCACATCTTTGGTGTTAAGGCATGCAAGCCAAGGGTCAGGGATCTCACCTTGGTACCAGGGCTGTCATGGGGTCTGGAATAGTCCTAAACATCACTGTGACTTTGTATTACAGTTCTAAATAAATCAGATCAATGGTCAAAAGTTACCAGGAAGGGGCGGGCATGGGCAGAGGATCCGGGATACCACGCACTTAGAGAATGTACCTCAGATGTATTTCGGTGGATCTGGAGCCTCTGTGTATCGCAGAGCCTTGACTGTTTTGCTCATAATGGTTTTGCTAAAAGCTCCCCTATAATGTGATGGGGATGCTTCCTGGACCTGAACAGCCTAGAGCCCATCCATATGAAAAGAGGGGAAAACACAAAGCAATGTGTGTGAGTGACACATACCAGGCTGTGACACAAAGCGGTGCTTAGTCTGCAGACATTAGCACTTCATCAGCATGTTCACAGCCCCGTCTTCTGCATAAAGATACTCTGGAGCCCGATGCTTTACGCTCTGGGCTCCAAATGACTACACCATCTCCATGAGGAGGAACGAGAAGCCAGGATTGACTACCCACGGCTTGCTTCCTATATTTCTGTTTCCCTCTCATTTGACAGGTAAAACTATCAGTTTGTTCTGTTATCTTCTATGTTTGAATTGTATAAATAACCTGAGTCAAAGCAGTGCCATCTTCCTTGAGTCATAAAGCCGGCCGCGTATAGATGCGCAGCGCTGCTCTGCCTGTGGGTAACTAAGAGCCAGCTCCTTCTGGTAATTTTGCAGGTGATTAGTCTGTTGCATAGAAGCATCCCTTTGGGGATGAGAAAGGAACTTGAGGTTGTATTTCTCTACAAGAAGCAGATTACAGGAGAGAGATCCCCCCCCCCCCCGCGCGCTTCCTTCCCCTCATGGAGATTTAGAGGATTTTAATATTGCAAATATTTTAGGAAAGAAGTGAAACATTGGTTTGAAGGTAGCATTGGGAAATCCTAGGCATCAACTGTTGCATTGTACATGTGAGCAGAAAAGGGTTGGGGGCATCTGTGCCTATGAAAGGGAGGGATATAAAGGAGGACTTACACATACACCCAGCCTTCCTTTTGGGCATATTCTTGTATTGTATGTTCAGAAAGCTCCTCTTCCCTTTGCAGCTTTAAAATGTAAGGTTCCACCCTGGAGCCTTTCTTGATTTATTTTAGACCCAAGTCTCCTCCTGCTACCGTTTACCCACCCATCAGTGTGTTTGGCTCTGTTGTTGCTATGTCCTCATGGAATCTAATCCGTTAATGGCAGGAAGCCCTCTGCCATTGCACTCTTGTATCCCAAGTGTTGTTATGCTACAATAACTGCAACAGCAATACATATATCTTCACCACCACCATCATTAAACCTGCCCCTCTCCATGGATGGAGCCGTCTACAAGCTACACCAATGGATTCAGCCAACGGTGAATTGAAAATATTTCTTGAAAAACGCTTCTGTACTGAACACTCAGATTATTTTGATATCATTCCATAAATAGTAGTATAAGTTCCAGAAAGGTAGTATACACTTTCATAATATATGCATTGTACTAGGTATTACAAGAAAAATATGAATGACTTACTTTTTAAGTTTTTGACTTTTTGATGTGGGTTCTCATTGTGCAGGCCTGAAACTTCCTGTGTATCTTAGCACAGCCTTGATTCCTCATAGCTCCTTCTCCCACCTCAGCCTGGCCAGTGCTGGGCTGCTGAGAATATGGGCTCTGTTTCTATTGCCTGAATTTTTCTGTAGTGTCCATTAGAACCATCTGATCTGTGATACTGTTTAACTCCGAGGTTTCTTTATTGATTTTTAGTTCAGGTGGCCTACATACAGATGAGAGCGGAGAATTGAAATCCTCATTTTTATTGTGTCAGGACCTTTCTGACTATTTATGTCCATTAGCGTCTGTTTTATGAAATGTCTCCTGAAGAAATATTTACAATGGTTTTATATTCTTAACAATTGTTTCCTTTACTAGTATGTAGTGACCTTAATGATATTTTCTAATTATGAAGCCTCCTTTTGTCAAATATCAGAATATATACCAACCAGCATGTTTTGGGTTTCCATTTGCTTGATAGATTGTTTTATGTCTTTTGAGTTTCAGACTCTGTTTGTCTTTACCAGTAAGTTGTGTTTCTTCAAGGCTGCAGAAGGTTGGATTTAGTTTTATAATTCCTCGAGGCAGTCTGTGTCTTCATTGGTGGCTTGAGATTGGTTAATTTTATTTGTTATTTTTTATTATTATTGTTATCGAGAGATGTTTACTAACCTTTATAATTAGGTTGGTTGTTTATTGTCTCTTCTTTCCTTTTCTCCCACTTGTGCCATATATCAAGCAGTGACTAAGTCGTGAAGCCACACTCATCTGCCTTTATTCCTCCTAACGCATAGTTCCATAGTAAACTTGCCTATGGATTATAGGGTATCGGTATTGATTTTACTCTAGGTAGGTGATCCTTACTCTCTACCTTCCTGCTGGCTCATCCTGTGGAATGGAAAAATGAACTTACTCTTAGCTTCATGGCCCCAAGTAGAACTGGATGGAATTAAGCTCATAAAGTTGTGTTACATTATATTCTGAAAAATCATAGCGATCGTCTAGTTCAGAAATATTTTCTTTGTTTTATTTTGTTTTTAAACAGTGAGAAGCTTCATACAGCTATGAGATAGGAGAGGCCTGGGAAGATTTGTAGCCTATGTCCCTGCCTCCTTCTCTGTTTCAGGGGCATTCATGCTAGACCCTGAGATGACTCTGGGGAACTACTTCAGACTACCTATAGCACACTCTAGGAGGCTTCTGTTGGCTTCAGTTTCCAGCTTTACAGCTCAGAGGACAGCAGATGCAGCTTCTTGATGCCGTGTCTCCTGACATTTGTTCCAATGCTCCTTTCACTCCATTACAATTCATTTACTTTAGGAGAGAAGCTAATTATGGGTAGGTAGGAAATGCTTAAAGTAGCTGTGATCTTGGAAGCAGTGATTCTATTATTCTCCTTTGGGGTTCATGAAGAAGGCTGTTAAGCATATGTCCTCAGCACCTCAAAGTCACCAAGGCTCCCTGTTTGGGCTGCGAAACGCTGTCCAGCCAGTCCAGGGACTCCTTCCTTTCCCTGATGCACTGCTAAAAATAAGAGAACCAGCATAAATGCATATGTTGTAGATCAGCTTGAGGGCACGGATCATCCCAGTGTGAAAGCTATTACTTCTTTCTCCTATTACACAGCTCCACATATCTACACTGAACCTACCAGGAGGGCCTTACTCACATTTGACAGAGGGAATTTCACGAAGCCCCTTAGTACCATGTCTTTCCTAATAATTGTGAAATATCCAGGTATCAAGGCAGGCGCAATGGGTGGCTTTATTTGTCTTCACTTCATAGATAAGATCAGGATTTTTTTTAAAAAAATGTTGTAGGTCTTTAATCCCAGCACTCTGGAGGCAGAGGCAGGCGGATCTCTGGGAGTTCGAGGCCAGCCTGGTCTACAAGAGCTAGTTCCGGGACAGGCACCAAAGCTACAGAGAAACCCTGTCCCGAAAAGCCAAAAAAAAAATTGTTGTAGGTAAACTGATTTAGGGTAGCAATAATATTCTCCCTGTTAATTATTTGAACAGTGGCTGAGGCGTCACGTGTGGAACAGCACTACTGAATTATTCAGAGATTTGGAGGCTTATGCCGAACATCCAGTGTTTGTCTCTTGGTCTGTTCTCGCCTTGCACTTCACCCAGGGCACCAAGCTGTATCCTCTGTTTCAGTCTTGCCCTTTGACCTCAGGTTCTTGTCATCCAGTGCTGAGCAGATGTAGGACATGCTTGAACTTAAGCAGTTTAGTCTCTTTTCCTGTGCCTCAAGGTCAACACTGGCTGGCTGCTTTATATATATACAGGGGCCACAGCCCTGTAGAAAGGCCCCCCGCTGCCCAGCCATTGTCTATAAGATTCCAATAACCTCCTGCTACTCTTCCAACCTTGGGGTTGGAACCCCAAGGTTCAGCTCCCTGAAGTCAAGTGGCCTTGCAGCGTTACACTCTTTCACCCAGTTCCCCTGCAACACTCTCCCACCTTTGCAAACAGTCGCTTTATCCAACTCTTCTAAGGAGATGGATCGAAGGATACCGTCTGTGCCTGGCTGGACCCCTGTCTGGTAGAAAGGGCTCAGTTATGTGTAGTAAAGTGAAATGCTGGCATTGGTCATCTGCCACGCAGCGAGAGCAGGAGAAGCCCATTGCGTTGCCTGAGTAGTCCTTCTGTTTCTCAGACTTCCAGATACACCCCTGGCTCCAGCAGCTGGAGTCTAGGTCCGCGCACGCGTGACTATACTTCTCTTTTTTCTGTTCCTAAAAAGAATACAGGACAGCCACCCAGACCACCGATTTCGGGGTTTCTCTCTGCTAAGAGTCTAATTGTGCCACCCTAGAGTGAAGCCATGATATCTTCCTTTTTTAACAGTTCACATCCTTCAAGTGACTGTGGGCTCTTTGGATTACCACTGAGTCCCAGCCCTCTCTTTCTACCTCTGTTATTGCTCACATCATGAAGAATCCGTTAGCTCTGCTCATGTCTCCATAGTCCTAGTGTAAGCTCCCTTAAGACAGGGACCATGCTCGAATCATCTTCCTACCCATGGGAGTTGACAGGAAACAGTGCACAAAGTGTTTGATGAAGGGGTGTGTACAGCTCCTTCATTTCCAAGGATATGGAAGACATATTTGTTCAGGTAGGCCTCTTCGGGCTCTATGGAAGCGAATACGCATAGCAGCTGTCATACGCCACATGGGTGATGACTGAGGTCAAGGCAGCCACTGGTCCCTAGGCTTCCTGTGTGGCAGTAAAGACAATGGGCCGAGTGGTTTGGAGTTTGGGATTTCCATCCAGCCTGCCTGGGTATAACTGCCGGCTGTAGCATTCACCAGTCTCGTGACACCAAACACACCATATTCCTTTCTGTTCCCCATCTCCTTGTCTGATGTCATGGGATCACGAGATTTAAATGTGTTCATCTGTGAAAAGGGCTTAGCACTGCAGTGGAGGAAAGAAACCACTGAGTGACTTCCGGTTGCTGTGGTAGTCAAGAAACAAGCATAGGTTGAAGCAGGCCACTGTCCCTCTGGTTTATGCTGCATCACAGGTGACCATACAGTGTTTTTGTCCTGGCACACTACTATGGGAGTTCAGTGAGATCTTGTAGATTGAGCAATTAGTAGCCCTTGCCACCAAATGGCCTTTGCTGTCTTCCGAGGGAAATGAGAACAGAGTTGCTTTCTGTGAGATAGATTCTCCTAGATTAAGCTCAAAATGAGAAACCGAAAGTCCCTTTGTTCCCATGCACTTTTCCAGAACCCTGGTAGGAACAAGCAGCATTTTGGCCTCTGACTCAGTGTGGCTTACCAAACACTAAATGGATTAGTGGTTCCTCAAATTGGGGTCCCAAAACAGAGTGACAGGTCCACCATGACAGATTTGGTGCTGAACATCACAAGGATTTAGCTAGAGGCTCTTGACCTTCCATCTTGAAAGGGTGGATCTCAACTACAGTTACAATAACTAGACATGGCTCCCCAGCACTGCCCAGGGGAGCTGCATCCTGTTTCACCATGTGACTAAGTGTTCCATTGATGATCCCTGAATGACCACAGTGCCCAGCCAATGTTTGAAAGGCACCAGGTTGCACCAAGCTGCCCTGTTTGTAAACAAAGGCAGAAGCAGTGATGGAGGGCAGTGGACAAGGGAAAACTGGCTAGCCTGCTCAGGAAACGTGATGCCTTCCACAGTCTCATCTCTTGGCTTTTATTTCCAGCTGTTGCAAGTCTGCATTTATTTAACAAAATTGGAGAGGTCATTTACCCTGGGATAAGTTTCTTTTATGCTAAATATTAATATAATGGTAGTAATTTGAAAGATTATTCGTTTTTACAAAACACTTACCTCCCAGGTTAATAAAAAAAATACTTTTTAAATTCAGAAATTTAAAAGAAGCGAATCAAGGTTTATACATTCTCGGTTTAGGGCTGAACAAAGCCTTGGAATGACCGAACTCTGCACTGTTAGGGGACCTGTCTCATAATGGCTGCGGGCAGTGCAGCCTCTCCCTTCTTCAGCCTCCTGTGTTTATTCTTTTTTTGTTTTCCTTACTGTTTCTTTAACATGGAGGCTTATCATCCATCATAAAATAATCCATTTGTTCATTTATTCTACCAGTGTTGCCCGCTAAAACATAAAGGTTCTTTCAATTTGTTTTGTTAAATTTGTTGTGGGCAGCATTAGCATGCCCGCATCCACAAAATCAAATCCTAGCCATAGGTGAATCTCCCAGAATGTACCACTTCGTAGTCAGGAAATTTTACTGGTTTAAAGAAAAAAAGTTCATTCTCCTGTATCCCCGCCCCCCTTGGGATGTGCTTCCTGGAGTGGTCTGAAATAAGGTTGGAAAAATTGTATCCAATTCTTTAATAATCCTTTAAGTATCTTCAGATATGTGTTTCAGGATGGTGCCACGGATGTATAATTTGTAACGGGAAAAAATGAACTTGAGTTTTATAAGAATCTAGCGATTATCGTCTTGAAATATGTCCCCTCCTGTGCCAGTGGCAGGGGACCCACCCACTCTGATTTATTCCATGCGGACTTGGAATTTGTGACTGCTGACTCCTTTTCAGCCACTTCTGGCTAATAGATTCGGGACGTAATTCTCAAATGTGGAAAGAGTGGATCGTAGATAATAGAAGAAGATCGTAGGCAATTTAGGAGGCAGAGGAGTGTATGCAGCCGGCCTCTTGTTGTTGCTTGCCCCGCTTTCTGTCATACTTAATGCATTGTTCTCTTTATTTCCCACTAAACACAAAAGTCTGCACAGTGGGCCTTGGTCGTGGATGGTGAATGGAGCCCACCAGGGTTGTTTCTGTTGAACACCACACACACATGCATGAGTGCATGCACGCGCGCGCGCACACACACACACCTTTTTTTCAGCCTTTACTTGTTCTTATCTGTTTACTTGACTCATAAGCCGTGTTGTTAAAATTTAGCCACTGTTGAATCATTAAGGGATCTTGGATGCTGGACAGAAGAGGCGAAGTGATGCCACAGCCTGACCAGCCGTGGAATATTCTAACCATTCAACCTTTTGATTATCTTTTAGGCAGGCACAGAATGGGAGCGAGACGGGGTTTTGCTTGTAAAGGGGATGCTCTAAGGAGTATATTATATATGCGTCTTAAAGGTCACGTGAGCAGAAAGAGTTCTTGAGGACAATCTTGCATTATTACAAGATAATCTTCTGTACATATTGTGTACGTAGGCACTCTCAGGACAAAATGATATTTCTTTCAGAGCTCTTCAGTCTTGATAGAGAAACCAGGGGCTTAGATGGATTTTCTTGAGGGCAGGGTCTGTGGAAATCCTTTTATGGATCTTGTGCACCACGGCATGCCATGTAAAGTCAGGCGGAGGTCATTACCGTTTTTATTAGGTGATTATAGTATAAATATGAGTTGGGCCTCCATCATAAGCAGATTCTTTATGCAATCTTTTGCACAGTCCGCCTCCAGAGTGCTAAATCCCAAATTGAGCTATTGATCGTTGGATGCCTGAGTTACAGCCTTTCTCAAATCTTGAGCTAGGCCTCAGGGTCCACATGTCTTTATGGAGATAAGTTGATCTTGTAAGTGGGAGATACCAAGTCTTAAATGGTGGCCCTGTAAGCTGTGGCACCAAAGGTATGCTCAGGTACAGTTCTCTTGTGAATCAAGAGGTATTAAACATACCATTTCATGGGATACATAAGAAATTGTCATTATAAATTTCCCTGAGTCTCTTTTTGGGTAAGAGAAGCATTAATGCTTCTTAGAAATGTTTATTTCCATGGATATTCAAATAGTCTTAGAAAAAAAACTCTTTAGATTTTTTTAAAACTAGACTAAAGGCCTCACTTGTAAATTATCTAATTCTATAAATACCCTTACTTTAAAGTTTGACCCTGACATTTTTGGAGCGGTTAGACATACCTTAAGCAGACCTTCCTGGTCTCTGTTATTGGTGTCTGGGGCCGCATGCTTGGCCTCTAACCAGTGTGTGCCCCTCCATCCACTCCTTATGACAGTCAGAAACATCCCTCTGCATTGTCCCCCACAGCGTAAAATGGCCTGATTGAAAATCACTGACTTTTAGTAGTGCGGTGTCCCTTCAAAGCCTCTGAACATTCTTATTGCAGAAAGCAAAAAAAGTAAGGGTGTAAATTGGGGTGCAGTGCCAGCCTCACTGTGGGAGATACTTGTTTATGTACAAGTGTTCCCTCTGGATATGAGTCCTGACTTTTTGGTTTGCTGAGTAAAGGAAACTAATTGCCAGTCACTATGTGTTCCCAGAAGCACATGTTCTATATACATGTAGGAACGTATATGGTATGTATATATTTCTATCTACTTAATATTCATTATTCCTTACTATCACAATATCTCAACAGCAATATGCACACAGCAGATATTCAGTGAATGTTGGTTGAATGACTACCTGGCACATAACATGTACATTAAAATGATGAATTACGAACATACCCATGGCCATATGCTACCATCGCTGTGTTTTGTGGCAATTGCAACCATCTGTACAATTGGATGCAGGGCATTCCATGAAGCCCGTCCTGGCCATTTGTCTGTTTGTCCCTTCTGAAACCCATCTGTGCCTAGGTCCAAGCTAGGTCCAGCAGGGTCTGTATGATCTTTTTGGGTCTACATTGGTGAGCAGGAAGACATTGTGGTTCAGTAGGGGATCTTCAGAGCAGGCCAGAGAGCCCCTGCCTATCCCTCAAACCCCAATGGATGCCCTGCCAGAGCCGTGGTCAACCTTGTGGAGAAGGATTTGTTAAGCGCACATTTAACGTGTAGAGAAACCAGAGGAGAGCGGGTCCCGGTCCCAGGGTTTATGCTGAAACAGCAACAGAAGTTTAGTGTTGTTGGAGAGTGTTTGAAATCACTTTCTAAACTTGAGATTTAAAAGCATTCTCTAGACTTTGGCTGCGACAATGGTGTGAAGTTTAAAACGACCGTAAAAAAAAAAAAACATTTACAAGGTACAATGGATTTCTAGGTCAGGACTGTGGGAGGAACGAGGAAAGTGAAATTACAAGGCACTTAGCTAAAAAGCAGAAAGGAGGGGAGAAAGATGAGAAAGCCAGGTCCCTGGGAAAGGGAAAGGACTTATCCAAAGTCACAGAAGGACTTTGCTCTGTCTTTGTGTTGGTTTGCTTTCTCTCATTTTTCTTTCCCCATCTCAATCATGAGACATTGGATTCCCATGCAGAGGTGAACAATGCTTTTCCTAGCCAACTAAACCTTTGGGCATTGATGTGGGAATTTGACTGGAGATAGTTAAGTGTAAGTCTTTACGAGTAAACTAATCCAGAGAAAAATAATTGTGTTACATTTTTGAAGGTAGCATTTGTCAAGGCTGCAGTTTCATTGAGGCCTCTTCCCAGCTGACTTGTCCTTTGAAAAAGCAAGCATCTTTTTCTATTTTGTGCCCTCCTGCTTCAATCGTTCCCTCCTTGATCCGTTCACTCGTGAGTGTTTTCTAAGCGTCTCCCCTGTATTTGGGAGCTGGACCCAGCAGCCCTGGGACATTCTGCTCTCAGGTTAGCTTTCAGAGGAGGCCGGGAAGTCAGCAGAGTGAAGCACAGTTAATAAAAACTCAGTGACAGATATTTGGTTTCAACCTGAAGACCAGAAAAGCAAAACAACCAGCCACTGGCTCTTCCCTCGACCTCAGTCCTAAATGGAGATCTTGCTTCCAGGAAACCTCAGGATGAGAATGAGACTGAGAGCTATCTCCTATCATTTTATATTCCTCTCTAGTTCTGGGATTAAAGGCATGCACCTCTACCACCTGGTTTCTACGGCAAGCCAGTGTGGCTACTGGGATTAAAGGTGCGTGTTATTGCTGCATGGCCTGTAAGGCTGGCTCCTGTGGCGGTTTTACTTTTCTGATCCGCAGGCAAACTTTGTTTATTAAAATACAAATGACATGCCACTGTAGCAGAACACACCTGCTGTTCGTGGAGATACCAGGGGGAGGCCTGTCCGTGGAGGTTCCTGACTGGAGGGGAGCTGGAATGGGATTGCCACTTGGGCCCACTGTTGTTTACCATGAGAGAAGAAATTCAGCGGCAGGGAAAGACTGTCAAGGGAGTTAGCTTAGTGAAAGTCATGGGAGGGCACAAACCTGGAATTACAACCGGGAGACATGGCTTCTCGGCTGGAGGAAGCTTGGTTCAGTTCCCGGAGGCTATTGTTTTCACATGGAGAAAGTCATGTCTGTGACTGTCTCAGCCCTGAACTTGATGATCCTCCTAAGTACCTTTCAGAGCACCCCATATCTGACCCTAGGTGAGCACCCTATCTCTGACTCTAGGTGAACACCCCATCTCTGGACCTGGTGAGCACCCCATCTCTGGCCCTAGGTGAGCACCCCATCTCTGGCCCTAGGTGAGCACCCCATCTCTGATCCTAGGTGAGCACCTTATCTCTGACCCTAGGTGAGCACCCCATCTCTGGACCTAGGTTAGCATCTCATCTCTGGCCCTAAGTGAGTACCCCATCTCTGGCCCTAGGTGAGCTCCCCATCTCTGGCCCTAGGTGAGCACCCCATCTCCAGCCCTAGGTGAGCACCCCATCTCCAGCCCTAGGTTAAGTACTTGCTGGTATTGTGATTTCCTTGCTCTAGGGAAGATGGATTTGGAGAACCTGAGCAGAGCCTTGGTTTCATCCTATACCTAAATCTAGAGTGGAAGCCCCTAGGCTGTGCCAGTCCTGGGCAAGTAAGCCTGCTGAAGGTTTGATGATCTGGTAGAGGGACAGAGAAGTATACTCTTTGCTGATGGCAACTGTATATTATGATGAAATGCATGTCTATTTCTTGGGCTCATGCAAGGGACATGCATGTCTATCACCTGCATTTCTTGTCTGTTACTTTCCTATTTGAGGTGAAAGTGTGTAAAACAATGAGAAAGGAAATCATTAGTGTGTTAACACTTGTGTCCGTAGGAAAGGCATTGTTTTCTGGCTGTGGTTTCTTCAGTTGGTAGTTCCTTCAATTTGTATTGTCTTGATATCAACTTGGGAACCAGTTCCGCTGCCTGTATAGCTCCCTGTGAGGTTGGTTGGGCTTTTCCTTGGATTGAGCCCTTGCTGTGTGCTGGGCATTGTAATGGATCCTTCAAGAACACAAGGCACACCAGAGGAGTGGAGACTTGGTTAGCTGGCTGCTGGCAGGTGGAGAGGGCAGGCACACTTGGGTGTGTCCTACTCCGGTGTTCAGGCTTAAAGTAAATTCTGTTGCTTAGCCCCTGACCTGAGCGGATTTCTTGCGATGCTTTCTGGTATGATGAAGACACAAACACAATGGTGACTTCCCTGAGGTCCAAGCTACTCCTTTTAATACCTCTCAGCCTGACCACAACTTGACTTGTTGTGACCTTTTTCTTAGTGTGTTCTGGGGGAAAGAAAAGTGAGACCACTTCCTTGACCACCATGGATGACCTGATGGTTAGATTTGAACTTTTACAGTCTCTGATGCCAACCCTCACGTTTTTGATAACCCACCCCATGTATTAGGTCTCTGGGAAAGTATGCTTACTGTTCAAGTGCACAGACAAAACAGGTACCAGCTCTGATTGGAAGTTGTCTCCAGACTCATGCTCTTTCCCTGGGGGATGACTTAGAGAACATCATTTTATATTCTTGGACTTGGTTGTCACCACCTCTGCTAAGGGATATGCAGAGCAATGGGGAAGTTGAAAACACAAAATCCATACCTGACAACCTAGATGCTGGATCTATCCCTTGCCCACTGTGACTTGATGATCTCAAATCCCGCTCTCCTGGTCTTTAAGGTAAGGATAATAGCAATGCCAGCCTTTGAAACCATTGTAAAACGCGAGTCAGGTTTTGTAGGTATAGAGCTTAGGATATTATCTGACAGCTGGGGCTGGAGAATGGCTCAGCGAGCAAAGAGCTCGCTCTGTCATCATGAGAACTGGAGTTCAGGTGCCCAGCACCCATGTAAATGCCAAGTGGGTAAGGCAGTCTTCCTGGTATCCCAGGGTACAGGAGGCAGAGGCGAGGATCCCCAGAACGAAATGGATCACGAGACTAGTCAAATTAGTGAAGCGCTCTGGGTTCAGTGATGAGACCTTGCTTCAGCATCTGAGGTAGAAAGCAATCAAGGAAAATACTGAATTCGACCTCAGGTCTCCACAGGCTCAAACACATGTGCATGTTCACCTGTACTCACAAATGTGAACATGCTTCCACACCAACACCAATGTATGAGTGTACGTCCACACCAATACACAAGTATGAGTGAATGTATATACATACACACAAGATGCAAAAAAGAATATCATCTGACACCTGACATTTATTGATGTATGTTAGCTACTATAATTATGAGCTGTTATGATTTACTTTTCAAATATTTATTATGCCACTGGCATGTGCCAAATACCAGGCAAGATGAGGGGTGCATTTCTGTGTCCCCTTCAGCTCTGACACTCAGTGATGGATGGAAAAATCTCAGCCCTCCATCCTGGGGGAAGTGCTATGTAGTTAGCTCCAGGGAACTTAGAAATCATTATGTGGGAAATGAAAAATGCATTTAGCTATTACTCTCTTTTACTCATCTCGTTCACGTAGGTAGGTTGCATTTTACTACCTAATTAAGAGTAAGGAGGAAGAAATGGAAGGGAGCATATTTGTAGCTTATGCGTGGGTTGAAATTTCCTGAGATGGGAAACAAACTCATAAACAGGAGAGACAATAACAGTATTTAAATCAGAAAAGTCTATGGCTATCAGAAGCTGGAGCAGTGCCATTTTGCTATTTTGGTTTGAGGAGGAGGAAAGCATGAACATATTTGATCATACCGTCCCTGGTTAAAGTTGGTCCTGCAAAGACGGTTGTGTGGAGACATCGCACTGATTTGTGTGTTCCTATCTCTTCCCCGTGTTTTTACTGCTGCTCATACTAGGTGCATGGTCCCCGACTTCATGCAGACCATTTGAAAGGGGCTGAGCTGGAAAGGCTTAGAGTATTGGCTGTGTTTTGAGCTTGTCTCCAGTGTGCAGGGATCAGCAGAGCACAGTGGAAGGAGGTAGGGCAACCTCCAGAGTCAGATTCTCTGTTTGCCCTGGAAAGCTCCAGGCAGGCTTGAGAAAGACACGGCAGCTCTCTGAGATGCTGTCTTTCTCCATACCATGGGGCTTCTGTTGTCCAGGAGCCTGCTGAGGCAGAGGACTCACAAGCTTTGCAATCAAAGAGGCCTTGTCTGGAGTGGAGCCTCTCCACTTGAACTGGCACACTCATGGCTTCTTCCGTCATTGGAAAACCAAAGGTCTTACTACCTGAGTTGGCCAAGCTATGTGCATTCAGTGGTATGCATTTGATTCAAAAGGTAGTTAGCTACTAATTTTCTTTAAAAGAAAAAAAACTAATTATTATTTTTACTTTTCTAGAATTATTCTTCCTGGCTATGCCCAGGATGCTGGTTCCAAGACCAGACTTATAGATAACTTACCAAGTAGTGTTTTATAGAAATGCTGTCCTATTGGCATCTAAGCCATACAAATCTCCCTGCATGCCTTGCTAATGCCCAGTCTGTGTGAATGCTATGTAGATCATTGCCATACTGCCTTGCTTAGGGGACAGTGACAGCAGGTTCTGCCCGTGCTCAGTACGGGTGCAGCCTTTCTTCTCTTGAGCATCTTCAGCTGCGTTTGGCTGAGTGTGTGGACTAGAGGGCCCATGGCCTATATAATCTGCTTTCTAATTTTGAAGTTCCAAATCTAGGCAGAGAAGCCTGTGGCTAATAGAATTAAAAGCCAGGTGCTCTCTTCTCAAGCCAAAGTGCAGGTTACTTTGAGTCTTAAAAGTCACAATGGAACCCATTTTTGGTAAATGCTTAGACCGCATTTTATGTTAGCAAATCCATGATGGTTTTCACTGTGTATACCTCAACAACCTCTTACATCATTTCACACACACACACACACACACACACACACACACACACACACACACACCCGCTTTTATACTTTATACCAATGGAAATATATTGCAAAATAATCTTGAGACTTCAACCCTCATTGTATTTTCAAGATTTCCTTAATGGGTCTAGATGCAAACCATTAATTTTCTCTGATGCATAATATTGTTGTAAGTGTAGCCTTTATTTTCTAATCTACTTGTGGGAGATATGGAGCTATTTTTTTAGTAATGTTTTCCTGTCATAAAATGTTGCCATGAATATTCTTGTATCCCTCAGTATCTTAAGTTCAAAAGTCTTTTTGTTTATGGAGTCTGGTATCTTGCCTCTGAGTGGTTGTTTTTCTCGTAGATAGCTGTGCTGGAGACAGAACAGCAATTCCCAAGCTTCTAGAAGTGGCAAATATCAGTATGGACCATGAACTGAGGTTTCATAGTCCATATGAAACTATAGCTTATCCCTAACAATTCCAAGTCTTACAGGCTGCCTTTGAATTGCAATTTCCCATACTATTCTTTTTATAATTATTAATTTTCCACTTGGAATGGTTGTCCAAAACTTTGCATTAGTAACCAAAAATAGTTTTGTTTCTTTCTTTCTTCCCTATCCCAACGTTGCACCTTTTCCATAGAGGGTGGCTCAGCACACCCCAGTGAATAGGCCCATTCATAAGCCTCCTCTGCTCCTTTCTCAGCTTGAGCCTCTGAGATGTGTTTAAACCAGAGAAGAAATCAAAATAGACCCCATGTGATCAAGAGGGAAAATTGCTGAGGAAACAGGATCTGAATCCTTACAAGGCACTTTTGTAGGAAATGTCCCTTCCCTATAAATAGGGATGGATGTTCAATTTTTGGCTCAAAAAAAAAAAAACCTCTCTGGGAGTGAAATTAGATTTGAAGCTGATGGAATGAATATAGGATGGGGTGATTCTGTGCCGAGCTAGGACACGTCTGAACATTCCAAGCAGCTGGTGTGATGAACAGCTGAGCTACAGACAAACAGAGTGAGCGGATTTTAGCACTTCTGACTTCTCTGTGTCCCGGTTTGTTCACTTCAGCACTTGACTCAGTATGAGCTCCCTTCATGAAAAACCTGCAGTGTTTCATCCTGCTCCGCCACCAGTGTGGGCAAGCGCCATGCCTTTGTGGGTTCCAGTGTCTGCTGTCCGAATATAGGAGTAGTATTTACCAAGAGTTCCTAGTGTCCAGCTTTGTGCTGAGCTCTTCCCTGTACCGTCACAGTCTCTGCAGCACTATCGTGAGGCAAGAGCTGCAACTACTTCAATTTTTCAGTGATGACATCGAACCTAGGAAACTGAGGCACAGCGGGCTCACCTGTTATCATCGCACAGAATTACAAGACACTGGTTCTTGTAATTCTTCTAGGTGGACAGCTTCTCACTCCCTTAGGCCTCATTCCCAGCTGGGGCATGGATACTCATCACACATCAGCTGAGGATGTGTAGAGAACCAACCTAGTATCCTGAGGCCCATGGGTGTCTGTAGAGAGCCCCCAGTGTCTCTATAACCATGAAGGACATCTGTGATTCTCCCCCCACCCGCCAAACTTTTAAGAATCAGTTACTTCGGTGTAAAAAATCACCAAAGTAAATGTGTGCAGCCAGTCATTCGAAAATCAGGAATAGATCCATTTAGCTTATGAATGAATAAATTTCCCAAGGTTTTGGGTGGTTGCTTTGAAATGATCTGACCAGCAATGTAGTAAATGATATTCTAATGGAAATTTGCAGTAAGGAATAAAGAGACTTATAAGTGGTCCAGGTGCTGAGAATCAGTGATGGTGGCATTCTCAGCTTAGAATGAGGCCTCTATATCATCCCTCCCTGTCTCAGGGAACATTCTAGAGGAGGGAGTGTATAGAGTGTAAAGGCCAGAGGATGGGGAAGAATGCCGCTGAAAGATGTCCTTTGCTCATGATATGACCCTTGTACTTATTAACTCACTGCAAGCTTTTTAACTTAACTGCACAAAGCCTGGGATTGGGCACATCAACGTTTTGTCATGAATAGAGGAGGCGCCCAATGGGTTCCATGCTTCCCTGAGGGTATATTGTCACTTAATAGTTCCTGGGGGAAGGGAATGCCACTTTCTCCAGTGACATAGCTAGTGAGTTCCCATGCTCCAGTAAATAAGCTCTCACTCTTGCACATTGCAACCAACTCTAGTTAAACTCAGTGTAACACACACACACACACACATACACATGCTCACACGCTTGCACACACACATGCATTCACGCATACACTCACTTGCACGCATACACACAAACACCCCAGAAAGTAGGAAGTACATTTGTTAGAAAGAAGGAGGGGAAGAATAGGGAAAGAGTAGTGTGGTGAAAATGGCTAAGATTCATTATATAAATATATCAAACTGTCAAACAGTTTTTAAGTAAAAACAATTAGTAAACTAGCTACTGAATATACTATGCTGAGCCCAGATTTCACCACTTTATCTTTTCATTGAGAGTTCAAAGGAATTATAAACAACTTTGGTTTTAATTCATTCAGAAATTCATAGATAGAAACAGATTTCTTTTTCTTTTTTCAATTTTTTATTATTAACTAAATTTATTCATCCCAACTACAGTTTTTCTTCTCTTTTCTGCTCCCATTCCCTTCCTCACTTCTCCCTACCTCCTCAACCCCACTCCCAGATTTTCTAATAGGAAGGGAGGAAGGGTTTTATTTGTAGAGTGTGTATGCATGTATGCACATTCGTGAGTATATTTCGCTTGAGTGCCTTAGCCACTCAGGCTGCCATAAAAGACAATAAGCCAACAGAAAGTCCCTTCTCATGATCCTGGAGACTGAGGAGTCTTAAGGCCAAGTTGTTGACAGTGATTTGGTGTCTGGTGGGGACCTGGTTCATTCATTGCCTTCAGCTTGTGTCCCTGCAAGGTAGAAAGGAAAAGGCATTTCTCTGAGACCTCTGGACCAACTAACCCCACCCACTAGGGTTCATTCTCATGACCTAATCACACCAAAAAAGGCCTCACTTCCTAATCACGTCACATTGGTTTCAACATATGAGGTAGTGTGTGGGGGATATTGATCAATCTGTAGTTAAACATTCAACAGTGGTATTTTGTAACCGGTGTCATTGAGATGGTGTGGGAGGAATCTTCTTGAGTAAATTAAAGCCACCTTAGAGTTGTTATGTGACAACTATCATAGTGTGGATGCACATGTGAATGCCATTTACCAAGTAGGTGTTAGACTTGATTTTTAGAATTCCAGACTAAAAGAATCAATGAACTGCAGCTTTAAGTAGGTAGCATCTGGGGTAAAAGCTTAAGTACAAAAAACTTGGGGACTGGCCTAAAGTAAGTATGAAAAGCAGGCGGAAACATGTCCAGTTAAATCTGATGGCAGGTCTATAATAGGGAACAAGATAATATGTACTTCAGCAAGACCTTTGAGATAATGCTTAACTCCAGAATTTTGCCTCTTCCCGTATGGTTCAAAGTGAAGAATCAAGCACTGATTGTCTACCTAGCATAGGGTGCCTTTACTGGCGATGGCGAGTCTTTAATATACTCTATATAGGATTTTCTTGCCACTTTTATTTTTGTTTTGCTAGTTGTTTGTCTTTACCCTTTTGCTATATAGTGTCAATAACTGTAATGGAAGCCTGAAGGTACCCCAGAATTTCAGTTGTTTGGGGGCTTGGCTACAGCCTCAATCTCAATCAAAGAACTGCTTTATTCTTGAGACCCAGGCTCAGAGAACAGCTCCAGTTCGGTTGCATAGTTCTTATGATGGCTGAGAAGAGTCAAAGTCTGAACCGCACGACCCACGTGTTTCAATAGCTTCTGCCAGACTGTGGCATGTACGCATCATGTCCATCCATGTTCGCGTCATGTCCATCCGTGTTCCATTAGTCAGAGCAGCTCATAGGGCCAGTGGCCAAACCTGACAGTGGATCATGACAGTGGAGGTACTGACAGTCACATGACAAAGGCAGGGCTGCATAATCCTCTTATTAGGAAAGACACAGATATTGGAAACCACAGTATAGTATCCTACCATCTGCGTGTTCCTAGAAGCCCGTTTTTATTCATTCGGAAAGCAAAGGCTGGAGATGTCACATACATATAATTATGTGATTTGGACTAGTTATCTGATTCCATGTCCATGTTCTTTCCCCATCTGGTACCCAGCTTTATCTCTTTCTGCTCGAAACATGTACTCCTTTCTTGGGACATGGTGAGTTTTATGTGATTTACCAAAGCAATATGTGCACTCATGTATCTGTGACTTAGTATATGCTATTACATCTGTAATTGGATTTTTTTTCTCATTCAGTGCAGTTAAATGTTCATTCCTATCTCCAGTGAAAACTCAGGGCATCTGAAAACATTACTTGTTTCTTGGGCTGCGATGTAAGTCCTTCCTGTATTTTCCATAGTATCCTTTCTTCCCTTCTTAGGCTTCTCTTTATAGTATGTGTGTTTATGTACTGCCCTTCTCAGAGTTCTTATAAGGCGGAAAGAGGAGACAGCTTTAGCATATGGGTCCCTACATGATGAGTGTAAATAAAAGTGTCTATAAATGTACATTGATTGTAGGGTCAGTACTCTTGCTTTTGGTATACTCATTAAGTCAGTCGGATTTCAATCATCCTAGAACAAAGGGCCTGGGAGATCCCTTTGCTATCATGACTTCCATTACTCTGTCTACCAATTGTTCTTTCTTAAAGCACCCAGCAATTTTTGTACAATGTGTTTCCAATGTGATTTTTATCCCTCCATTTTCTGCTATTAAAATAGGCTCCAATTATTCTCTTTAATTAAGTGGTTTTATTTTATTAATTGTTTCTAACTTACAGAGTTCCCTAGAGACCTTTTACATGTTTCCAAATGAAGGCAGAAAGCAAAGCACATTAATTATACACACAAACTCCTTTTGGCGGATTGAACATGACGCACAGTGAACATGAAATGACTCGCCCTTCTGAGTTATCAATCTTGTCATTAGCGATGGCTTGTATTAGGAGTATCGACATGGGCTTATCCAAATTGGATTCTGCAAAGAGTCATTTTAATTTTGAGCAAATGTAAGATGACAGAGCAGTTTGACGTACAATTATTTTTAACCCTCTCATTTGCTGAGCAACTGGGACTTTTCTGCTTATAATACCATCTTGTATCTAATAGAGTTTTAGACCAGACAGGGCCTTATCAATCTATAGACAACCCTGTGGTAAAAGACTTATGGATGAAGAGACTGAGATCATGTAGTTAAAGGCCGTGCCTCAAATCAATCACACAAAACAGTTGAGAGCCTTTTGGGTGACCAATGTGTGGTTTTTTTTTTTAAAATGTATCTCTAAATAAGGGAAGAGGTGAAGCTGGATTTGAAGCTCCGTTCATGTTACTTTGTGTGGTCACCTGAAAGTTAACCTAGGTATGCTTATGTTAGGTTGCCAATCCCATAAGCATCCCTTGGGCACTCGTGTGCTGGGATAGACTCAGGATCAAATATGACATTTTTTTTGAACTTCCTATATGCTAATGTCTTCATGAGATTAGCTCAGTTAACCCAGTCAGTGAAGTATTAGAGTCATTGTGGTCCCACTCTCCATTATGACCCAGAGACATCAAACAACTCAAGGTTGTTTGGCTACGTGGTGGCAGAGTTGGATTTCCAAACCAGAATTTGTCTTACAGGCCCAGTCTTCACGTTTCTTCCTGTTACATGGTGCTTTGCTGTCAGCTCCAGTCTTCTGGTCGGATGCATATGTCTTATGAAGGGAAGCAGTCGCGACTGCCAGCTTTGTGATAAATCACTCTTATAGCTACGACATAGTGTCTGAGTGTCATCAGTCCCCTGGGGAGGCATGGACACATCTTCGGCATCCAAGAGACTTGCTTTTGGCCACAATTGAGCTTTGATCCTCTAGAGCTCAGTATCTGACAGTATATTCCTAAGATTTCTTTCTCTTTGAACAGTGTTGATTGTAGGAGCTGAAAATAGGGAGATTGCGTACCTTCAAAGCTAATGAATCATTGGACTGGTTGTCAAGCTTCCCTAAGTCAGAACCCATTTGCTCCGCCCATAACACATGCTGTGGCCCAATCCTTAATTCCAGGGCTCCTGTGGAGGGAGGGGAAACCGATGCCAGAGTAATGGTACTTCCTGTAGGCCAGTATCCACTTTTAGTTAACATTTGTTGTACTTTTTACAACAGACATTTCCTCTATGTTACGTAGGTCAGTGGAGACGACCGAACACATTTGAGTGATGTGACCCTTTAAAGGCAAGGGCTTTTCTCCATGTGCGAACTTGAGGTTGTTTGAGCTGTGCCGTTGTGGAAAACAGGTTGCCCAATGATGTTTGTTGAGTAGGTGCTGTGCTAAACACTGTGCTGGGAACAAGGATAACAACCGCGAACAAAGCCACATCCGCATTCTCTCAGACTTACCCGTTTTGGTACTGGCAGGCAATCAACACGCACAAATCTGATGCTAGGTGTAGTAGGTGTGATAGAGAACCATGAAGTATGAAAGACAGAAACTAATGAGTTAGCTAGTAATCTTAAACAGTGTGTGCTCAGGGAGGTGTGTGTGTGTGTGTGTGTGTGTGTGTGTGTGTGTGTGCGTGTACACGTGTGTAGTGAGGTTTAATTAAAAATCAGGTCACCATTGCCACTTCTGCTTAAAGCCTATTATTTCCCTCCATTGCTCTCATGAAACCCGCACATTTAAAGTTCCTCCTAACAGGGTTTTGTCTACTTCTCCAGGCTCATTCCATAGTGTTCTCCGTTAAGTATGCCTCAGCTGCACAGAGCTACCTCTGTTTCCTTGAAAACAGTATGTCCTTTGTCTTTATGCCAACGCGTGTGCCATTTCCTTTGGGCGCATTGCTCCCCTACCTCATCAGGAAGCTCTTTTTTAATAGTACATATCTGCCATGCTCCCAGTTCCTACGCATTCCCACAGCACTAGTGTTCTATAGCATACCATATTGTTGTTGTCTGTGTGTTGGTGACGTCTCCCTGTAGACGGTGAACTTCACAGTTGGGGAAGAACTTTCTAAGTACCTAGTAAATACGGAAAGAAGGAAAAGAAGATAGCTAGGTAAGAAAGAGTGATAGGTAAGCCAGAAAGAAAGGAATTTAAGGAAGAAAGCTAGGAAGGATGAAGAAAAAAGAGAAGCACAGAAGGAAGTCTGGGGGAGAGGAGGCAAGGAGGAAATCGGAGGTACTTGTTCAAGGATGACAAGGTTAGAACTGCATCTTAGAGATGCCCATTTGGCCCTTGTTCTGAAGACACACAGTTGTTAGATCTGACCATGCACTTTCCTTGCTTTAGCCATTCTTACACATCCCAAGGCCTCTGGTACCATCTAGTCCCCGGGAGGACAGAGCTCGTGCAGAAATAGTCCTGGGTACATTTTATCCTTGTACTTCCCACCCCCTGCAGCATTATGAATCTCAGAAGTTGTGACTGGAAATTCTAATCACAGCTCGGCCATCCTTGATAGATGGTTTGCTCCTTTCCATGCCTGATGCCTCTCTGGTTCTGTGCACAAGTTGGTCAGTAGCACAAGCCGGATGGATTGGCGAATGTTCCCTTCTTCCTCAGAACCTGGGAGATCCTTCCTTCTTCTGATGTTCAGGACGCAGGTCATCATCAAGAATGAAAGAATACAGTACACTATTGGATTTGCCTGGTGGCTTCTACTACTTAGAAAGAGAATGATACAGTATGGGAAATGGAAGCATGCAGTGAGCATCACCACAGCCCATCATTACAGTCCTACAAACCCAGGGTGGCTGGCGTGGCGTGTCATTGATCACAGTCAATGCCCAGCCAGGTCTGGTAATTTTCCGAAGATGTTATGCCCTTTGCAAAACTCTGGAATGGTGAACGGTCTCCAGAGTGAATCTCAGAAATAAAACCAACCCAAGGTCCAAAACGATTAGGATTGATTAATTTTTATCCGAGAAACTGGTTCAAGGCAGCTTTCAGATGTGCTCTCTTTGGATATGAAGCTATGAATGTCAGCTGGATCCTACTTTATTTTTATTTTTTAATTTGATTCTAGGACCCCGAGTCTGTATTTAATGTTCCAGTGAGCAAAAATAGTTATGTTTGGCTCCAGCCAAAGATTGATAGAAGCGATTTTCAGATGTGGAATCAAAACAGAGCGAAAAAAATGTCACGTTTAAGTAAAATGCAGTACTTGCAGGCATCATGTGGTCTCATAATAAATGAATTTGTGGCGCAAAGTTGACAGCTTTTGAAGGAGAATTTCTTTCTAAAATTTGAGGTGATTCATTTTCATGATTAAGTATTGTAAAAACAATCACTAGAGAATTTTTAAATGAAAGGAAAGGAAGCTTTAAGCGGTTTACAGATAACATCCGCCACTTTCATTTTTATCCCTCACCTCCTGAGAGCTGTGAAGCTGTATGCTGGGGAGGTTTGCCTGGCCGCCCTGGGGCTCCGGGTACTCCTTCACTGGGGCCTCCTCTGCTGTGCAGCTCGGAAAGGGGAGAGGCAGGAGGAGAAGCAGGGGTGGGAGGCTGCTGGCTTTGGCTCCAGATGGACTCTGTGCAACTCATCATGCGTGACCTAAGGCAGGCTCTCTAACCTAGTGGGAGTTCATGTGTGGTAAAATTGGGACACAGTGAAGCAGACACAAGCCCTGAGTATCTAGCATGCGACTTGGCGTGTGGTAAATGTTGAAAAGCAGCTAGGTCCAAGGCAACTGTGTGTATTATCAGCCTTAATGGGCATTACCTGTATTGCCTGTTGCAAGCTCTGTACTTGATGTTGTGCAAAGAAAGCTTGTCATGGATCCAAGAATCTGGTGATCCAGAAAGGAGACAGATAGTCTAACAAGGGATGGAAATCAGTGAGCAGAGGAGGTCGAAACCACATCCATCTCCCAACAGAGGTTCTCCGCTTCAATCCAGGTCTTCCTAGTGCACGCGGCTTATCCAGGAAGTATCTGATATATCTGAGTTGATGTTGGGTTTTCAGGGAGGGAAGGGGAGAAACTGAGATTCGTATGGGGTATTTTCTCATCCACTGGAGTTGTCTAACTGTTAGGCAAGTCTAACACTTCTTGTGGATTGCAGATCCAGGAAGAGCCCAGAATAACAGGCATTCAGGTAGACGGTCCTCTCGTGTCTGGGGAGACTGACCATGTTCTGTCCATTGGTGTGTTGGAGGAGGCTTACCCATCGTATGTAGGACCATCTGATTTATTCACAGTCCTCTGATTTCATGTCAGTCTGATCTAAGAACAGCCTCCAAGTTCACACCTTTAACTATCATACGCTAGAAGCTAATTACTTCCCAGTAGATACATCAAGAAAGTCCTTCCTTTTCTAGAGTGTCTCGGTTCAAAATATCATCTTCCCTGTGCCTCAGTTTCTTTGCCTATAAAATGTCAGTGTTATCAGAGTCTATTCCACAGAGATTCTGTAAAGTTTAAGAAAGTTGTGATTTGTGTTTTCAGTAAACTGGAGTAGCGTTTATTCATGTTGGTGCGGATAGTTGGGAAACACAACTTTTAAGTTCGTAACACCACCCAAGCCTGAACCTCTCCTTTATGTTAAATGCATGGGCAAAAATATAGTTTCAGGTAGTATTAATAACGCTTTAAGTGGCCATAGTAAGCACGCTGTCATCTACAGTCTTGAGAAACTTCATATGCATTTTCTGACTTAATCATCAACATAAACATGGCGTTAGGTATATTACTGTATCCATTTCCAGATAAACTGAGGCTTATAAAAATATAAGATTAATAATAATATATAATATATATGTGTAATTTATATACATATAATTAATAATAAGAATATAAGAATAAATGATTTATTCTTGATCCTAAATTGACTCAGCAGCAGGATGGGGTCTCAGGTGGACTTGCCATGATTTATTTAGTGAACTTCTCCATTTTATCGTGTTTGTGTGTTGGTGGATGGATCGAAGTCTGCCAGGCACAAGCTTTCTACTTGGATTTGGAAACGCAGTCTTTTTGTTTGGGATTTATGTTTGCTCTACATGTAAAGGGATTGCCTATGCTCATGCTGAACATTTAGCTTTCTTTCTCCTCGGCTTATTTGCCTTTATGGCTGCAGCTAGTCCCCTCCGACATGGCAGGCACACATGCTAAGGGGTGGGGTGGTTATCGCTGAGCAGGGAGAAGTGAAAGCTGAACATGTGAGAGTTTTATCTAAGCTTGGTGTCAGCAGACTGGGCTGTCTGCTGCTGAGTGGACCTGTGGGCTGAATTTGGCTTGTTTCTCAGTCATGTCGGGTGTCCAAACTCAGATTAGGTTCTGCTCTGAAAAAAATTATATAGAAGTTGTGTGTGTGTGTGTGTGTGTGTGTGCGTGCGTGTGGTATTGCCACACATATGTGCATGGCTTTTGGCTTGCTTCTTACCTGTGGCCAGCTGGCCTTGATTGATCCCTACTATTGCTTTATGTAATTGCCTGTGAGCCCTCGGTAAGCAGTTCCTCTTCCTGCCTCTGGGCTCCTGAGTTCTTACTGACTTGAATGATCAACTCCACTCCTTCATTTGCCAGAGGAACTCTTTAAGTGTGCTTCAAAACCTGATTTAGAAATGAAAAGTCCTGCCTTTCCTCCGTATCTGTCCCGAATGCCTTATGTTCCAGTAGCTTCCCCTAGTTGTACGCCTTCCTCCTTTGTGGTTCTTGGCAAGGCATCAGTGTCAGAGATTTTTGAGTCTAGAAAACCTTGTTTTGAAATTCGATTGTCCACTTGGCTTGTCTGTACTGGTTTTCTCACTGGTAGAAAGCCAACAAGAGTAGCATAAGGCCACAATGAAGATGGAGCAGCCATTGTAGGCCCAAGACTCATGCACAAGAAGGTAAAGCGTAGGGTATGCAATGGTATGTCACACTACTGTGTGGCGTGGTTATGACTCTCTCAGTCCAGTTCCTGGCAAAATGCTGCTCCCAGTGACCCTCTTTTGAGTTCTATAGGGACCAGATCTACAGAATAATTTTGGACAACAAAGTTCTGTATAATTTTATTAAGAACCCTTTGTTTTATGCTAATGTTTGGCACGTGACTAGAACAGCATTTTCCTGTGAGGAGACATGAAACAGGTTTTGTCTGTGTGAAGCCACTGGGACTTGGGATTTACTCCTCTTTCATTTCCAAGGTCACTGTTTTGAATACCAGATGGAGTTTATATGTTCTTATGACAGACTCAGCCAGGTAAGGTCTCCTAATTGTCGCTTTCTTTCTGAGTAGTGGAATGGCGTTGACCTAAACTCACTCCTGCCTTCCTGCAGAAGGGGCCTGGAAGGAGCTGCCCCTGCTT